>NC_134351.1:46615405-46938028 GCF_964195595.1 Calonectris borealis | reverse complement strand
AAAAGACCTTTGATGTTCAGCTCGACTGCATTTAAAGAGACAGAACAAAGATATTCTGAGTGGGAAAAGGGACTATTGTCTTTAGTCCGAGCAGTGAAACAAGCTGAGAAAATACACCAGGAACAACCCGTACAAACCAGAGGTCCATTTAATTTATTAGAATCAGTTCTAAAGGGGACTGCCCCCCCAGAAGGAATTGCACAAAAGCCTACAATTAGGAAATGGTATGCTTATTTGACAGGAATTGCAGAGGAAATGAGATTAACTGAAGGACACACTAAAATTTCCAAATTACAGATGCCTATAAATGCAGACACATTAGCATTACAACAACCTTTTAAACCCTCACCTATTTTAAACACACCTCCTCTCACCGAGGGAACACCAGTTGAAGATATTTGGCTTACTGATGCCTCAGCAAAAAGAATAGATGGCAAATGGCAATACAAGGCTGCTGCATTAAACATCAACACAGGCAAACAAATTATAGAAGAAGGTGAAGGTAGTGCACAAGTAGGAGAATTAAGGGCAGTTGTTCTAGCAGCACAAAACAGAGCAAAAGTTATCTGTGTCGACTCCTATGCCGTGTGGGTGGTGCATTCCAGGGTGGCAACACACTGGAAGCCCTGTGAGCTGAGCATTCGTTGTAAAAGCTGAGCCTAATATTCCCCCTACTGATGAAAGAAAACGCCTGCTAACATTACAGCCAGGACAACCTGTTATGGTAAATTTACCACAAATTGGAACCGTGCCTATGACTTTAACTAAACCCCGTGGCCCACTGGCTTGGGAAGCTACTGATAGCAGTGATGCAAAATATAGAATCAGTACTAGATGGATTTTTCCTTCTTTCTAAAAGGGGTAACCTGTTCGGCCTTCCCCACTAAAACATCTTCTTTCTTTTTCTTTAACAGGAGAAGATGAATCTATATCGATGGCAACAACAACAGCAGCAGCATGTCCCCAATCCAATTTTGTTTTTCCTCTTAATCAGGACAAATATAATCCTTCTAGTTCAGACACAAGATCCCTGGGACCATGCACTACTAAATTACACTGGAAGTGTGGGAACTCTACCAACAGATAAGACAAACCTGAACCTTGCTATTTTAGTTATACATGGGAATGAGGCATATCCAAAGGATGAATGGAGATGGGAGACACTACACCAGAAAGAAATTAAGATATCTCACAATAATAATAATAATAATAATCAAATTTTATCACTTCAAGCCACACCAGGGGAAGAAATAAAAATAGGGTGCCGTGCAATCAATGGATCTACCCACAAAAAACCCACTGAAATTAAAATATACTACACCAATTTCTCTAAACCTAAAAACAATGAGAAGTCTTGCTATAAGACACTAGAACCAGA
This sequence comes from Calonectris borealis, assembly GCF_964195595.1. Classification (NCBI taxonomy): domain Eukaryota; kingdom Metazoa; phylum Chordata; class Aves; order Procellariiformes; family Procellariidae; genus Calonectris; species Calonectris borealis. The sequence goes on along the minus strand of NC_134351.1, from coordinate 46,936,650 downwards.
TTGTTGGTACAATTTCACTTTTACACAACCTGTACTCGCATTTTGCTTCTGGGGTAATCGTGGTGTAGAACTATTGTTTGATTTTATGATTAGTGAGCGCAAAATTTGGAATTTGTGTACGACAGGGTGGCCGTGGATTGATGCATACGTGCCTTTTAACGTACCTACATCTAATTTAAATTTATCTGCAATAGTACTACACAACAACATCACCTTTCATAGGCAGGAATGGATTATTACAGATGAAAATGAAAATCAACAAATTCCATCCTTAAAGGGAACCAAAGGAGACACCATTTCGATAGGATGCCAAATTGAAAATCACACTAAATGTATGACAGCAACCTTACACATTGTTATAAACAATGTTGAAGGAAAAGACAACATACATACCTGTCCTTTTAAACACGAATGCTGGTATACTTTTACTATATCCCATTCAGTACTCGTAAGGTGTCTTTGGACAAACCCTAACTCTCATTCCAGCTTAGGTTTTCAGTTCAGGATTGATACCGCACAACCATATTCACCAACTCAGCCTCCTATCAAACTGTCTCCTTACATTTATAACATTGGTCCCTACATAATCAAGAACATAGGACAACAGCAAGTGCTATTTAATCCATCGTGGTCTCTAAAACGAGTGGAGCTATCAATGCAAGTTGATATCTCTACAATTAAACCTGCTTGCTCACCATTCCTGAATACGTCTTTTACAGGATGGTTAGCGTGGGTGCATGGGCGAACCCTCACCTCTCCAAAACGATCAAGGAGAGATGTGATTGGCATTCTGGGAACAGGACTAGGAATATTGAACAGCGTGGATGCTGAAGTTTTAGCAAACAAAATAAATTCAGCAACAAGTGATTTACATAAATTAGAACACCCATTACGATCTTCTTTGACGGCACTAGAAACTAGTCAAAGGCTTTTAGCTAATATATTGCCTACGTGGGAAAGAATTAATGAAAAGGACCACCAACTAATCACAAATACATTTGGCATAATTCAAAATAACATTTCTCTAGCTCTTAGCTGCATCCAGGCTCAATTATGGATACAATCTACTGTGGCAGCAATTATAAGGGAAGGTGATGAGGGCACCTTGCCCACTGAAATCCGAAAGGTAATTTGGGATAATGCAACTAAATTTGAAAAAGAATTTCAAGCTTGGTGGCGTCTAGTCAATTTTACTTATGACCCCACTGACACAGCTTGTTTTAACAACACGCAATGCTTTGGTATACACCATATACCCAATCATTGCACTAGGATTAAATCACAATGAAACGGTACTCTATCTGTTAGAACATAGAGTATGGGCCCCAAAAAAATGGGAATAAATGGCAAACTATTGATGTTGACGCATGTGTTGTGTGAGAACAACAGGGATTTATTTGTGAAAGCAATACCATCAAAGCTCAAGACATTTGTCTAGATACTAGACAAAATGTTTGTAATTTTGAAATACATCCTGATGAAACCCCTGAAACTGTACTTATATATGTTGGACATGGATGTGTTTGCATGAGAACTCTTTGTGATTCTATATTTACAGACAACACCACTGTGGAAACATCTAACCACTCAAATATCTGTATTTGTAATGTTACCAAGATTATGGGATGCGACTTCAACTATTCAGCTCCTGTTACAACCCATCAGTTGCTACAATCAAGCTATACGTCTTATCAAGATCTACTACCTACCCCCATTGGAATGAATCTTACATTAATACGAAAACTGTTACAACATGATGACCTGAGTCAATTGCTAAACCAGATTCGAAACAACGGACAAAGAACTCTGATTACTGTCCATCATGATGCAGAGCAGATACATCATGTCCTAGAAAAGGTGAAGAAGGATGGAGAACATCACTGGTGGGATGCTTTATTTGGATGGTCACCAACAGTAACAGGAACTTTGAGTCAGGTATTATATCCCATGACAATTTTACTAATTTCTATTGTGCTATGCTTATTGTTGAACATTATTCTATGAGTGTGGAAAATAACTAAACAAATAGCACTAATACCAAAACCTCCTCGTATATATAACATTGCTTAATTGTATTTAATAAAACCTTAATAATTAAGTATACAAACCAAAAATTTCCCTCAAATTACAATTGGAATATGGCATTAATCTATTTATAGGCACAGAGGCAAGAGGCGACCACACTGCCACTCTGTGATCACGAAGGATTTACTTTAGTCACGGGGTGGATTGTGGTGGTGCATTCACACCCCCTTTTTTTTCCCTGGGCCACTTGTTGATCTGGGCCGCTTGTTGATCTCAGAAATTTCCATGAAACCTCGGCCTTGGTGTATTGAAGTCTGGCAGTTGAGCACTCCTTGACTGTATTAGAAACTCTGCATAGCTGAGGCTGGGAACATCCTCCTACTGCCTGGCCCAGGTGTCCAGTAGAACAACACTGAAACCTTGAGAATTTTTAGTAATTGCCACCTGGGACTGTGGCCAGGATGGAAATTTACGGATGACTAAAGCCAACCATCTTGCGAATCTATAAACGGTGGTCCTAAGCAAGGCCCTTTGAGCTCTCCTGGACCGCAGTGGGCTGCGCCCAGCATCTCCCTCTGAGTGGGACGCCTCTCAGAGCTCACGACCTTTCAGGTCTGCGATATTCGGAGGACCGTCGGGTCCTGGGCTGAGTCCCCTTCGAAGGTCAACCCTTTTGCCTGTTGAGAGGGAATGACTAGACATTCGACATGAATATTTCTTCACTGAAATCGAGGGGAATTTTTAACAGGTATACCTTCTGTATATTTTTTTATATATATTTCTCTGTGTGTGTGAACTGATAGTAAGCATAATCTGTAATTAAGTTGTTATTGTAGTAGACTTACTAACTCACTTTGTAAATATTGAATTAGTTAATGATTAAGTGCTACTAAAGTTTGTTAATGATTAGTTGATAATTAAGTGTTGCTAAACTGTGAATGAACCCTAGACAGCTGCCAAACACATATAGTCCCTGAAATATAAACCCTTAGATGATTTTCCTTTATATGTTTCATCCGTGTAATAAGTAATTGGACCTTGCCATCGAATTCTGTTAGGTCACACCTTTATAAATCTCTATTAAAATCACTTTCTGCTAATACCTTTGATGGTGATTCTTTAAGTAGCCTCTAAACCACTCATTCGCGACACCTCCTCAGTGCGAAAGGGGGGAGAAAATAAGGTGAAAAACTTGTGGGTTAAGATAAAGGCAGTTTAATAAAGAAAAGCAAAGGCCATGCGCAAAAGCAAAGGAAACCAAAAAGATTTATTCTCTGCTTCCCATCAGCAGGTGATGTCCAACCACTTCCTGGGAAGTAGGGCCTCAGTACGTGGAGCGGTTGCTTCAGAAGACAAACACCTTAATAATGAATGCCCCCCCTTCTCCTTTCTCTTAGCTTTTATTGCTGAGCACAACTTCATATGGTATGGAATATCCCTTTGGTCAGTTTGGGTCAGCTGTCCTGGCTCTTGCCCACCCCCAACCTACTGGCCTTTGGGGGTGGGGGGGTGTTGGAGAGACAGCCTTGATGCTGTGGGAGCACTGCTCAGCAGTAGCCAAAACATTGGTGTGTTATCAACACCCTTCTAGCTACAAATACAAAGCACAGCACTATGAGGGCTGCTATGGGGAAAGTTAACTCCATCCCAGCCAGACCCAATACATACACATATACCAGAATTCCAGTCTAGCATCTCTATGTAAATGGAATTACTTTCAGGCAACTGAGCAACACCAAAACCAAAAAGAAATGCATTAAAAGATACAAGGTGTCGTGGTTTAACCCCAGCTGGCAACTAAGCACCACGCAGATGCTCACTCACTCCCCCCACAATGGGATGGGGGAGAGAAATGGAAGGGTAAAAGTGAGAAAACTTGTGGGTTGAGATAAAGACAGTTTAATAGGGAAAGCAAAAGCTGTGCATACAAGCAAAGCAAAACAAGGAATTCATTCACTACTTCCCATCGGCAGGCAGGTGTTCAGCCATCCCCAGGAAAGCAGGGCTCCATCACGCGTAACGGTTACTTGGGAAGACAAACGCCATCACTCCGAACGTCCCCCCCCTTCCTTCTTCTTTGCCCAGTCTTATATGCTGAGCATGACGTCATATGGTATGGAATATCCCTTTGGTCAGTTGGGGTCAACTGTCCCGGCCACGCTCCCTCCCAGCCCCCCACACACCCGGCAGAGCACGGGAAGCTGAAAAGTCCTTGACCAGTGTAAGCACTGCTCAGCAACAACTAAAACATCAGTGTATTATCAACATTCTTCTCATACTAAATTCAAAACACAACACTATACCAGTTAATAGGAAGAAAATCAACTCCATACCAGCCGAAACCAGGACAAAGGCTTATGAATTGTTGGGCTTTTTCCTGCTTATAAAAGCAATGTCTTATCAGGACTGCAAACAAATGAACTGGGAAAGGAGAACGGATATTGCATAAAGTGATGTTGCTGGTTCGTTGGGGGGTTTTTGGCAAGTTTTTTTTTATTTTAAGATCATAGGATAATCTAGGTTGGAAGGGACCTCAGGGAGGTCTTTAGTCCAACCTCCTTCTCAAAGCAGAGTCATCTTTGACATCATACCAGCTTGCTCAGGGCTTTATCCAGTCAGGGCTTAAAAAGTTCCAGGGATGGTGCATTGGGTGTATGTGGCAAGGTTTTGGTAGTGGCAGGGGGCTGCAGGGGTGGCCTCTGTGAGAAGAGACCAGGGGCTGCCCCCATGCCAGCCACACTTGGTTCCAGCTGAGTCTGCAACAGACCCACTGCAGGCCACAGCTGAGCCAATCAGCAAAGCTGGTAGCTCCTCTGTGTAAACATATTTAAGAAAGGGCAAAATGTTGCCTGGGAGTGAGGAGTGAAGAAAAAAAAAAAGTGTGAGAAACAACAGTGCGAACATGGTCAGAAAAAAAAGAAGGGGAGGAGGTGCTCCAGATGCTGGAACAGATATTCCTCTGCAGTCTGTGGAGAGAACAATGCCGGAGCAGATATCCATGCTGCAGTCCATGGCGGACCCCACGCTGGAGCAGGGGAAAAGTGTGAGGAGGAAGGAGTGTCAGAGAGGAACTGTTTTGAACTGACCGCAGCCCCACATTCCCCATCCTCCTTTTGCTGTTCGGGGTGGGGGGAGGAGGTAGAGGAGTTGGGAATGAAAGAGTGAAGTTGAGCCTGGGAAAAAGGGTGGGGGGAAGGTGTTTTTAGTTTTGTCTTTGTTTCTTACCATCCTACTCTATTTTTAATTGGCAATAAATTAAATTCATTTTCCCCAAGTCGAGTCTGTTTTGCCCATGACAGTAATTGGTAAGCAATCTCCATCTTTATCTTGACCCATGAGCATTTTCATGTTATTTTCTCCTCCTTTCCTGTTGGGGAGGGTGAGTGAGAGAGTGTCTGGGTGGGTGTCTGGCAGCTGGCCAAGGTCAACGCACCACAGATGGACACAGCACAACCTCTCCGGGCCCCTGCTCCACTGCTGGACTATCCTCATGGGGAAAATGTTTCTCCTGATATCCAGTCTGAACCTCTTGTTTCAATGGGCCATGCATCACTGTGAAGAGCCTGGCAGCATCTCCTTGATCCCCTCCCCACTGGTGCTGGGGGGCTGCTGTTAGGTCCCCCTGAAACCGTCCCTCCTCCAGGCTGAACAAGCCCCAATCCTGCAACCTCTCCTCACAGAACCTCTGCTCCAGCCCCCAACCATCTTGTGGCCCTCTGCTGAACTCCCTCCAGTTTATTGATGTTTTTCCTGTACTGGGGGCATCAAAACTCGATGTAGCATCTAGATGTGGTCTAATGAATGCTGGGTAGAGAGTGATAATCACCCCCTCGACCTCCTGGCTGTGCCCCTGTTCACACAGCCCAGGACACTGCTGGCCCCTGCTCAGCTCGCTGCCTGCCAGGGTTCCCAGGCTATCTCCACAGAACTGCTCCCCAGCTGGTCCATCACCAGCATGTATCATTGCCATGGCTCTACCTTCCCAGGACTCGGCATTTGTCCTTGTTGAATTTCAGGTTCCTGTCGGCCTATTCTTGAAGCCTGTCTAGGTCCCTCTGGATGGCAACTTTTTCCTTGAGTGTATCAACTGGTTACCCCCAATTTGGTGTCATATGCAAACTTGACAAGAGTGCTCTCCATCCTGTCCTCCAGATTATTGATAGACATGTTAAACATGACAGGTCCCAGGATAGACCCCTGTGGTACCCCACTTCTTACCAGCCTCCAGGTAGAATAAGATCCAGTAACTATTACCAATCATCCAACCAGTTTTTTATCCATCTGCTTGTCCACCCATCCAGACCATAATGTCCTAACTTGGATACGAGAATATAGTGGGAGACAGTGTTGAAAGCCTGGTTAAAGGTAAAGGACATCCACTGCTTTTCCCTTGTCTACAAATCCAATCATTTTATTATCAAAGGCACTCAAGTTGGTTAGGCATGATTTACCCTTGGTAAATTCATACTGACTGTTCTCAATTTCCTTCTTCCCTTTCGTGTGCTGAGAAATGTGCTCTAAGAGGACATGCTCTGTGACTTTCCCAGGGACCAAACTGAGAGTGATCAACCTGTAGTTCCCTGGATTGACTTTTGGCCTTTTTTGAATACGGGTGCGCATTCTGCACTTGTCAGGAACCTTCCCCAGTTTCCACATTTCAAAGGTGTACTTTCAAGTACATTGGTCAGCTCCCTCAGCACCCTTGGGTGCAGCCCATTGGGTCACAGGGACTTGTGTGGGTCGGGTTCTCGCAAAACCCTCACTCAACCCTCATCCCCAGCTGGTAGCTCCTCTTGCTCCTCTTTGTGCCCTGTCACTAAGCACAGAGGCCTGGCAGACCTTGCCGGTGAGACAAAGAAGGCAGTGAGTACCTCAGCCTCATCTGTGTCCGCTGTCACTAAATCACCCCCTACCCTTTCAGCAGCCATCCCATATTTTCCTTGTTCAGTCTTTTACTGCTAATGCAGCAGTAGAAGCTCTTCCTGTTGCTCTTGACATCCCTTGCAAGTCTCAGCCCCAGCTGAGCTTTGGCTTTCCTGACACCATCCCTACATGCCCAGGCAATGTTTCTAAATTTATGCTTTGTATCCTGGCCCTGCTTCCCCTTCCTGTACGCTGCCTTCCTGTACGCTGCCTTTTTGCATTGGAGCTGTGCCATGAATTCCCTACTTAGCCAAGCTGGTCTCCCAAAATATTTGGGAGGATGCTATCTTTAAAGACTCACTAGCTTTCTTGAGCTCCTTTACCCTTCAGAGCTGCCTCCCATGGGATCCCACCTACCAGCTTCTGAAGTCAAAATTTGCTCTCCTAAAGTCCAGGGTCTGTGCTCTGCTGCTCTCCTTCCTCACTCTCCTCAGGATCTTGACTCCGCTATTTCATGGTCACTACAGTCAAAGTTGCCATTGATTACCACATCCCCAAACAGTGCTTCCTTGTTAGTGAACAGCAGATCCAGCTGTGCATCACCCCTGGTTGGCCCATCCAGTACCTATATCAGGAAGTTTCCCCTGACACTCTCCAGAAATCTTGATTTATTGTGTCCTGCTGCATTGCTCTTCCAGGAGATGTCAGGGAGGTTAAAGTTCCCCAGAAGAACTGAGGTCTGTGACACAGAGACTTCCTCAACTTGTTTAAAGAAGACTTTGTGCACTTCCTCACCCCGAGTGGCCGGTCTGTAACTCACTCCCACACATTGTCAGCTTTACTGGTCTCTTCTGACCCTGACCCACAAGCTCTCACCTGCCTGTCCTCTGTCCCACATATCCTACTGTTTCTTCACACAGAGGGCAGTCCCCCTCCTCATCTTCCCTGCCTGTCACTCCTGAAGGGCTTGTGTCCATCCACCACAGCACTCCAGTCATGTGAGCTTTCCCACCACCTCTGAGTGATTCCAGCAATGTCGTATTTTTGTGACTGCACATAGAGCTCTAGTCCCTCCTGGTTGTCTCCCAGACTGCATGCATATGTGCAAATATACTTGAGGTGTGTGTCCCTTCACCCTATTTTATCATTTCTGAAGTTTTGCTTGTTCCCATCACCCTGCATCCATTGCTTTCCACCTCATCCAACATTTCCTCACTTAACTGTGGTTTGCCATCTCCCTCTCCATCATTCCTAGTTTAAAGCTCTCCTCACCAGGTTGGCCAGCCTGTTGACAAAGATGCTTTTGCACCACTTTGCTAGGTGGATCCCATCTCTTCCTAGCAGTTCTCAATCCACAAAGTGGGTCCTGTGGTCGTAAAAGCTAAATCCCTGTCCATGACACCAGCTGCGCAACCAGGTGTTGACCTGCAGGATCCACCAGCTCCTCTCCAAGCCTTTCCCCTTCACCAACAGGATAGATGAGATGCAACCTGGGTCCTCATGCCCTTGACCCTCATCCCCCAGAGCCATGCAATCACTCTTGATATGCTCAAGGTCTCCCTTGGTTGTATCATTGGTATCCACAGGGATGAGCAGCAGGGAGGAATAGTCCAAGGGCTGGAAAAGCCTTGTCTGTCTCTCCACAACATTCCAGATCCAAGCCCCCAGCAAGCAGCAAACCTCCCTAGACAGCAAGTCAGGTCAGCAGATGGGGGTCTCTGTCCCCTGCAGCAGGGAGTCACCCACTATCACTCACTGCTTCCTCCTGGTGCTCCTGCGGGATTCAGGCTTGGACGCCACTGACGCTTCTCCAGACAGGGCCTTCTGCCCCTCGCCTGCTACCAGGGCACTGAGCCTAGTCTGCAATTACAGATCTGCAGGCAGAACAGGAGCCATCCTCCTGTTACCAAAGTCAACTGCTTCCAGCCCTCTCCATGTCTCTGTCCCACAGTTGAACACAGTCTCTGGCTACCTCTGGTTTTGTGCAGTTAGGGGTTCAGGCTTTGGTCTCTGCAGGGTTTCTGTGAAAATCTTGTCTTTTTTTTTAATTATCTTCCCTGATGCTGTGCAGTCTGTTCACTCATCTCCTTAAGTTGGCAATGTGGCTCCTTGGCCAGCACACCCTTCCTGCAGATGAGGACATCACTTCCACCTGCACCAGGCACTGCCTGCAGCCCCAGGCCTAGGGAGCTGATTCCTTCCTCTGGAGCTTTGTCTGAATTGAGGCATCTGAGGTATTTTACCCTCTATAGCTCAAGTAAACTGTCAAAATATCAAAGTAGGGGACAGTCAGTTCCAAAACCCAAAATATTTTACAAAAAGTCAGCTGCTTCTTTGTGAATCAAATGTGTTGAAGATAAAGGTCATTCTGCATCTGGTCTTCCTAGTCACGGTATTACAGACTTTTTCCATTAATGCAGTATCCAATATTTCCAATAATATCTGCCACCAGGTGGCTTAGGCAGAGTAGCCTTGTCCTGGTTTCATCTGGGATAGGGTTAAATTTCTTCCTAGTGCTGTGTTTTGGATTTAGTATGAGGAGAATGTTGATAACACACTGATGTTTACAGTTGTTGCTAAGTGCCCTCCTAGTCCAAGGACAGCTCCCGTGCCTACTGACTGAGCTAGGTACACAAGATGGGAGGGAACATAATCAGGACAGCCAGCCCAGCTGGCTAATGGGGTATTCCATACCATGTGATGTCATGCTCAGTATATGAAGGGTAGGCGTGATCCAGGAAGTACTGATCGCTACTTGGTTATCGGTCAGCGCGGGTGGTGAGCAATTGCATTGTGCATCACTCATTTTGTATATTTTATCATTATTATTTTCCTTTTTTTTCTGTTCTATTAAACTGTCTTTATCTCAACCCACGAGTTTTTCTCACTCTTACCCTTCCGATTCTCTCCCCGTCCCGCTGGGGGTGGGGGGAGTGAGTGAGCGGCTGCGTGGTATTTGGCTGCCTGCCAGGTTAAACCATGACTTTTCTGTAAGGCATCACACTGTCAGCTATTAAAATGTCTTCTCACAGCAGCCATTCAGTCAGGTGTTACCTGTGGTATATGTTCTGCTATTAGTTTAAGTACCTAAACCCACATCGAGAATGCCACTATACCAGAAGATCCTGATATTAGGCCTTATTTATTCTAATTATTTGTATTGAGACTCATGCGGTCACATTCTAACCACTGCAGTTTTGCACTCATTAGCTAAACTCTACTGTCATTGAACACCCAGTCTGAAGCCCAGTGCCTGATTCCATACTCCCTTGGGTTGAGAGTTGGCTGATTTTCTGGCACAGTGAATTCTGAAAACTCTGAAAAATCTTACTGTGAGAAACACTGAACCTAAAATCTAAAAACCTAAAAAATTAAAAACCTAAAAATAAATTATCTAGGTATCTATGGTATCCCCATTTAGGTATTTCATAGCACTGTATTTAATGGTAGTTACTTAAGATTCATACTTCTCCCTTAAGGCAATGAAGTATTTTCACAGCTGTGGAAACTGAGTGATGTCTTATGACAAAATTAAAAATTCCTAATAAAAAACCAATAACTTTAAATGTATATTCTCAATTCTTCACTTTTTGCTGTCAACAGTTGTCATAACTTCACCATACATGCTAGTTGAGATTTTGCTGAATTTTTAAATGCAAATCTTATACTGTTCCTCCTTTCTATTTTAAAATTATTAAATGAATAATCTCAGTAAAAGAACAAATTTTAATTTATTAAGAATTTTTATGAACAACAGGGAGTAAAAATTAATTTTAAAACTGACTTGCATGCTGTTGGCAAAATAAACCCTGCAACTGAAATGTGAATTTTGGTTGCCCCTATTGATTTATGAGTCAGAATGGAACTCTTTCACTTGCTCACCACTCAGTTCTTCAGTGCCAACTGAAGACTGGAGTCGCTAAAGTCCATACATATAATTTTCACATATGCTGTACAGAATGACTGCATTAAAGTACTTCTTTTACAATTACAGAGGGAATCTACTTAATAGACTTTTAACTTTTAAATATTGTTATTGTATACAAATAGAAATATTATCACATTTTGAAAATGATTTATAGGTGACATAACTGCTTTCAGCAAAAATAAAGAAATGGATATGGAAGCCATAGTTGAATCACCCTAGATAATAGCCTTTTTCACAGGAATGTGCGCAGGTACATCAGAAGTAGAATATTCTTTCCTTTAATCGTTGATCAGTAAATCTGGTTGCAACACTTTCAAAAGACATTTTTGTGAAAATATCCTGGTTTTCTAAGCTGAAACATGAAAGAGACTTACTGAGTTCTACAGAGCTTTCGTTGGGAAGGTTTTATAGCATCCCAGGCCATACAGTTACTTCAGATTAGAGAGAATAAAATTGATAATATTTTATCTAGAAATTGATATTTCAATGCAATTTTACTTGTGAAAATACTTTAAAGGTTTTGGTTTTACTCCAATGCAGAACAGAAACAAACTTCAAAAGCTTGAATGTTATAATGAAATTGAATTGTCATCTCTCACGAACTTTAATAATCAAGAATAATACTTTGCATTATAGTTTTGCTTTTCAGAGGATTACAAGATTGGACTCAAAATATCCATCCAGATAATAGTACTTTTTAGAGCCTCTTTCATCCTAAGATCTCAAGTGTAATTAATTAAGCCTCACAATACTCTAATCATTAACATCCTGCCTACATATTACAGAAAATACAGCACTGAGGTTAAATAATTTCCCACTGTCATACTGGCAGCCTGCTGTAGAAATCACATTTCCTGACTCCCAGTCCTATCATCTGATCACAATGACTCTGTCAAGTTGTGGGAACTATTGACTATCATGAAGCTACAATCCAAAATATTATTGTCCACAAAAGCAGAAGTGACACTAGGTCTCAAAGGAGACAAATGTTAAAGACAAGGAGGCAAGCTGTATTTAATAAGTGACTTACTATCTGTTGATAAGGAAAGTTCAAAATAATTTATTTTCTTTTTCAAAAAATGAGCTATTTTACTATTATGGTCAAATGATGCATCATTCATTTATTAAATAAGAGCGCACTATTACATCTGAAATGTGGACTAATTATTCTAAAAGCATTAATCAATTTGTTAAGAACTCTGCAATAATAATGTAGTCCCTTTGTTGCTAACACAGTAAGATTTACCTCACATAACCGTAATCTGCTTATTGATACAAATATCTCCTTTTAGTTAATTTCAGGAAAACTTAGAAGTGCTCTAGTCTGATAATTTTTAGACTGAAAGTTGAAGTGGATTGATTAGGAGCAATTTTTTATGTTTTACACAATAAAAAGATGAACTACATGGTTCACAGAGCCAATTTGCAGAGCAACCTCTTCCCTCTAATTGCTGCTAGACTAATGTAGAAGCACACTCCTAGGAAGTAGAGAAATCCATTTACCCAACCATGTAATTTAAGTAACAAATGCAAGTAGTGGATTTTTCCATTACCTTTCATATTAGCCTTGCTACATTCCACCTGTGACCCTCATTTTATGAGGGCAATGCCCTTTTATACAATTTTATAACTATAATAAAGGTCCACTTCAAAATCTTTCAAAGTAGACTAAGGACATTTTAAAAAAACATAATTAGGGACACAGCCAATCTCACTAATTCCTGGTAATGTATTGTAAAATCAAATTATTTGCTAAAAGGTCTAATAATTCCACATCTTCAGATGTAGAAAAGAACATATCCTCTATTTCCTCTGGCATGAGCATCTAGTGACTGTTCTCTTCTGACTACTCACTCTGCAGTTGCCCCAGCTACTGTGAAATTTATTTTAAGAAGCATTTTTTTTGTAACAGGAAATGGACAGACTCAAATGGACAGATCTTATTTAAATCGAGATAGGATTTTTTTTAGTACTCTTCACATGAAAATAGATAACATTGTAGTTGGAGAGAAAAAGGAAAAACATACACTTAGCTCCACCCATTATAGCAAGTCAGAGTATACAGATCGAAGCAATTAGCTTTATGTTTCAGATGTCTTCTCTAAGGAATGCTTTTATTAATTGGAGGAACTGCATTAAAAAGAATGACATAAGTAAAAACTATTCTGGGAGCAATGCTTCAAAGTTTCTTTAATGGAATAAGAATATTTTTTAAAATTCCATAAATATCTAGGAAGAAAATGTTAATGTTTTAAGAAATTTATTTCAAAACAAAGTTGTTTAAAATCAGATTGTGATAATCACAGTTTTTCAGTACTGGAGGTAGTCAACAGCAATTAGCTTCTTTGTGGATTCAGTACTGGATATCAGAAAAGTTTTCTGTTCAGGTAAAGTGACCATATCTTCTTTACCATCTCTTGCCAACATATGGTACAAGTTGCAATCCTAAAGTTACAATTACCCAAATAAGCCAGGTTTATATCAGAGATGCCTGCTATGTGTGAAGAGGTATAACTGATGAGTGACAAGAGTTGTACCAGCAGAAGTCCCTGGCATAAATAGAATTCCACTGACAAAACCACTTTAACCATTGGAACTAGTAGATGCAGAAATGAGGACACAGCAGTGGATAGGCAGAGAAGACGACACATTTGTAGATGACGGTTAGCTTTAATTAGGATTAAAACAAGCCTTTTAGGTAAGCTTAAGTATAACTGCATCCACCCCGGGACAGCTTTAGAAATTTCCCAAGTGTTGGTATTCTTAAACAGATAAGCACTCTGCATGTTAATCTTAAAATACTTTTCAGCTGTTTATAATTTTACAATCACAGGAAAACACATCTGAAGGGACTCAAAGTTATCTAGTTCTATTGTCTATTGTCTCTAAACCACAATAACTATACTCAGGTCATTCCTGACTGATTTTGTCTACCTGTTCCTGAAGGTCTCCCAATCATAGAGCCCCACAACCTCCCCAGGCAACCTATTTGAGATCTCTGTGAATAGTACCTTTAATAATTTTTCCTCATGTTTAACCCAAATCTTTTTTGCAGCAATTTAAGCCTGTTACTTCTTGTCCTATTATAGATACAGAGAATAGTTTAATCTCTTTGTGTGTAATAGCTTTATGCATATTTGAAGACTATCATGTTTCCTCATTCCTCCCTTCAGTCTTCTTTCAGGTAAACAGCCTGATTTCTTTCAACCTTTCCTCACCAAACATGTTTTCTCTCCTGATGATCATTCTTGCTGCTTGTCTGGACTTTCAATGTGTGGTTGACATCTTCCCTGAAGTGCGATTCCTAAATCTGGACAGAGTAAACCTGCACAGATTTACCAGTGCTGACCAGAGGAGAATTACAGAGGAGGAAGCCACCGAGGCGAAGGGCTCCGGAGGGGAGGATCGCGCCGGGGGACCCTTCCTGAAGCGGCGAAACCGCGGCAAAAACCGCGAAGGCAAAAGCGCAGGGAGCGAGAGGGTGCCCCAGCCCCCCTCTCCTGAGCCGGAGGAGCGAGCTCCTGACTAGCGGCAGCTCTGACTCAGCGTGGGCGGGGACAGGAGGGACGGCGGCCAAACCCCCTCAGATACAAGAGCAGCCCCCAGGGAGCGCGAGCGACCCGGAGCGCGGCGCGGCAGTTTGTGGCGGCAAGGCGCAGCTTCGCTCCAGGCTCTAGAGGCTAGCTCAACTCGTGGTTGTCGCCCTCCCAGAAGAGGACCTGGCCATGGTTTCCACTCGGCCGAAAGCCATCGCCAGGAGAAACGTGGCGACCCAGATGGAGCCCCTACGCAAACACACATCTGTCCAGGTCTCCGGCTGCAGGGAGTGCCTGAGGCTGTCCCTTGTACAGGAGGGCAGCAGAGATGACACCTGTGTGCGCTGCGACCAGGTGGATGATCTGCTCAGCCTGGTGGCAGAGCTGAAGGAAGAAGTGGAGAGGCTAAGGAGTATCAGGGAGTGTGAGAGGGAGATAGATTGGTGGAGCCGCACCCTACCATCCCTGAGGCAAGGGCAGCACACGGAGGCTCCGCAAGAAGCAGAGGATCCCCTGCCCTCTTGCCACCAGGCAGAAGGAGACCCAGGCAATGGAGGGGAATGGACACAGGTCCCTGCTCGGGGTGCCAGGCGAACCCCCGGCCGGCCTTCCTCACCTCAACCTTCCCAGCTGCCCCTACACAACAGATATGGGGCTCTGGAACTTGAGGGCCAGACAAACGAGGACGAAGATGAAGGCCCATCCAGGGGGTTGCCCAGGGCGAGTCAGTCAGCCCCACACTTTACGACTGCCTCCGCTAAGAAAAAAAGGAGGGTAATTGTCATTGGTGATTCCCTTCTGAGGGGGACGGAGGGCCCAATATGCCGGCCAGACCCATCCCACAGGGAAGTCTGCTGCCTCCCTGGGGCCCGGGTTAAGGACATTACTAGGAAGCTCCCTAGTCTCGTGCAGGCCTCCGATTACTACCCACTACTGGTTATACAGGCTGGCAGTGAGGAGATTGCAGAGAGAAGTCCCGAAGGGATCAAAAGGGACTTCAGGGCACTGGGGCGACTGGTGGGAGGATCGGGAGCACAGGTAGTGTTTTCCTCGATCCCTTTAGTGGCAGGGGGGAACACTGAAAGGAACAGGAAAACTCATCGGATCAACACGAGGCTCAGGGGCTGGTGCCATCGGCAGAATTTTGGCTTCTTTGACCACGGGGAGGTTTACACGGCACTGGGCCTGCTGGTGACGGACGGAGTTCAGCTGTCTCACAGGGGGAAAAGGATTCTCACGTATGAGTTGGCCAGGCTCATCGAGAGGGCTTTAAGCTAGATTCGAAGGGGGAAGGGGATAAAACCAGGCTCACTAGAGAAGAGCCTAGGGACCGCACGCCAATGTCGGGGGAGAAATCGGCAGCCCGGCTCAAGTGCATCTATACCAATGCACACAGCATGGGCGGCAAACAGGAGGAGCTGGAAGCCATTGTGCAGCGGGGTAGCTATGACTTAGTTGCCATCATGGAAACGTGGTGGGATGAGTCTCACGATTGGAGTGCTGCAATGGATGGCTATAAGCTCTTCAGAAGGGACAGGCGAGGAAGGAGAGGCGGTGGGGTAACCCTGTATGTTAGGGAGTGCTTCGACTGTCTAGAGCTCAATGGTAGTGATGACGAGGTCGAGTGCTTGTGGGTAAGGATGAGGGGGAAGGCCAACAAGGCAGATATCCTGCTGGGAGTCTGTTATAGACCACCTAGCCAGGATGAGGAGGCAGATGAAATATTCTACAAGAGGCTGGCAGAAGTCTCACAGTCGCTAGCCCTTGTTCTCGTGGGGGACTTCAACTTTCCGGATGTCTGCTGGAAATACAACATGGCAGAGAGGAAACAGTCGAGGAGGTTCCTGGAGTGTGTGGAAGATAACTTCCTGATGCAGCTGGTAAGCGAGCCCACCAGGGGAGGTGCCTCGCTTGACCTGCTGTTCACAAACAGAGAAGGACTGGTGGGAGATGTGGTGGTCGGAGGCCGGCTTGGGCTTAGCGACCATGAAATGATAGAATTCTCAATACTTAGTGAAGTAAGGAGGGGGGCCAGCAAAACCGCTACCATGGACTTCCAGCGGGCGGACTTTGGCCTGCTCAGGACACGGGTCGAGAGGGTCCCTTGGGAGACAGTCCTGAAGGGCAAAGGGGTCCAGGAAGGCTGGACGTTCTTCGAGAAGGAAGCCTTAAAGGCGCAGGAGCGGGCTGTCCCCATGTGCCCTAAGAAGAACGGGTGGGGAAGGCGACCGGCCTGGTTGAATGGGGAGCTCTGGCTGGGACTCAGGAAAAAAAGGAGAGTTTATCACTTGTGGAAGAAGGGGCAGGCAACTCAAGAAGAGTACAGGGATCTCGTTAGGTCGTGCAGAGAGGAAATTAGAAAGGCAAAAGCCCAGCTAGAACTCAACCTGGCCACTGTCATGAGAGACAACAAAAAATGCTTTTACAAGTATATTAATGACAAAAGGAGAGCCAAGGAGAATCTCCATCCTCTGTTGGATGCGGGGGGGTACGTTGCCACCAAGGACGAGGAAAAGGCTGAGGTACTTAACGCCTTCTTTGCCTCAGTCTTTAATAGTCAGAGCAGTTATCCTCAGGGTACTCAGCCCCCTGAGCTGGAAGACAGGGACAGCGAGCAGGATAAACCCCCCATAATTCAAGAGGAAGCAGTTAACGACCTGCTATGCCACCTGGACGTTCACTGGTCTATGGGGCTGGATGGGATCCACCCGAGGGTGCTGAGGGAGCTGGCAGAGGAGCTTGCCAAGCCACTCTCCATCATTTACCAGCAGTCCTGGTTAACAGGGGAGGTCCCGGATGACTGGAGGCTCGCCAATGTGACGCCGATCTAAAAGCAGGGCCGGAAGGAGGATCCGGGGAACTACAGGCCGGTCAACCTGACCTCGGTGCCGGGGAAGATTATGGAGCGGTTGGTTTTGAGGGTGCTCACGAGCCATGTCCGGGACAACCAGGGGATCAGGCCCAGCCAGCACGGGTTCATGGAAGGCAGGTCCTGCTTGACCAAGCTGATCTCCTTCTATGACCAGGTGACCTGCCTAGTGGATGAGGGAAAGGCTGTGGATGTGGTCTACCTGGACTTCAGTAAAGCCTTTGACACTGTCTCCCACAGCATTCTCCTAGAGAAGCTGGCGGCTCACGGCCTAGACAGGTACACTCTTGGCTGGGTAAAAAACTGGCTGGACGGCCGAGCCCAGAGAGTTGTGGTCAACGGAGTTAAATCCAGTTGGTGGCCGGTCACGAGCGGTGTTCCCCAGGGCTCAGTACTGGGGCCAGTCCTGTTCAATATCTTTATCAATGATCTGGACGAGGGGATCGAGTGCTCCCTCAGTAAGTTTGCAGACGACACCAAGTTGGGCGGGAGTGTTGATCTGCTCAAGGGTAGGAAGGCTCTGCAGAGGGACCTGGACAGGCTGGATCGATGGGCCGAGGCCAACTGTATGAGGTTCAACAAGGCCAAGTGCCGGGTCCTGCACTTTGGCCACAACAACCCCAGGCAACGCTACAGGCTTGGGGAAGAGTGGCTGGAAAGCTGCCCAGAGGAAAAGGACCTGGGGGTGCTGATTGACAGCCAGCTGAACATGAGTTGGCAGTGTGCCCAGGTGGCCAAGGCGGCCAATGGCATCCTGGCCTGTATCAGAAATAGTGTGGCCAGCAGGAGCTGGGAGGTGATCGTGCCCCTGTACTCGGCCCTGGTGAGGCCGCACCTCGAATACTGTGTTCAGTTCTGGGCCCCTCACTACAAGAAGGACATGGAGGTGCTGGAGCGTGTCCAGAGGAGGGCAACGAAGCTGGTGAAGGGCCTGGAGCACAAGCCTTATGAGGAGCGGCTGAGGGAACTGGGACTGTTTAGCCTGGAGAAGAGGAGGCTGAGGGGAGACCTCATCGCGCTCTACAACTACCTGAAAGGAGGTTGTAGCGAGGTGGGTGTTGGTCTCTTCTCCCAAGTAACTAGCGATAGGACGAGAGGAAATGGCCTCAAGTTGCGCCAAGGGAGGTTTAGATTGGACATTAGGAGAAATTTCTTTGCTGAAAGAGTGGTCAGGCCTTGGAACAGGCTGCCCAGGGAAGTGGTGGAGTCACCATCCCTGGAAGTATTTAAAAGACGTGTAGATGAGGCCCTTAGAGTCATGGTTTAGTGGGCATGGTGTGTTGGGTTGACGGTTGGACTCGATGATCTTAGAGGTCTTTTCCAACCTGTATGATTCTATGATTCTACTTCATGTGCCTTTCAGGTTACAATCCTTTTTATATTTCCCCAACATCTGTCTTTTCACAGTCACATGAGGTTGAGGCTCACTCATCCTGTGATCCACTGTAACCCATAAATCCTTTCCTGAAGAACTGCTACCTAACCAGTTCTTGCCTATACTTAATTTGTGCAGTTGATTGCTCTTCCTCAAGTATAATATCTTGTACTTGTTCCTACTGAATGTCATTTTGTTTTTTTAAAACCATATATCTGATTTGCCAAGATCATTTTGAATCATACTTTAATCATTCAAGCATCATGCTAGATTCCTGCCTCAGGCTAAACTGAGAGAAATTTTAGCAGAAATGGTTGAGTCATTTCTGAGAATAAGGTGATGGAAAAAAATGCTATTTTGCCCAGTGACTGTAAGGATATTTTAGAAATACTACTGCATACAGTCTGAACTCTCATGTCTCTGCTCATAGGCACTATACCCCCAACTTGGCTGCCTGTACCTTTCTGCCATACCATCAAGCTGCTTTTTCTCCAGCTCCGCAAGTTTCCAGTGTCACAGCTTTCAGTTTCTGCCTATCTACTGTCATCTTATAGTTCATGCTCAGACTCTTTCTCACATCTATTCACGTTTCTCACTTTAGCTCTCCTGCCCTTTCCCTTCTTTACACTTCCACATACCCAAATTTCCTCTTCTTCTCTGTCTACCTGACCCCTAGCCCTTGCCTCCCTCCTATGCGTCTCTCCAACTTTTGCTTCCTGTTCTTCTGTCCATGTACCCAAAAACTCAGGACTGTCTTCTGCCCTTACACAACCCCTTTGCAAAAATGTTTTGCTGCATCTTTGATGCTTTCATTTCCTCTAGCCTCTGCCTGTTTCTTTCTGTTTTCTGAAAACTCAGTTCTCCCCCACTGCAATTACCCATTTCTCTCCACTGGGGTCAGTGACTTCTACTGTCTGCAGGGTAGGAAAAAATTCTCTCATCTTAGCTGGTGTGCTGAGTGCCAGAATGCCACTCACAGCCAATGACAGTAATTACAGGGAAATCCTAGTCAGTCATTTCAGTTTCGAGAGACAGCACACAACTGCGCAGTACAGTTAAGGCAGAAAGCCTGTGAAGGGAGGGGGTATGTGTAAACTGGTTATCTTCAGAGACCCTATTTTTATTAAATTTGGGTAAATTTTCACAAGATATCAAAAAGTATCTACAAATATTGGGGATATATTAGAGTAAGAAGACAGCACTGTCTCCACTCCAGGTGCTACATGATTACCTGAAATCATTTAAAAAGCAGAACAAGACAACCCCTCCCAACCATATACACTGATTGTGGAGGAAAGTTTGAGAATATATATCCTTAGGCTCGAATATCAAGAATTAAACAAAAAAGTCTTAATATTTTTGAGATGTGTTTAAAAAAAAAAAAAGTTATGCCACTCATGCTTTCTTAGGGCAGAAATCACTCCTCTGTTCCCACTATTGTCGTCTTATTCATCACTCAAAAGCCTGGAGCAAGGAGGGAACATGATGGAAAAGTGCCGCATTCTGGTAATCTCTATCTTGTGAAATTAGCAGCCTCAACTGTCTTCAGGATTGTAAACTAATAATCTTACAGTTCAAGTAAACAAAACATGTAAAGGATAGAAGAAAAAAAAGTATTAGCATTATACAACAAGAAAGTGAGAAACTGGAAGACAAGATTAAATTCTTCATAAGGCTGTCTGTGAGACTGAGGTACTTGTTCTTGGTAATATAACTAGTTCTATGTATTTATTTTTTTAACCTAAAAAAGATTTTCCATAAAATGGTACTCTCTAACATCATTGAAGTTAACAGTTCTCAAAAAGATCTTTCAAAAGAATGCCATGATTATTATTTTATTTAGTATTGCTATGAATTCTGTATCCAAACAAGTATTAATTAATATTATTATGATTAATATTACTTATAAATGTTCAGTTAGTAGGTTAAATTAGTTGATTTTAGTGCTTGGATAGAATAACTTATTTTTGTGGGTTTGTTTCTGTTTTTTTTTTTTTTTTAAAAAAAGACTTAAGAAAAATAATTGATATGGGAACATGAATGGATTATGGCATTAACTGTACTTCTATTAGTGATTGTGAGCATATTATCTCTTTTAAACCAGAGAGCATCCTGAATAAGGTCTATTTTGTATTAGAAAGGGATAGCAATACCAGTGAACTCCTTTACTAGGAATACAGCTTATACTTACAAAATATTTGTTCTGCAAATATAAATTTAGTAATCCCTGAATGAAAGATGGTATACGACAATCACATTTTTAGCCAATATTTTATGTTGACAAAACCTTCTGTTGTAAGTCTAGTCCAACTGTTGCACTTTCTTAATTTCTATCAGGAACTATTAAGTGCAAAGGTACAACCTCTGGCTTAGGGGGTTCACAAGCAAGAGACTGCTGAAAAAATATCTCAGGGAAATAGCACTATATGCTTTCCATGCTACCCTAGGCACCCACTACTGGCCATTTTCAGGGACAGAATACTGAATTATATTGGACCATTGGTCTCACCCTATACAGGTTTCTTAGATTTTGTTTATAAAACAGAGAGTTATAAAAATGTCATGCACTTGCCCTAGTATTCCAACATCAGTTAATATTTTATTTTTTTGTATTAGTTTATTGTGTTTACAAATGGTTTTCCATACATTGGAGGTGTGGAAAATCACATTTTGCGTTTACCACATCATTTATACATTTTTAGTAATGTATTCTGAGAACTCATTAGGACACACGGTTGGAAAATTCTCATTTTAAGTAGAATAGTTATTAAGCAACTTCAAAATTTAATTAGAACTCTTTGCTGCATTTCATTATGAGGTTATTTCATAATTACTCAGCAGGTTCTAGGTATTTACTAATGCAGAAGTGTACATGATATTGCTGAATTATAACTGCACAGCTGGAGAAGATACTTTGAAAAATGAAGAACAGATAAATGCATTGTTTAAAAAGCATCAGGGGAAAACTCAGCATTGAGCAGAATCCTTTTTCTCCCCTATAGCTACTATTCACAGTTGCAAATAATGCTACAAAATCCAGCATGGTCATCTATCTTGTAATGACTACCTAATAGAACCAGTTGGTTCTTTACATATGCAAATTACAGGAATTAGGATACATATAAGTAAAAGGAAGGTATGCTCCTAACTAACGGAGAAATGGGGGAACTATTACAATTAGGCCCGTACTCACCAAGTTGAATTTAGTGCTGTGGGCAAAACTGGGTTCTAATTATGCTGAGACACACCATGTGGGTTTTTCTTGGGGGGAAAAAACCCCAAAACCTACAATTCATAAAAAATGAAGTTACCACCACCATTCAAGTCTGTTTAAAAAATATGGTAATATGTTGCTACCACTCAGATATAAACATTATTATTATACAGACATTATTTGTGCACTCATCCACAGAAGTACAGTCCATATTTTAAGCTCATGCAGAAGCAGGTTTTCTGGCAGGACCTGTGACCCCGCGGGGGACCCATGCTGGAGCAGTCTGTTACTGAAGGACTGCACCCTGTGGAAAGGACCCATGCTGGAGCAGTTCATGAAGAACTGCAGCCTGTGGGAAGGACCCATGTTGGAGCAGTTCGTGAAGGACTGTCTCCCATGGGAGGGACCCCACGCTGGAACAGGGGAAGAGTGTGAGGAGGAAGGAGTGGCAGAGACAATGCGTAATGAACTGACCGCAACCCCCATTCCCTGTCCCCCTGCGCCTCTCAGGGGGAGGAGGTAGAAGACTCAGGAGTGAAGTTGAGCCCGGGAAGAAGGGAGGGGTGGGGGGAAGGTATTTTTTAGATTTGTTCTTATTTCTCATTGTCCTACTCTGATTTGATTGGCAATATATTAAATTAATTTCCCTGAGTCGAGTCTGTTTTGCCCGTGACGGTAATTGCTGAGTGATCTCCCTGTCCTTATTTCGACCCACGAGCTTTTCTATTGTATTTTCTCCCCCTGTTCTGTTGATGGAGGAATGACAGAGCGGCTTGGTGGGCACCTGGTGGCCAGCCAAGGTCAACCCACCACATCAGTATAAATATATATGATTTTCTTTTTTAGCGTCTCTTGCAGCCAGATCAGCCTTTCTGTAATCACTTATTGTTTTTCAGTGTCCCAAACAGTTTAGAATTTACCTTTTTTCCCTCCTCCCTTGTTTATTATTCTTTACTATTTCTGACAAAGCCATTGCTTCCTTCATGGAAGAAAAGAGAGGATACAGTAAGCTTTTTTTCATTGTTATATTCAAATACTGAACAACTTGGCTTCCTTCTCTTGTGTTCTTTACTTGGCCTCTTCCTATATTTTTATCCTACCTTCCTCCAGCTGGTTCCAAAAGACACCTGTTGCTGTCCATCAGCAGAATTGTGTCTATGGCTGGAGTTTCACATGTTTTAAACAAGCATATGCACCTCTCCATGACACCCCACTTCCCCCATCCCCACTTCTTTCCACCCCTGCTCCATTTCCTCTTTTGTACCTCAGGGAACTGATCCAGGCTAAAAGCCAAACCAACAGCAGCAACTAAAGATAGTTTTTAACCTAGCAGCATTATGGTGATGTTTTATAGTTTTTAACCCAGCACAAAGAAGATGGTGTGCAAGCATGAAAACGGGGCAAGAGAAATCTAATAGCTTCATTCAATGGTGTTGTGGTTTAACCCGGCAGGCAGCTAAACACCACACAGCCACTCACTCACTCCCCCACAGTGGGATGGGGGAGAGAATTGGAAGAGTAAAAATGAGAATACTTATGGGTTGAGATAAGAACAGTTTAATAATTGAAATATAATATAATGATAATAATAATAAGAAGAAGAAGAAGAAGTAATGAAAAGAAAGATAACAAAAAGAGAGAGAAGTAAAACACAAGAAAGACAAGTGATGCAAATGAAAAAAAAAAAAACCAAAAACAATTGCTCACCACCAACTGACCGATGCCCAGCCAGTCCCTGAGCAGCAGCCCCCCAGCTAGCTTTCCCCTAGTTTATATATACTGAGCATGATGTCATATGGTATGGAATATCCCATTGGCCAGTTTGGGTCAGTTGTCCTGGCTGTGCCCCCTCCCAGCTTCTTGTGTATCTCCAGCCTTCTCAGTCGGTAGAGCATGAGAAGCTGAGAAGGCCTTGACTCTGTGTAAGCAGGTCTCAGCCATAACGAAAACATCTCTATATTATCAACACTGTTTTCAGCACAAATCCAAAACATAGCCCCATACTGGCTACTACAAACAAAATTAACTCTATCCCAGCCAAAACCAGCACAAATGGCAATGCTGACTTATATGGATGTGGGACTATTGCATGAAATGATCAGGCCCTTCTTTTTTTCAGTCAGCCAAATTCCACCTAAATCTTAAGGCATTTAGGGGTATGATTTGCCTTTATTTTTCTATACTCAGCATAGCTATACTGATTTACTGCTTTAATATGGACACTACTTTATTAGCTGGGCTTATTACAAAAATGGAAACTGGCATAAATTATACCAGTTTAAACATCTTTATACTGATGATGATACTAATGATGATGATACTGATATTGATACTAATACATTATTAACACAATGTCTATAGATTTTGTTAGTCTGTGTCAATTGTATCATGAGTAATGTAGTTACACTGAACCTGTCCCCCATAAACAACAAACAAATCCAGCTAGTGTGACTCAAAGGCCTTAGGTTAGCCCAGACATCTGAACATTTTACAGGCTTTTTCCTTAAAATGAACATGAAAGTTTTTGCTTCCAACAATATGCTAGATGAGATACTACTGTCAAAAGCACAGTAGCCTGAAGTTTTGACACACAAAGTTTGTAAGTACTATGGAAGTATTAAGCAGCACTTGCTGTAGATGAAGGTCTACTATGAACAGGCCCAATAAAAATTTTGCTACTGATTGATCTGTGGACACCACTAATGCAACACAGATATGCTGTATTTATAAAGAACAATATTTCCTTGCCTAGAACAGCAACCTTAGTTTAAATATATTTTTCTATTTAAAAAAGAGTTAAATTAAAATCAGAAAAGAATGCTGTACTGGGCCTGGCTGGGACGGAGTTAACTTTCTTCATAGCAGCTGGTATGGTGCTGTGCTTTACATTTGTGGCTAAAATTATTGATAACACACCAATGTTTTGACTACTGCTGAACAGTGCTTGCACAGCATCAAGGCTGTTTCTCACTCTGCCCCTCCAGCCAGTAGCTAGGGGTGGGCAAGAGACTGGGAGGGGATGCAACCAGGACAGCTGACCCAAATTGGCCAAAGGGATATTCCACACCAAATAACATCATGCTGAGCAATAAAAACTGGAGGTAGAGGAAGAAGGGGGGTTGGCTTTCAAGGTGGCCGTTGCTTGAAGACTGGCTGGTCATCAGTCTGCTTGTGGGAGGTGGTGAGTGATTGCCTTTGCATCACTTGGGTTTTTTCTCTTTCCTTCACTTATGAAACTGTCTTTAACTTGACCCATGAGTTTTTCTTGCTTTTGCTCTTCCTATTTTCTCCCCCATCATGCTGGGTGGGGAGAAGTGAGCAGCTATGTGGGTGCTTGGCTGCTGGCAGGGGTCAACCCACCACAAATGCTTAAGACAATGTTCTTTTAATGTTGCTTTACTTAATCTTTTGCCTTTTTTTTTTTCATTTAAGTAAAGAAACATCCTGTTAAAACACCCTTCTTTTAAGATACCTGACATTCTCACCAATCACACCTTCCTTTTCCATTCATAAATCCTCCCCCTCTAACAATCTCTTATGCTCCAAAAGTGAAGTCAGGAATAGAAATGTACAATTTCCCAACATCAGACTAACAAACACAAAATTTTAGCTGGCAACTTATTAGAATGTCTCCATCATGATAAAAATTTGGTTTGCTTACTTCCATCACAAAACATCTCTCTTGAATTTTTAAATACCTGGTAGAATACAGTATGAACAAACTGACCATATTTCTCAGGAAGATCTAAAGTGGTAAATTACACTGAAGACATAACATCTGATTTTTAGATTCAAAACTATTAATTTCACAAAATAACAACTTTTCAGAAATAATGTGCCTTTAAATCAGTTTAAGATTATCATTGTTGTGAAAGTACTTAATATTTTTTATCAGACATTTTCATATATCTGAAGCTGAAAAAAAAATTTTAAGAAAGCTTTCTTCTGCAAAGAGGCAACAGAGGCAGTAATAATAGTTTATTCCTGTCTACAAGACAGTAATTTTGTAAGAGCTCCAGCAATACATAGTATACTGTTGAAGTATATCACAGTCTATGTCACAAGAATAACTTACTATTACAAGAACAGAAAATATATAACAAGAGATAAATACATAGCCGTGTTTCATTTTGTACATTTGCAACAGTCTATGCAAACTCATTAACTATACTTATATATGAATAGTTAATACTTAGCTGTGAGCGTACACAATTATTTCACTTTTAAATTTTTCTATGTGTACCCAGGGCCTAATTTACTGGTTATTAACTTCATAAAAGCCACTACTAAGATATTATTAGATCAAACTAATTCCCAGTTCTGTTTTTCAAATAGCAGAAATGGAAGAAGTATCACTGAATCAGGAGTTTTAAATACAATTGGGAAAGAAATAGTAGCCTAACTGGTATCACCTGATATAAGAAAATCCAGATTTTTTTTCTGCTTCATGCTTAGTCATCTACCAGTACTAGAGACAGTAGATTTAGTATTTTGCTAGAGATATTGAGGATTATTTTACATTGTTCTTTATTATTTTACATTAAATAAGATGATAGCCTATGTTCTACAAGATTAGTATCAATCTCATTTCCTTTTATGATAAGCAACAGACCCTGTAGGTAAGACATTTGCTTTTCTCCTATTTTGGCTTTGCCTATGCTACCAAATGTGACCACATTACAGTATTTAAAAACTTGATGCCTGTCTGTTGAACTTCATATCTGACCACATGTGTGTTCTTAGTAACTTGTGAAATAAAAGGTAAAATCTCTTTCAGTGTTTTTGTATTTTAACATACATTTTAAAGAGATATAATATTTATTTTATTTAGGCACTTGCTGCACATATGCTTTATGCAGTATGTCAGTTTAGGTATGTCAGCTCAAAGGTATTTCTCATCAATTTTTGTACTCAAGAGGAAATCCTCAATCTGTAAGTAAAGGATCCAGACAATAACACGTTTTCATGAAATGTATCTATTGAATGATTTTTTTAAATGTTTTAAATTACAAGTGGATCTTTAATTACACTTTCTATTTAATAGCACTGTATTTTCTAGTTTGTAGAAACTGTATGAGGGCAACTACACTAATAGGTGATACCAGGGGGTAAATTATCTAAGCACGTGTTTAGGAAGCCAGCAGTCCTGGGGCTGCTAAGTATGTTTTTCTTTACAATAAATGCCAGATTTGTGGTTTAATAGTAACCTTTCTGGCCCCCCATTTCCCCAAGCCTATTAATAGAGTCTGTGGAAATGTAGTACTACCTACTGTGGGGAAAGATACAGTTAGGGAGTATTTAACCCAACAGACATATACAGCTCCATGGGACCAGACAGGATGCAGCTGAGGGTGCTGAAGGGAGCTGGCTGATGTCATTGCAGGGCCACTCTCTATCATATTAGAAAGGTCATGGCAACTGGGGAGGCGTTCCTGATGACTGGAAAAAGGCAAATGTCACACCCATCTTCAAGGAGGACAAGGAGGATGATCCAGGGAACTACAGACTGGGCAGCCTGACCTCAGTCCCTGTGAAGGTTAAGAGCAAATCCTCCTTGAAGCCCTATCCAGGCACATGAAGGAGAAGGTGGTGATCGGGAAGAACAGCCAGTATGGGTTTACCAAGGGCAAGTCATGCCTGACCAATCTGATTACCTTCTACGAAGAGATTACTGACTGTGTGGTTAAGGGGAAAGCAGGGGGGAAGCTACCAAACTGGAATACACAAGTTGAACATGAGTCAGCAGTGTGCTCTTGCAATGAAGATGACCAACCACATACCAGGCTCTATTAGAGAGTATCAGGCAGGTCCAGGAAAGTGATCCTTCTTCTGTATTCAGCACTTGTGAGACTGCATGTGGAGTACTGTGTCCCATTTTGGGCTCCCTACTACAAGAAAGCCACTGACATAGTGGAGCAGGTCCAGCGGATGGCTGCCAAGGTGGTCATGGGGCTGGAGCATATGCCACTCCGTGGAGAGGATGAAAGAACCGGGTTTGTTCAGCCATAAGAGAAGGCTAAGAAGCAGAAACAGGTCAGATTCTGACAAGAACACATTGCAATTTGCCCTGTTAGAAAACACGATGTGAACAGGGAAAAAATCCTCAAGGACAAAAGATTAAAGTGACACACTGGTACAAAAGTCTGCTACACATACATTTATATGAGAAGCAGAGTTGTAGGAAACTTCTACCTCTTATGTTGGATTAAAAAAGAGTTGCAATGTCAGGCTGCCCTTAATCTTCAGTTTGCTGTCATTATTCCTAGCACTCTGTTCCTTCTAGGACGATAATTAATAGAATTGGATTAGAAATGAGAAGTAGTATTTACTTTTTAAAGTCCTTTTTGCCCTTTCCTCCCAGGTAAATACATTTAAGTTTGCTTGACACCAGATAACTCAAAAACACTGTACTGTAAATCACTCTACCTACAAAGAAAAGCTTAAAGTTATTTTATTTTATTCTAAACAGAAATGTTTGAGATTATTATAGCAAGCGAAGGGGAAATTCAAATTGTAACTGCTCAGCAGTGGTAATTTGTGACCAAGGAATGATCTTGGCCCAACTGCAGAAGGGATTGAACTGGCTGGAAACAGGAATGCCAGAGACAGAACGACTCCCTGTAAGGGAGTGAAGTTTCCCCTGGTGATAAGAAACAGCCACAGCATTGTCTTATAGCCGTCCTGGAATGCAAGTGCTCAGGGGCCACCTTTGCACAGCAGAGCTGGGCCGGGGGATGGACCCAAGGCCAGCTGAATGTTCATAAGTCCATGGGGCCAGATGGGATTCACCCCAGAGTACTGAAGGAGCTAGTGGATGTTACAGCAGGACCCCTCTTGATCAGCAGGATCCCCACCAAAAGTCTTGGGAGTCTGGGGAGGTCCCCACTGACTGGAAGCTAGCCAACGTTATTCCAATTTACAAGAAGGGCACAATCTCCAACAACCTCTGTGGTGGGTTGACCTTAGCTAGCAGCCAGGTGCCCACCAAGCCACTCTATCACTCCCCTTCCTCTTCTGGACAGGGGGAGTAAATAAGATTAAAAACTCGTGGGTCGAGATAAAGGCAGTTTAATAAAGAAAAGCAAAGGCCATGCGCAGAAGTAGAGGAAACAAAAAGATTTATTCTCTACTTCCCATCAGCAGGCGACATCCAGCCACTTCCTGGGAAGTAGGGCCTCAGTATGCATAACGGTTCCTTCAGAAGACAAACGCCTTAATAACAAATGCCCCCCCTCCTCCTCCTTTCTTTTAGCTTTTATTACTGATCACGACATCATATGGTAGGGAATATCCCTTTGGTCAGTTTGGGTCAGCTGTTCTGGCTCTGTCCCCTCCCAATCTCTTGCCCACCCCCAGCCTACTGGCCTTTGGGTGGGTGAGGGTTGGAGAGACAGCCTTGATGCTGTGGGAGCACTGCTCAGCAGTAGCCAAAACATTGGTGTGTTAT
The DNA here is from genome assembly GCF_964195595.1 of Calonectris borealis. Lineage (NCBI taxonomy): Eukaryota > Metazoa > Chordata > Aves > Procellariiformes > Procellariidae > Calonectris > Calonectris borealis. The sequence goes on along the minus strand of NC_134351.1, from coordinate 46,907,393 downwards.
CAACACCCTTCTAGCTACAAATACAAAGCACAGCACTATGAGGGCTGCTATGGGGAAAGTTAACTCCATCCCAGCCAGACCCAATACAGCCTCTCAGAAAATAAGAACCCAAAGATCACTTGCAGGGTCATGGTTTGCTCAGGTTTTCTTTTGAAAGAGAAAAGGGAGGAGAGGAAGGGAAGGGACCCAGGAATTCATACATTTATTACCTGTATGAAATAAAGCCTAAAAAGGCTCATGCTTTACAAAGCTTTCCCCTCTTCTACCTCCCTCCATTTTTACCTTACTTAACAAATTATCTCTAGTTTTCTTTAGGTCTCTTGGAGTCTCAAATGATGCCTCTTAATTATTGGCGGGGGGGGAAGGCAGTAATGACAGTCTCTTAGAGCAGTTTACCATGGTCTAACAGCTATTATTTGGAGGAAGAAAAGGCTACCAAAGAAGATACTGACAGTCCAATCCAAAAAAACCTCCTAACTACCAATTTTACATTCTTTGAAAGAAAAAAAAAATATCAAGGAAAGGAAAGAACAAAAAGCAAGCAAACCATTTCTGATACTCTATACACACTTTGAAAGTGACTAAAGAGCTTCCACCAAAAAGTTTTCATTTATACTTTGTTAGGCTTGTTTCTTTTCAAATACATTCTAAAAGCAGAAATAAAAAAATTTCAAAATTAAGGCCAACGTAAGTATACATGTACAACATATACGGAACACAACAAGTATTTGAGTACATTGTTAAAAGATTAGACTAGTAAACATTAAGAGCTAATGAATAAGGTTGGCTATGGGTTTAAAACAATTAGTAATGATTAACATGCCAAAAAATAGATTCCCTGTATGTTACAATCATTCTTTTCTGTTAGTAAGTCATGTTAGAAACGTTTGGAGGGGTTGGTTTTGTTTTTTTAAAAAAGTACATAGCTTTTAATCCCATTTATGTATACACTTTTTTCCCTCACATGAATATTTACAAGATAATCTTTCATTTCTCTACACTTTAGGTTCTTGCACACTGAATACATATTTGAATTTTCAAGTTGGCATTATTGGAAGTGACTGCATCTAAACAATGATTCTTTGTTTAAATGTACTCAACTGCTTTACTCCAAGACAAGGCTGGTAGTGTCCCATAGCTACCTTTTAAAAATCAGGTAAATAATCATCCTTGAAAAAAGTGCAAGAATGAGCTGATTTGTTCTTTATTATCCATTTCCTGACAGTCTGCTACCCCAGATCACCAGTCAAGAAGACAGAGGATTTTGCAGAAGGAAAGTGATACATGAATATTTTAAATCAAGCCCAAAAAGTTCAAAAGTTTATTTCAATATTATCACCATAAGAAACAAACTGGTAAATTCCTACCTGCTAAGACATCTCCTCCTCTCACTTTTCCACTATTGTTCCTGAGAGAAAAAAGGCATACCACTTAACTTTAAAATTTAATTTTCAACAGTCCTTTAGGGGAAATCTTGACTTAAACATTTCCTAATATATAATCTACAAGTTTGCGCACATTCTTTATTCAAACAATTCTTCAATTGTTCTAGATGCCTTGCATCCACATCCTGTAGAACTAATACAGTGGCTTTAGACTGAAAAAAAGAATTAAACTCTATAGTCATCAGAGATCTATCAGTCATCTTTGACATTTCTCTAAACCATCCTTAAGCTTTGGATGTGAAATGGGATCTTTTTCAACATATTCATTTCAGGCACTGAAAATCCAATCAAACTTGTTAGAATATCATCAGCAAAATCTACTTCTAGATAAGCTGAACCATCAGAAATTTTTGTCTTTATACCCCTGGACCCATTGCTGCTTGTGAGGTTTCCATTAAGAGTTACAATAAAACATCTAACTTTCAGAATTGGCTTTTTTGCAAGAACAGAAATATAGGTAAAAGGTGGAGAAACTAAATCAAGATCACGTGCCTCTACTGCTCTACAAGGAAAGGATTGCATATCATTCTCTGGCTGATCTGCTTTTGGATCAGTTTTTCAAAAACATACTGGTTCATTGTTAGCATCCTGCTGTCAGAAGTGCTGGAATTTATGTCTGCTCTCAACTAGGTCTATATCATTCCACCTTTCTTTGGTAGTATTTTCCAAAGAGAAATCTGCAGAACTGTAAGTCTGATGTACGCTATTATGCTGTGAAAAGTTACTTGTACTTATTTTCATCTCCAGCAGATACTGTTCTTTCAGAAGTCTTTTGCTTGCTGGTAGCTTTTACAGGCTTCTCTCATTTATATAATCTTTTTCATAAGTGCCATTTAAAGATGAATCACATGAACTTCTAGACGTATGTAGAAGCCTCTCAGTTATTAAATCTATGTTTCTCTTCATGACCACTGACAGCACTTCTTCCAGATCTCTTTGGATCTCTTCTTCCAGAAGAAAGTCATCTTTCAAAGGAAAGTAATTTAAAAAGCCATCAACATTCCACAGGAGGTGAAATTTGTTCATCTGAATGAGGCAAAGGATTTCCAAATCCTTGTTACAAAACATTTTAATCATGTGCAGTGAGTGAACCTGAGGCTGTACTAAAATTGTCACTTCTACTGCAGTATCCGCTTTCTGAAGGTGTTACATTATTTAAAGCAAATTCATTATTTTCATCAAGACTAGCTAAAAGATCTTCATTTGAAGGGCCTAGAGTTTTTCCTAATTCATCTACAGGCCTTGGAACATTTTGTTCATGATCAGTTTGTCCAACGGGATTAAAGTTCTCAGCTTCCCCAATTAATCTAGCAAGGACTTTTTCCTGAGTATACTCCACTATAAGAACCTCCACTTCATCCAATTCACCAAGAATTTCACATTTTCTGGTTTAAGAAGAAGGACTCCAAGACAATATGCAATATTCCCCTGTACAGTGTTTTTTGTTCCAGGAAGAAGATTACTATGGAGAACAGGGACTGATTGATATTCCATGCCCTGAATTTGATCTATCCCATCAGTTAGTTGCAGCATCAGCATTTGAGTACACTTTGCTTCCCAGGATTCTTGGAATGCTCAAGTGTTGGCTGTTACTTCTTCATTTACAGTATTTTTTCATCTGAGCTTCTGCAACTGCAAATATGCTGGTTGGCTAACATCAACCAGTGAATCAATCTGTATGGAGCAGAAACCAGACAACTCTCTTTTGGGAGCATCTAAAATGCAATCAGGCAAAATGGGATATTCCAAATCTCTTAGATCTGGTAAGAAGCCATTGCTCAAATATCTGTCTGTTAATCTTAGCTTGACTTAAGTTACTACCGCTATTTTTTTCACAGATACAATTAATACAGGCTTCCAGCCATATCAAAGGAACTTCAACATGCCACGTAGATGAAAGCCAAGTTTCCACTCTTGCTGCAACATTAGATGCAGACATTTTCTTTTAAGTTAAAAGAAAAAAGTGAATTCTCTAGAACAAAATCCAGAAAGATGTTTTTATTCTTCTGACAATAGCTGAAGTTATGACATCTCTCACTTGCATTGTATAGAAATTTGCTCTCAATTCAAAGTTCAGCTAGTCTAAGTGTGACAATGTAGAAGCAATTACAATTAAAAACACTTCCACTGATGCTAAAAACAAACATGCAGTTCCAATAATTAAACAAGTAAGCTTCAACCAGCATAAACAGCCTATACAGTTTACTCATCACAAAGTATCAGGAAAGTACTGAGACTTCTACAAGCAACCCTTCTTGGTGGCTTCATCTTTTCCTGTTGATTTAATTGGAAGTATACACCTGAAATCCTTTTGCTGTGGATGGAAAGAGAACATATAATAACTAGAAGAAGAAAGGTTCTCCTCCAACTGTTTTTTGTTTGTTTTATTCCTATCAATGCTGCTGTTCACACCTTTAAAAATTGACCCAAGTAGTTATTCTCCCATCTCATTAGCACTGTTAAGAACACAAGTGAGAAGCCCCATTTACAATACAAACAAGTTGGGATCTGTAAGTATTTGTACCACAGGGGCGATTTTTACACTTTAACACAATGAAAGCTTTGGAACTGACAACAGAAGGCTAGCCTGAAATATCAATGTTATCTAGAGACCCAGTCCAGGGTTTGGCTGCAATAGTACCAAGTTTTGGCGGTCATTGTCTCAAGAACATCAGTGGTTAATAAGCTCTAGCTTCTTGTTAGTTTTGGAAGTAGCTATGCACGTTTAAGTTGTATAACTGCATTTGGAACCTGTTTATCCCCTTAAGGTTGACCAAGGAGCTCAACCTCCCTACAGAATTACACCAAAGAAAAATTACTGTAAGAATAGTTAAGAAACACAAGGCTTGTCTTCTGACATTATAACCTGCAGCTAAGAGAAAAATACCCTGCCTTAAAGTTCTCCCCAAAACTCCACCACTTAGAAGAAACTGTACAGTTACTTAAGGAAAATAACCCATTTGTTTACTCATCAACGGGTCTAATCCCGTGGGCCTCTTGTAAGGTAAGGACCAGCACGTCATGCCATTTTCGATAAGTTTTTCATCTTGGCCATGCAGTCCTTAGGCAGCCTGTCACCCGCTTGGCAATGCTACCCTGTGCCAAGACCCCCAGGGGCAGTGAGGCCAGCTGCCACCCCGCATCCCCTGCAGGCACCAACGAGCTGCAGTGGACAGCGATGGACACTGAGGTGAGATGGCCTGCCCCACCAGAGTGTCATATCGGGGACAGGACACATACCTCCCTACTCCTTAAACAGGCTGACTGAGCCCAAGCCCCTTCCCCCACACCCTACCCTCAGCCGAGCCACCCCACACTTATCCGGGGCAGGGGCGGTGCCGAACGAGCGGGCAGAACTAGCAGGGCAACCCACCTCCCATCACCCGAGTTGCGGGTGCGAAGGAAGAAGAGAATACACCTGCCCTCTGTGCATAGCCCCCAAAAACCCCGCGCAACCCAACAGCCAATAGGAGGCGTGGAGCCACGCGCGCCCTTAAGCATCGCAAGAACCCTGCCCCGCCCCCTCCGGTGCTAGGGGACAAGCACAAGGCGGAGTATTCGCAGACGCCATTTTTTCCCAAAAAAACCTGAGGTCGCTCTCGCTCTCCTTTACCGCTTTCCATTGTCTCCACTGTTGTTGCCGCTCTTCTCGTGGCTCCTGTCAGGCAGGTAAAACAACCAACCAACCAACCTAGGCACACCGCGGCGGTGCAGGGTGGATCGCACTCCTCATGATACCCAGGCCTGTCTCGCCGTGGTCCACACGGAGGGCGGGGTGAACTAGAGGCCATCCCTGCCCTGACGGGCAGCTGCCTTACCCAACGGGGCCGCAGTGGGTCCCCACGGGGGGAGGAGAGGAGGCGGCTGGGCCAGTCGCCTGGCGGTGCTGGTGGATGTGTGTGTTGGTGGTGGGAGCTGCTCACCTTTCTCTCTCGTACGTGGTGGGTGCAGGTAAGCGTGGCTCGCGCGTATAGCTGATGAAGGTGAGGAGGGGGTGTTGCGCGCGCGCTGGGGGGGGATGGGCTAAGCCGGGCTGAGGGAAGTGGAGCTGTTGATCGCACCCCTCTCGATGCTGCTGTGTGATACAGTAACGCGGGAGGCTCTGAGTCGCCACCGGGCCCCAGGATTTTCGTGGGCTCCCGCAGGGACAGCGCTCTTCCCCGCTGGCGGGGCGGTGGAATTGGGTAGGTCTGGGGACTGCTGCGTGGAGAAGGAGGGGGCCGGAAGTGACTCCTCCTTAGCTAATGTGGAGTGGCTTGGCACAACCTGCGGGCCCAAGGGGGCCCATCTGTCCTGAGGGAAGGGCGAAAAGGGTGATCTGTGTCTGCCGGCAGCCGTCGCGCCTCGGCGACCTTAGTGCGGGCACGGCGGCCCAACCGGTGCGGCTCCCGGAGTGGCGCTGTGGTGGAGGCCGGCTGCACTAGCGGGTGCGCGCTAAGGCCGGGGGAGCGGCCGCTGCCGCCTTCCTGCGCCTACCCTGGGTAACTGTGCATGGGGCGAGTTTTTGGGAATTATGGCGGGCAGAGAAGAAGAGGAGGGAGGGCGCTCTCGGCTGCGGCCTGTGCGGAAGCGGCCCTGCCAAACCGATTGGAGAGCGCTCTGCAGCAGGGCCTGCTTTCTTTAGTGGCGATCGCGGAGTTCTTCTCGTGGCGGGGCCGTTGCGCTCTGTCGGCCCCGCTTGAGCTCGGGTGAGGGCCGCCGAGTGCCTCCTTTGTGTCTCCCTGGGCAGAGTGGGGGAAATCTTGTGACCGCGTGGTGGTGGTGGTTTTTCAGCTCCCGGCTCCGCCTAGCAGCGGGTAGGCGCCATTACAGCGGCCGCCATTTCTGCTGGTCCCCGCCACCGCGGAGGTGGGTCTCGGGCTGCGGGGGTTATGTAACGCCGCCTCCTCGTGTTCCCCCCCACCCCGCCCAGGGAGTGAGCTGGGCTTCCGAGCGCTCTGCGGTGGCGGGCGGGCTGGCTGGCTGGCTGGCTGGCTGTGCCCAAGCCCGAGCCGACTGTGGCGCGGCTTGCGCATGGGCTGCGGAAGGGGAGGCGTCCGGGCGGGAAGGGCTGTTCGTGCCGGAGGGACCGGGGTACAGACGCGCCAGCATTTCCCAGCCCTCTACTCATGTCCGTGGCCGCTTTATCCTTTCGATGTTTTTAAAAACATTGTGTTAGTCAATTTAATCCCGCAAACTCGATTTACACAACAGAGCACAGTAACTAATTGAGAGCACCTTGTCTTGAACACTGTATTACACTTTGTCCCCCCGCAGCTCTAAAATTTTTGGGAGGGTCGTAAATAGAATAAGGTCTGGAATAGAATAGAAGAGGGTCTGGAAGGGCTAGCCATTTGAACCAGGTGAAATTTCTCTTCCCGCCTTCCCCCCCCACCCGTGCTCTGGCAACGTCTGTTTGAGACTTGGCTATTCTTTAAGCGGCGCTTTTCCATTAGCTCAAATTAGGAGCCTGGAAATACTAGCATGTGCTGGGAAGGCGGTCTCGAGTGCATGCCTACTAGCAGTGCTTGCTGTTAGCCTGCGCAAACAGGGTAACTGTTACAAATTAACAGATGATTGAAAGGATGTTTTAAAAAGTTAAACGTACCTCACTTTTTCTTCGTGGATACGTGTCAACCGTTTGTTCAGGCTATGGAAGTTGAGCAATAAAATCCAAGGGGGGGAAAATAGCATTCTTCATTTGGCTGTTATCTGTACAAATGAATTTTTTAAGAGAATAAGATGCAAAATTGTTTTGCCTGGACTTCTAATAGGTTTTACAAGTATTCTCACATGGACTTAACAAAAATAGATCTTGAAAGAGGTACCTGTTTCACAAAGTCAAAAAAGTTCAGCTGCTTTTGAGATTCTTCGTGCATGTATGCAGAGGTTATACATAACTACAGTGTGGTATTTTTAACAGAATTTTTCTAGTGTGGCTTGTGTGTAATTTCTTTTGTTCATCTGTTATATTGAATGGAAGGCATGATAGAATGCCTGATAGTAAGTTGATAAAGAACTTATAAAATTAATGCTGGTGATTATAATAACAACTTTTTAGTCTAAATTGTTTAGAACTAAACAATAAGCAGATTGATACATAGTGTCTCTTAAAAAGGAAATTGAAGATATGTATTATATAACATCCTAAAAATAGGAACCGGATAATTGTTCACTTTAAATATCTGAAAATCATTATCAGTAAATGTGATTGCTTAAAACTATCAAATGCTTGAAAACTGAGCAAGTCCAGAATCATTCAGACTGTGATTGTTTATCTGTAAGTTTACAGACTTGATTATTTCTCCTCTTAATGATGTGTTTGGCCTTGTTATGTTTTCTCATTTATAAAGAAAAGCTTTGCAGCAAAAACTTGGGTCAAACCCCCGTTTTTAGTTGTAGCGAGAATCAGACCTGTAAGTGAACAGAGCCTGATCTATGCTGTTTTCATAGGCTTCTGAAGCAGTAGGCTGTTGGGTTTTGATCCCGCCCAGAACACTTGAGTTTTGCTCTGCAAGCGTATATAAAACCGGTAAGTTCTAAAAGCGGGCATCTCTTTTTGTTTTTCTCTTTAGTACGATGTATAGTTTGCTTTTTTTTTTTTTCCTCCCCACAAAATAGATGTACTAGCTTTTTTTTATTCTGCAGCAGGTTTTATCTGCATACCTAAGAATAAAAGGTAATGGAGACTGAACAACAGGAGGAGACCTTTACCAACACAGAGACAAATGGTAAATTTTTTTAAAGGGCTATCTTATTTTATGGGGGGGGAAGAACCTTTTTAAGTCTCAATGTTTCTAACTATTTTGGAATGCTTTAACTGTATCAAATGTTTGTATTGGCAGCATTTTTGCATTTAATCTTTTAAGTGTCCCGTATGGTTTTACATGGTTTTTGTATCACGAATATGTAATTTTTCTTTGGGAGTATTTTAGACATGGCATAAGTAACTAAAAGTTATAACTAAGGATTTGAAAATATTTGATAGCTAAATACTCAGTACTTGTCTGGACAGTGTGATCATGTAAAAATACTGTCAGACATATCTATTACTGTATTTTATTTATTGCAGTTGTTACTTTGAAGGAATGTATATATATGTGAAATATCTCTAAATATTAGCTAAGCGAAAAACTCTTTGGACATAATTAGTGAAGAAGAGTTAGGGCATTAGCATTGAGTTGATTCATGCCAGTTTTTCAAAGCTATTTGAAATACTGCTTTCCTGTTGTTCCACCAGTATTTCAGTATTGGACAAACTACTTTTGTTCTTTTGGGCTTTAAGGTTTTCCCAATTGTAAAAGAAATACTAGGTAGGTGATGCAGCACTGCTTTAAACAACATGTTGTAAATTTTTCACTAAGTTTGCAAAATTCTCATTTCATCTGTAGTTCATAGATTTGGAATGAGTCTTCAATAATTAATTGATACATAGGCTGATGAAGTAAAAACCTGTTTCTGTGCTATAGATACTCAGGGTAGATGTCAGAATTAGCGTTGGGCTAATAGGAAGGAATGCTTCATTAGGAATACAGTGCATAAGCTTGATGTACAATTTTATCGTGACTTAGAAAGTTAAATATATGTTTGTGTTTTCCCCCCTATGGACCTGTCTACAGGCAAACGTCCTGCAGAAGATATGGAAGAAGAACAGGCCTTCAAAAGATCTCGGAATGCAGATGAGATGGTTGAATTGCGCATCTTGCTTCAAAGCAAAGTATGCTTTTTCAGTATTGCTATGTTCCTGCTTATACCATTGCTTAAGACAGTGGTGACAAAGTGTATGTTGTGGTGTGTGTTTAGAAAGAACGTGTGCTTTATTTAATATAAAATAACTTATTAGGAATATTTGTAAGTGTGCATGAATGATAGAAGTGTATTGCAATGGTATTATCTTCAATAAATATCTTCAAGGATGAGTCTTTAATGATCTATGGGACTTTTCTGATTTTAAAAAAATGTATTCGTTGAAAAAATAAAGCAATAGAAATTATAAGCCACTTTTCTTATGTTTGAGTGGAACGTAATTGTTTCCAGGGGAATGACTGTGTATTAGTCTTTAGAAAGCAAGCAGTTTAGAGAATGATCAGCTTAAATATGAGAGGCAAGATGAGGACTTCCTCAGGATTTTAGTAATTTTCCCAGATTTAGTAAATCTGTATGTATCAACAGGAGGAAATATGGGAGTAATGTTTCAGGGATTGTAATCGCTTCATTGACTAGTATAAATTGTCACAGTAAAATTGCTATTTGTGAATCTCCTTTAATGTTTCCAGTCATTACAGATGTTTGCGCTGTCTGAAGTAACTCAGTCTTCTGTGTCGGGGCAGGGGAATGTTACCTTAACTCTGCATGGCATTTCTGATGAATAGTCAAGTTACGTGGAGTGCTGTAAAATGTTTGTGGTGCTGTTAGCATCATGTATGAACTGCATAATAAAAGCAATAATTTTGCATGTAGTTCTTGAAATAGCCTGGTAAAAATGTAGTTTTACAATTGCCCCTCTTGAATATCTGAGTTTATTCCTGTTGATTTTAGCAACTGGAGATTAACGATTGTTTATATTGGCTTTACATTCTTCAGATTGTACCTACCCGAGTGGTCAGTTAAGTTACATAGGTTTAAACCAAAAGTAGCATTTGAAATTATCAAATGTTCGGAGTGCAAAAGTGAAATTTGCAAACAGATTAAAAAAAAAAAGTGATCAAATAAATTAGGGAAATCCTTGACCTATACAACATGCATGGAGTCCCATAAGGTATTTTTTCAGTCATGCTCTAACTATGAGATGGTTTTAACACAGGCAGAATTGCCTAGAAACTTAAATTTGAAATTGAAATAATATTATTGAGTATTTTTATCTCTTTCCAAAGTTCAGTGGTAAGAGCTATTTTGACTTTTTTTTTTCCCCTATGGTAAAACCATGTCAGTTTATCTTTCGATTTAATTTAAACCTTTCAAAAGCAAAACAAGCCCCACCCCACCCCTAAATGCATCCCACAGTAATGCAGAAATAGATACATTGTTCTTAGTCTTCAGTTCAAAAATGTAGTCTGTGCTGTATTAGCATAACATAACTTCTGAAAACTATTTTCCAGAATGCTGGAGCAGTGATTGGAAAAGGTGGCAAAAATATTAAGGCACTTCGTACAGATGTGAGTATATATGAGTTTAAATTAATTTAACACCAATTCTTTCAGAGCACTACATTGAAAACTTGATTGCATACATTTCTAGAAATTGAGAAATTCAAATCTAGACAACAATAATCTAATTATAAGCCATTTATAATGATTATTAGAGGAGATAACTTCAGTTTTTCAGTTTGTGTTGTAATTAAAACCCAGCTTGAGTTATGCGGGAGGAGAGGTTTATATTAAACCTCTTTGCTTTCAAACAGGGTTCCTCTAAATTACACACTTCAAATGAGTTAACATCTTTAATTAGAAATTTTGGCAAAGCTTAAAACCCTTAACTGTACCATTTCCCATATGTGTGAATCAATTATAGTACTATTGAAAACTATTGCAGGTGGCTGGCTTAACCCAGTGATAGAGGAATTCTTTAACTTCCTTTAAAAAAAACCCATAATTGTCCATCTGTTCTTACTTTAACAGCTTGGACATAAAGCACAAAAACATTCATGTTAAGGTTGCATGATTTAAATACGGGTATAGAACAGTAAAGAAATATTTTATTCTGTTACTTGGAAGCATTTTTAAATGGTCATGACTTATTTACCTATTCATATTTTATAGTGGGTTGACTCTTGTGATTAAACACGTTCAGCGTAAATGTTATGTGTTTATAAAACTTGACAATGCTTCTTAAATTCCATTTGTTTACACTCCTGTACATCAGCTACAATTTCAGCAATTTTTTCAAGCAAGACTGTGTTCAACACAATATTTGCTAATATATCATTACAGAATCAGTTCCATCTAAGTTCACAAACTATAGCAACTAGAATTGAGGATTAAGCTGAAATGGTCAGGAATCATACATACACTCACTAACTTTGGCAGCTAGTGTTTTTGTTTGTTTGTTTGTTTGTTTTAAGTAAATAAATACATCACCTAAGTCCAGATAATTTAATTGGTCTGGAATACTAACTTTCCCAACTTGCCCAAGGTTTCAGTAATATAGATCTCAACAGTTTTTGTGTCTACATTCATGAGCCAGCCTGCTACTGAAACATCATTATGTTAAAAATAAAGAGTAGTTTAGTCAGATAAAGTAACTCATTAAGATCCATACTGTTAAGCCACAGTTGATGTAGCAATCCATTATTGTGTTAGTCTTCAGAACAACTTAAGCTTGTTTCATTAACTGAGAGTAATGAGTATAGTTTGTATTAAATTAAAATTTATTGCTTTTCCCCCTTTTCCCTCTCCTTGTTTTTTTGGCCATATATCTCCGTTACCCATGTACTGGATCGACTTGCCCCTGCGTTGCCCACCATGACGTTGGCCCATCCGCCCCTGAACGCCCATGTGAAAACCCTGGTTGGCTATGCCCAAAAATGTGCTCGTTGCCAAACGGGTACCATACTTGACAACTTCTGATTGAATACCCATGCCCAATGCCAACATCCACGAACGCCAATGACCAATGCAGTACAATGCAAGTGTTTCAGTCCCAGACAGCAGTGGCCCCGAGCGGTATGTCCCAACAGTTTATGCCTCACTGCCTGATTAGAAAGAGAGAAATGTATTTTATTACCTGCCTTTTATATAATTAAATAGTATCCCCTTATAGACCGTGTATTGTTTTTTAAAGTTTTCTGTCTTATTTTCCCCATTAAGTCTTTTTGTCACTGAACTTTTACGTGAGTTGGCCACCCAAACAATCCACTAATTTTATTTCAATGGAAGGAGCACAGCTTCAAGTGTTGCATATTCACTGCATTATAAATCAAATTGTTTCAAGAGTCTCTTGCTCTGTCTTTGTGGCCCACCTTGCTCCCCCCCCCCCCCCCCCCCCCAACATTGTCTGTTCATAATTATTTCTGATGAAATACTAACTCTAGTTCACTTTCCTTCACTTCTCATTTGTATTACGTTTTTTTTTGTTTGCGGGGTTTTTTGGGTGGGTTTTTTTTTTTCCTTGTATTTATATTCCTTTTTTGCAGAGCCCATTAGTAATCTAATTTCTAACTGGTCTCTCAACTTTACTCCAGCTATAATGTTGACCACTTGCATATCCCCACTTTTTCTACAAGAAGGTGTGCCAGTTTTACCAATGTAATGGCGAGGGTATGCTAAATTAGTGGTGGCGGGGAACATGAATATTCACTTCTACTTTCAGTTCTGCGTCGATTTCTTGCCCACTTAATTTGAGCCCTTCCAAAAGCTCTCGCTTGCTCGCTCTCTCTGCAAGACCTACCTAGTCTTAAATTCATCATGCATATATATTGGGCATAAACAAAGATGCATGTGTTGTAAATCCAGTGAACAGGTTTACTTTAAATGGGGAATATTAATTGTAAGTTCTTCTGTGTAGTCAATCTTGCTAGAATTTTGTGTATGATTATGAATACTAAACTTACTTCTACTACTTTTCCACCTTCTCCATATTTTCTGACACTATGGCCTCTAACAGCATCTTGAGTATAAGTGCAGATACAGAGACAATTGGAGAAATCTTGAAGAAGATTATCCCTACTTTAGAAGAGGTATGTCTCTTAGATTTGTTTCTTCTTCAGAGGTATAAATTTAGATTTTTAAAACAAGATAATTCTAGATGATTGTGTGCTATTTTTAATATATTAAATTAGAAAATAAAACCCAGCCTTTGTTGAAAGGAGGCCTATAGCTCTCAAACTACATGTTAGCATTTTATTTGGTAGAGGACAGAGACAATCTCTTCCTAGAAAAGTAATATTTGGAACAGCCTCCTCCTCTTCAAAACACCTGTCTCCTGTCTTGTTTAGTCCCCAATTTGAAGTAGCTGTATCGTAATTTACATCCTGCCTTGGCTTTGTAAGCGAGTGTGTTGCGCTGTTTGGGATCTTAAAATTTTATACAATGATAATAAAAGAAATAAGGAAAACTAATTTGACATCACCTCATGTTGATGCAAAGTACTTAAATAGGTGTGATTCTATCGTAGCAAATACAGCATTACAGTTCAGCAGCAAATTAAGTCATACCATGGTGTTTGGAGAAAAACCTTAACAAAAAAACCCAAAATTAGTATTTTGATTTTTCAATTATTTTTTTCCCCTGACTAATATTTTATTCTTTCCTTGTATGCATCTTACTTACAGTATCAACACTACAAAGGTAGCGACTTTGACTGTGAATTAAGACTTCTAATTCACCAAAGTCTAGCAGGAGGAATTATTGGTGTCAAGGGTGCTAAAATCAAAGAACTCAGAGAGGTACTGTTTCCTATTCTTTTCAGATTCTGCTTTTATTCTATAAACAAATTAGGGTTTTGTGTTCATAAACAGTGAGTGTAAGCATCATCTGTGCAATAATTCCTTCAGAACATATTTTATACATGATTTCTGTGTTCTGAAATCAATCTGAGTTACTTATTACAACTTTCTTGCAAAAAGTCAGAAATAAAGTGGCTGTTGGTGATAGAGCCTAGGACTTCTTATAAAGCTTTTAAGCATATTAGCAGTAGAGTAACCTTTATAAATAAAGGATACTTTTTAAAATTAAAATGCTATTCATCACTCCTGGAATGAACTGCTGAATAGACTTATATTGGTGGTGTTGGACATGGAAAATGGTTTAGTGTGGACGCATCTCCATAAACTCTAACGATGATAATTTAATAGATGTTTGAATATTGCTATAAAAAGGTAGTATGGGGTGGGGTTTTGGGTGGGTTTTGGATCTTTTTGTTGTGGGTTTTGTTTTTTGTTGGGGGGGTTGGTGGTTGGGGTTTTTTGTTTGGTTTTGGGTGGGTTGGGTGGGGTTTTTTGTGGTTTTTTTGTTTGTTTGTTTTGTTGTTTTTTTTAAGTTCCGCTTCCTTGAAGACCACTGTTTCCTTTGTGAAGGACCGTTCCTTGTGAAGGAATGAGGTTTTGTTCTAAAAAGCTATTGGTCTCTGAATCTAGGGTGGTGTTTTCTAGCCTTTCCTGGCATTGTGTCAAAGGCAATTCCAGGTCAGTTTAGGCATAAGCTACTATTTGTGCGGACTGAGGAAGGCAAGATGACTAGACATAATCCTGGCAACATTGCTGTCTTGCATCCAAAGCATGTTTTTATGACATATGAAGGTTTATATAACCTGTAAGCTTATAATGGATATGTGGTCCTTTTGCTAATATTTGATTAAATGACCATGTAGATGGGCCATAATTGAAAGATTTTTAAAATTGAATTTTTTTCCTCTTCACTAGCATTTCATACAAACTGATGTCATTGCAGGTCTTAAAAATATAATAACCTGAGATTAAATTTGTTGTAAGAACTCAGAAGCAAGCATTCACTTAAAATGACTGGAAGTTTAATGGTCTGGTTTGATTGTTTCTTTAAAAATGTTTTAGTGTGTGTCTTACCCATTTTGTTTTCAATAAGTTTATAAAATTGTTTAAAATACTTCTATTTGAAGATTTTGTTTTGTTTTGTTTTTTTTTTCTTCAACAGAACACTCAGACCACCATTAAGCTCTTCCAAGAGTGTTGTCCTCATTCCACTGATAGAGTGGTGCTTATTGGTGGAAAACCTGATAGAGTTGTGGAATGTATCAAGATTATCTTGGATCTTATCTCTGAGGTAATGTGTCTTAAACTTATTATTCTTTCATTGGTATTCATGAAAGTCAGGATGATTTGGATGGAAAATTATATCTTTCCATTTCTATTTTGAATTCAGTGCCTCTTACTTCTCCAGTAACAAAATAAGTGTTGGACTGTTAGCACCCTTTGAAATTATTCCTGTTTTTTAGAATTGGGGTGTACCTTATGGGAGAGGGAAGCAATTTTTGGTACCAATGGACTGTTAGTCATGCTTTACATATCAGTAAAATAAGAAATTTTAAATTGGGGAGGAAGTGAGACAAATGTACATGCCACCCATCAGTAACAGCAGTTTCTCTATCATAGTTAAGTTCTCAGGAAGCATATCGCCATCCCTGCCTTTCTTATCAGCATTGTGAAATCAAGAACGTATTCAGGATGTATAAATTCATATTTATACGTTTAATATAGTAATTTAATGAAATATAATAATTGTAACAGTCAGTGCTAACCAGGGGGAGGGGTGGTGGTGTGTTGTGTGTTTTTTTTTTTTCTTTTTTTTTTTTTTTTTGTGTGTGTCTTAGTCTCCAATTAAAGGACGGGCCCAGCCTTATGATCCCAATTTCTATGATGAAACATATGACTATGGTGGCTTCACAATGATGTTTGATGATAGAAGGGGACGTCCAGTAGGCTTTCCAATGCGTGGAAGAGGAGGCTTTGATCGAATGCCTCCTGGTCGTGGTGGACGACCTATGCCTCCATCAAGAAGAGATTATGATGATATGAGCCCTCGCAGAGGACCTCCACCACCTCCGCCAGGTCGTGGTGGCAGAGGTGGCAGCAGAGCTCGTAATCTTCCTCTTCCTCCTCCACCACCTCCTCGAGGCGGGTAAGCTGTTGCATAAACGCATTGTACAAAACTCAAGTTGAATAAAATTTGCTGAATTATGCTCGTGTTTCCAGGACTTGTTTCACACTCCATATTGGTAGTGATTATGCAGGATTGAGTGTGCATTGCACCAGAGAATTTCAAAAAGTATTTGAATTTAATTATTTCTGCAATGTAGCAGTCTATCAGGACTATAGTCAGTAGTTCTGTAACTTTATTATATGTCATTCAGAACTTGGCTAAAGCATTCAGAAATTCATAGTTGTGTGCAAATCATGAAAATTTGAATTAGAATATATAAACTAGTTTATAACATGAGTCATGTGCTGCTGCTTTTTCTCATTTTAGAGATCTTATGTCTTATGACCGAAGGGGTAGACCTGGAGACCGTTATGATGGAATGGTAGGAGTTAAAATTCATATTGTTTTGTTTAGTAAATACAGTTAGCACTTTGAATATCTGAGGAAACTGTTCTTGAATACATTAAGTGTGGGGCATGTGTGCTTCTGATAAACTTTGTTATCACCAAAATGTTTTGGCCATACAAATGGTCCCCCCAAGAAGACGACTGGGGTGTAAAGGATATTTGGGATGTGATCTGCTGCATGGTTTTGGTTTGTGGGGTTTTTGTTGGTTGGTTGGTTGTTTTCCCTACCTGCCATCAACAATGGAATAGAAAGTTAGTAGAGCACAGTCCCTGCAGGTTTTATTACACGGACCTTCTTTTAGACTTTTTAATCAGGATGACAGAAATAAGAATTGGGAGGCTTTTCAGATCAAGAAAGCATGTCAGAACAATGTTTTCCAACAGATGTTAGCAGAATTTAAGAGAACATGAATAATATCTATAAAGAGCTCTAGTTGGTCTGGCAGATGATTGCTTTTTCAAATCAATTCCTGTCTTTATGCTGATTTCTATGCCTGCAAAAAAAAAATCTACTGTAATTCCAAATGTTTTGGAGCCAGGGCCACTGATAAATTGAATTTTAAATTAAATTAGGTACATTCAGCCATGTTGGGGGGTGGGGAGAATTAAAAAAGGCTTAAAGATACTTTTCCATGTTGTACTCTGAAATGTGACTTCCTGGTAGTCATTTACTGTTCCCTTTCCTGGGAAGAGAAATCATAGGCATCTGGGAGATAAATCTCTGCGGTAACAATCTTTTTTTCTCCTCTGATTCTGTTTGGCACACTCCTTAAGATGTACAGGTTAGATGAAGAGAAAAGTGGAGAGGAGCTATGAAATGGGCTACCTAAATGAGATTTACACATTGCCTCCTTCTGGGAGGAAGAGGCAATTACTTCCAGTAATACATACTGGAAGTACATATTACAAGAATGTCAAAATTGGGGCACCAGAAGCCTAGCAGAAATATTGAAAGGAAAGACTTGTACTTAAAATTACCAAAAACGAACAAAAAAACCCCACCCCCCAAAAAACCCAACACCAAAAACACCAAGTTGTCTATGCTACTCTGGATCTTAAGAAACTGGAAGAATCATGAACTATACCTCTAAGATCCCTTATTTGTATTCTTATGTTTTCAAAGCTCAGTTTTTGTGTTTTCATATTTGCAGCTGGTAAAACCGGTGTCAGGGCATATAAACAGAGCAGTCTGCCGTTCCTTAGGTATCTGGTTGAGCGCAATCTTCAGCTTGGGCAATAGTGTGTTCTAGTTCTGTTCCATTCCATTTAGAATAGAAAATCTATTTGAGCTCTATTTAGTCTGATCAGGTTGACCTTGGCTTTCTTGACATGAGTTTCTACAAATAAGTGGGAGTCATCTCTGCTCATTTTCCATGTTCTGAAAAGCAATTTTATTTCTTCTTCACAGTGGAGCTGCTCATGGCTTTGGCTGCTTTATGCCTGAGTTTCATAGCCTGCCTACAATGAGTACTGCTTTCTGACACAGATTGTATTTAATTTCTAGTTTTAGCTAGCCATAATCCCAGTATCCTTAATTGTATAAGCAGATGAGAAGTCTTTCCATGGATTGCGAGGCTGAAGCTGGAAGTGTCATGCCAGAAATATAAGGTCGTCTTGAGCTACTATGCATTTCATATAGAAACCATTCTCTAGCAAAACATTTAAACTAGAGTAAAGCAACATCATTGTGGTTTGTGAAGTAATGCGTGGGAAAGGCTACTTTCAGAGAGCAGGAATGCCATTTTACATAAATACAATAATTACAAAAATACAATAAATACAAAAATACATAAATTCCTTTTAAAGAATAGGTTCTCTTTTCAGACCAACATCTTGGAGATGTTGAATCTACAGAAATCCTCATTTTCTGCCAGTTCTCTTCTCCGCTAAAGGCGGAAAAATTCAGTAGTTCAAGACTTTTAAGATGGTGAACCAAGAGTGGAGGGTGAAACTTGAATTTTCTGAGGTGCGACAATACTGACAGCCTTGTAAATTCTAAGATGGGAGGAAAAAATAATTTGGAGAGATTATATATAGATATATAAAAAAAAAATCTCTATTCTGAGTCATTTTACTGAAAGACATACATGCATTGTTTTCACTTATTACAGAGGTATATATTTTAGGCTGTAACTACTCCAAATCAAATGCCTATGGACCATAACGGCTATTTTGATAGCTGAGAAAACAGAATGTGTTTCCACTATTTCTTTTTTTTTTTTAACACCCCCATCCCCATGGGTGCTTTAGATATACAAGTGCACAAAAACATACCGGGGAAAAAAATAAGGTGGAGAAGTGCATATAAAGCCATTTAATCCCCCCCCTCCCCCCCTTTTTTTTAAATGGTCAATTCCTAATGCTTTCAAAGTATTTTTAAATTTAAGTTAATTGAGAACTAAATCAGAATGTCTGTTTAAAAGTAGAGTGTATGTTCAGACGTCTAATCTGGTTTTGCTCATTCAAATGATTCCTACTTATTGATATTTCTTTTATATATATATATATATGTATGTGTGTATATACACATGTCTGTATAAGCACTTCAATAAAGGTACATACACTAAAAATATTAAAAGTACTTCATGTTTAAGAGATTTGACATTAAGGAGCATGTAAAAAAAAATCAGTGAAGGAAAGATGTTTGACACATTTATCTATATAAATACTAAAAGAAATTAACAAAATTTCTGGGCCAATCCTTTAAAAATAAGGGAAAGTTACAATAAGGAATTTGCCATCAGTTAGGATTGCATGCATATTCTTTCATTAGATGTAAAAGTCAATAAATTCTTATTAATACTATGCGCTTTGTCTTATCCTGTCAGTGTTTCATTTCATTTCCATTGGTTACCAGTAGTAGCTAGCACAAATGAGTCTGTAGAGAAGAAAATTCTGTTATGTATCTTAAGTTATCCTGCACCTAGTATTTTAGGAACTGTTTTTAAACGAGCATTTATATTTTGATGTGCTATTCATGTTGTGTTGCACGTTTTAACCCAGCAAAGGCCTTTGCCTTAATAGTAATTTAAAGTGGATTCTACAAATTATATTTTTATAATTGTTTGTTGATTTCCCCCCCCCCCCCCAACATTTGTTGTAGAATTCTGAAGGAAAGAAATGCTATGTATCATATTAAAAAAAAAGAAGTAATTGGATTTCAAATATAATTAGGCAGTAATAGATTGTTAGTTTAGCTATTGGCTATATGAGGTATATGGAAATTAATTAATAAAATATGAGAAGCCATGTCCTTCCTGCTTGACCTGCTGTTGACATAGATATATCAATGATAGTTACTTGTTTTATTAAATGCCTTTTCTGGGGTTTCTTTATGCATGAGAGAAAGAAGGTTTTGGTATCTGAGAGTAACATCTTTTAGTATATAGTACAGTTTTAGTACTCAAAGGTGTTTTTTTAAAAAAAAAAAAACCACACCAAAAAAAAACCCCAAACAAACTGTTTGAACAGTAGCTGTCTGACATTCTTTGTAAGAGGAAAATCTGTTTACAACACAGAAACAAGGAAGAACGAAGTGTGACAAGTTACAGTTCCCTTGCAGTGAAAGTAAAAGGGAGTGAATCTTGTAGCTGGTCTATATCATGTACTTTTGAGTCTTTGTAGTAGTTTAAGTAGTGCAGAAAAATGTTTCTCTATATTGGTATGTATGTCTTTGCTTGCCAAGTTACCTATAAGCCTCCATGACATGGACTTAATTTGGATTCATTTCCTCTTTTTCTCCTATTATGTTGTGCCTGGAAGATGATGCAGTGTCATGTGGATGCCTGTGATGACATGCAGCCACCAGAGTTGGTGAGTGTGCTCATGCTTTTATTTGACTGGTTTAGTAGTTGATTTTTGAGAAAATAATTTGAATTGTTTAAGTGATAACTGGAATTTCTTGAGATTGAATGTAGTCAGTGGCAGCTTGCACCTATTGAAAAATACCTAAAGCTGTCCTTCTAACTCAGGTTATTGGCAGTTTATGTCCTGAACAGTGAATCCTATACAGGCAGTTAATGTTCCACAATGGAAGTATGCAGCAGCACAGCTAAAAGAGAGAAGCTTTTCTGTTGTATTGCCTCTTTTGTACCCTATTTTAGTGTTCTAAGTTGTAACTTTCACTGTAACTCTTGCTTTTCAACACCCTGTAGGTGCATCTATTTAGGAATATGTTTTATGTTAATTCCATCATGTTGTGTTTTCTCCTGTTTCAAACAAGGAATGTTAAAAAAAATTATTTACTTATAGTTGTGGATAAACTATTATGCATTACTTATCCATATATTTGAAAGTATTCCATTTGATTTGTGTTTATCAAACTTCTTACTCTTAGGGGGTTTAGGAAGGAAAGTTCAAAGGGTGTCAGCAAGTGTTTATGCTGTCTAGAAGATGGCAAAGTGCCGCCAAATATTAAATGTTAGTTCCTAGCTTACGTAAACACTGCAGTTATAATTACTCATCTGCTGTCAAATTCATTTGCTGTCTTGTAGTCTGGGGAGGAGAAGCAGCAGAAAGGGTCAAGAAAAGGATTGTTCATTAAAACAAGTTAGCCTGAAAAAGGGATTCCCTGTGCAAAATATCAGCAGAAATAGATGGAAGAGTATGTGTGTAGAATATGCAGCTCTGATCAGCCTCTGAATTAAGTTCTAAGCAGTGTCCTTCATTCTTTTGTATTTTGCAATCCACTAAAAGCTCTATTATGTTGTATTATGATCTGTATTGCTAAGCAATGTGATTACACAACACAGGTTGCTTAGAAACAGATGATCAGCTGAACAATTTTTTTCTGAATAGCTTCCATTTTGATGTGGCTCCAAAAAGCTAGCAGGTAAATAGTTTTTTGGAAAAAGTTGTTGCATTACAACTTCTGCAAACAAGTAATTCACACAAATTCCTGTATTTCTGTAGTTCAGTGATATAAGTTGAATTCTAGAGAAGTGTGCACATCTACTCTCTGTTTCTACAGGAAGATATTAAAATGGGTGTTTGTGCATTTAGAAGGCATTAGATCAAATTAAGCACTTGATATCAAGTACCAGTCTACAAATCCTGAAAATAAAAGCAGTCAGGAGTGCTGCATTGCAGTGATTTGGATTTGGTATATGGTAGTTTTAGCAGAACAGCAGTAATTAGTGTCATGATTGTCCCTTCTAAGATACAAAGGATTGTAGCATAGTCTGAATGGAGAGACCAATTATAAAGTTATTATTAGAGTTGACTTGGTTTTTCCTCAAGACATAGATGGAGTAAGAGGGTTGACAGTTACCAGGTAAACGTCTTGTCCCAAACTGAGACTTTAATTTCTCCTGATCTGTATAGGTAGTAGTAATAAGGCTGAACTCTGATCTTTTGATTTGAATGTTAGTTTAGTCCAAGGGTCAGGAGCAGGAGTAGATCAGCATCAAGAGCTGTTTACCAGCTGAATTGATAAGGTTGCTTGGTAAACTGGTATGGCTGGATCTTGATGACTTATTCTTAGAGGTTTTAACAGAGTAAGCTAAGAGGTTCTCATGAGATATCCCCCCCCCCTTTTGTTCCTGGTCTCCCCTCTTCCCCAGTTTGCCTTTAATGACACTTAGATTAAGGTTGTGGGTTAGGATTTTTGCATAAAATAGGCTCAAAGTTAACAGTATGATACTTGAGATGAAAACATGTTAATGAATCATGGCTATTTGCTATTTAAGGGTTTTCTTTCTCTTTTTCTTATAGTTTGAGGGTGGCTCTGGATATGGTAAGTTTTTATAGAGAACTTTGACATGCACTTCATTTAGTCAGTAAGAGGCTTGATGCATACGTTTAAATCAGACTATTCTTACACAGGGGGCCGTGGTTCATATGGAGATCTTGGTGGACCCATCATCACAACACAAGTAACGATTCCCAAAGATGTAAGTGAAGCTGACTTGCTTTCCACTTGTGTATAAATAAATAAATAAATAGAAAGTCACAGCCTTTTCTCAGACTATGTAAGTAAATCAAAAGTATTTGGGATGCTTGACGAGTACTTTTAATATAAAGCAAGTGTTTCTAAATCACCAACAGTTTATTCTTAAGGATGTTTGTTTTGTCTTCACTTTAGAGATGCACTGAACTATTTTTTTAATTGTTAATATTCAGTAATAGAGATGGTCTACATAACTTGTTTTTACAAACAAGCATCTGGTTCTTCCAACTTTATCCCACCTGTGTTTATATAATAAATGTTACAGAGGATGTTTTGAGGCTGTAAAAGAGTAAGCTTCCATTTCAACTCTTAAAACTAAATTGATGGAAGCTACTTGAACAGTACTGTGTTTTTGCAGAGAAAGTTATATCAAGAAATGAATGCTTTATTTTCTCCCCTAGTTGGCAGGATCTATTATTGGAAAGGGAGGCCAGAGAATCAAACAAATACGTCATGAGTCAGGAGCTTCAATCAAAATTGATGAACCACTAGAAGGTTCAGAAGATCGAATAATAACTATTACGGGAACACAGGACCAGATACAAAATGCTCAGTATTTACTGCAGAACAGGCAAGTTGAAGCTTAATGCTGTCCTTACTGTCAATTTTAAACTGACTTTCCTACTACTACATTCTAAAGCTCTTCTTCTCTGCAATATAGTTTTTAGAAGGCAGGATTTAAGTAACTATTGAACCTAACTTCTCCAGTGGTAGTTCTGCCTTGATTCTCTTTTCTCTGTTCTAACTAAAATGAAGATTCCCTCAAAACTAATCTTGATG
The DNA here is from genome assembly GCF_964195595.1 of Calonectris borealis. NCBI lineage: Eukaryota > Metazoa > Chordata > Aves > Procellariiformes > Procellariidae > Calonectris > Calonectris borealis. Next base: position 46,884,226 of record NC_134351.1, on the reverse strand, counting down.
GAAGACACCTTAACCAAGCAGTCCTCTCATTTCTCTGGTGAAAATTGCTGCAAAAAACCTACTTGTAATAAATTACATAGAACCTGTAGAAAATATAGAAGATTTCAGTGGATGTTGGTCTAGTTCTGTGTGGAAGACTAGTGATTTTGTTGTTTTTAGATAACTTAACTGACAACAAATCACAGTCTGCCATATGGCACAGATCATGCCTCTACAGGACAAGTTGAAATCAATTGGTGCTGTTATGCAGCATTTCACACCTTGCTGGCATTACTTTCTCTTCTGCCAAATATTAACAGTTTCGGACTTTGTTTAGTTTTGCTTTAATAACATGTTGGCTATCATAGCATTTGTTAATGTTTAACTTGAATGTTTGGCTTTAGATTACTAATATTTAAATGTGCTTAAAATAATTATATGCCTATAATTATTAGCCATTAATCTTTTTAAATTATTTACTTTTAAATGTATTGGGAATTTGTAGTTTAATCTTTAAGAATGCCATTGTGAATATTGATGCAAGATGTATGGTCAATCATTCTAATACATGCTTTTTTCTTTTTCTTTTATAGTGTGAAGCAGTATGCAGATGTTGAAGGATTCTAATGCAAGATTATTTTTTCTTTTTTATAGTGTGAAGCAGTATTCTGGAAAGTTTTTCTAAGACTAGTGAAGAACTGAAGGAGTCCTGCACCTTTTTTTTTTTTTTTTTTAAAAAAAAAAAAATCTGCTTCTGTTTAAAAAGCCAACATTCCTCTGCTTCATAGGTGTTCTGCATTTGAGGTGTAGTGGAATCTGCTGTTCACCAGATGTAATGTTTTAGTTCATTACAAATATTTGGGGGAAGGAAAGGCCGCACAAGACTAACACTGAAATTTTGAAACAGCAGCAGAGAGTGGATTTTATTTTTGTTCATTGTTGGTGGTAAATTGTAATGGTTTTTCTGTAACTATTGTGAACACCCTGCTTTTTATGTACACTGTAAAATTTTTTTTTTTTTTTTTTTAAGGGGGGAGAAGACTGGTCATCCATATGTCCCTGGCATCCTTTGAGAGCAGTGTGCAGAATGTAATGCTCTTTTTTAAGATATATTTTATGATTTTTAAATAAATTTAGTGAACCTATTATTGGTGATCTTTTTTTTTATATATATACATAAGGTAATATCTAAAATGGATACACCCTTCCCCACAAGAAAATGCGTAAATGAAAGTTGCTGTTAAGCTTGCTCTTATGCTTCTTTCATATAGATGGAGTTACGTGTTTTTGGCAAATTAAAGAAACAGTGTGAAAACAGTGGCTCAGCTTTGCTATTTGGGGAAAAAATTACAAAAATATTAATGCAAGCATTGTGTGAAATTTGACCTTTTTTGCAAGTTTTTGGCCCTCTTTGCAGTACATATATATATTGGTGGCAGTATATAAATAAAATATTTTAAAAGTTTGTGATGCCACTGAGTTAACAGTGGGTTAAATACACCTGGTTCTAGACAGCTTGCTTAATGCAAATAACAATGTTAAAAATAGCAGTTGGTGTATCATTAATGAATGAATTGTAGTTTTCAGAGCTTTCATTTGTGTCAGGTAGAAACTTTTATGAATTGACAAATTGGCAGTATCTAACTTGATTTTCATTGTATACAGAACTTAAACTTGTTTGGTTTCCCTGTTGTTTGTTGAATTCCATAGGAAATATTTGTGAGAAATTAAAAAAGATAAAGTACCTCTGGATATTTCATGTAATACCTTGGCATTTGTATTTATAGTTTACAAGTTTTAATTTCACTTCCTAAATAAAAACAATTTTAAAAATGCAAAAGAACTTTGTAAATCTGAATGTGATCCAGATTAAGTGGATTCTTTCACTTTGGGGGGGGGGAGGTGTCTAGAACATTTTACTTTTCTCATCTTTTTGAACCATATGGGGTAATTCCTGTCATAATAAGGAGCTACACTTACAATGTAATGGGAAAGGTCAAGGAGGTAAGAGGTGACCTCCTTAGCAGAGCTATAATCAATCCTTAGAAAACACCCAAAACCTGCTTTTGTCTAGGGCAATGAGTATGGCAGTTTTCCCAGTGAATAAACATACATGTAGAATTGGTGCTTCCTTGAGAAAGGCTAAACATAAGTTATATGGAGAAATCAGCAACCTAGAAAAAGGTGTCAGACAAAATGCAAATGAATTAAGAGAGAAAAACATGGGTGCAGGATATTTTTTTTCTATGCACTTCTACATTGTGTATGTGCAGGTGGTTTTCTGGGTTGTGTTTTTAAAATATTTTAGGAGGAGGAAAGCTGCACAAGTGTCAATATACTAGAGTGTAATGTGTTTTGTTTTTTCTTTTCAATGATCTGCATCTTTTAAGAAGCTAACCTAGTCTTACAAAGAAGTTGAGCACTGCTCTAGCTTTAGTAGGGTTTTCTTTAAGGTTTCCTTAAAACCAACCATGTATGATTTGAGATGAGCCTAAGGGATTCCTGCTGTAAAAGGAGCTGTGGGTTTGGGTCTTAGGTCTTTGCCTCTGTCCCCACCCCTCTTTCCCCTACTGCCCTAGTGCTGAAAAGCTGCCTGTCTCCTGAGGAGTACTGTGCTGGGGTTTTCTGCTAGGGGAGGGATGTAGGGGAATACTGATAGCATAATAGTCCTTACACTTGTACTTCAAAAATAGTTTAGTAATACAGATTGTACACACTGAAACCATTTATTCTTTATGGGGCCTTTTTTTAAAGGCTGACTGCTATGTACAGAAACTGCTGGATTTGAAATGTAGCCCTTAAGGCATGGGTTCTGTAGCAGCATTCACTGTTAGGTGCATGTTTCTGTACATTATGTCTGAAATTAACTTAAAATGTCTAGAAATCATTATTTTTTTGACTGCTTGGTGCATGAGTTACCAACCATTGCACAGCCAGAAAAGGCAAATGCATGTGTTTTAAGTAGGTTTGTACGACCCCATTAAGTCAAAACCAATGTTACATTATATTGTATAAGCAATCTACAGTTTATTTTAAGGGAATGATATTACTATAAAGCTGTGAGCTGGTTCGTGGAGCTCGCAGGCAGGCACTACTAGCAGGACAGCCTACCCCACTCCGAGCCACCCCCCGCGCGCCTGCCCAGTGAGCGGCGGGCGGTGCGGTTTCCCCTGCACCGCGCTAGAAGGGCGGGGCGGTGTGGCGTCGTTGAGTGATTGGTGGTTGTGGGTTGTGTGAGGGGTTGTCGCGTCCTTGGTAGCTGCTTTCCTGTGCCGGTAAGGGAGGAGTAGTTTCGGTAGTACCGCTTCTTGCTGCCTCTGATTGAAGGCCCGGCTGCGGAAGCGAAGGCTGTGCTGGAGCCGGCCGGCGTGAGGTGGTCAGGGGGCCGGGCGGTGGGGGAGGTGTGCTGTGGGGCTGCTTCCCGTCAGCGTCCCCGCGGGGTGGGGAGGAGACATGAAAGAAAAGGCAGCCTTGAAAATGTCTTCTGATGAAAATGCCTTCTTGGAAATGTTTTCTACCCTCAGATACGAGGCCGTTCGCGTGCCGTTCGCGTTCCACATACACACACCCCCACCCGGAGTCTGCCAAGTTCATAGCAGACAGCAGCTAGATGTCTTTGTGGACGTCTTATTTGTGACTCTAATTTGATTATTTCTTTCTATTAAAAAGACTTTCAGAAATGTCTGTAGTCGCCTGTTCATGGCTTCTCTTATTTCACATATATTCTTAAAATAAATTTCATATTTTCATGATAAATGAGAAAACCATGCTTAAACCAAGAATCCTCTGGGTTGATCTAGTAGTAAGCAGCTCCACTAAATCTGAAAAAACATATGCTTCTGAAAACAGTATTCTAGTACTCACTGTTGTCATTTCATAAGAAAAAAATCTGTTTGTAGGTTTAGATGGAAGTTTTAATTAAATTCCTCTATATTTGTGTGTAAACTAAGAGGAAGTTTGTATGAAGATACTTTTTGTAAATGCACAATGACTAGGAGCTAAGGTAAAGCATAGGTCTATACTAATGACTATATTTGCCTGGTATGCTATGTAAACACCATGCTAAAATATGAGGACTAAGCAGATGAGAAAAAATTACATGCAATCATGGTACCTTTCTTCCTTTTTATATGTTGGAAATTGTCATCTATAGAAGGGAACACTATGTACAAATACAAATTTAGTTTTAAGCAACAATTTGAGTGTGATCATCACTTAATACTTGGTTGTTCTTAAGAGTTAATAGACTTTTAAATCTTAGTTATAGTATGAATGCTCTCATCTGTAGTAGGTCACTCCATTAGATCTTTAGAAATGGTATGATAGCCTAAACATTTTTACTTTTCTGAAGGAATACCTATTACCAGAGCATTGTATTATGCCACCATGACACTTGACCAAGTTAGACATGTATTTCGCTCTGACACAGAAGTCCCTATGCCTTTGACTGAAGAGAGCGATTGTGTGCTGAATTAAAATGGAACAGTTCTGTTGGAGAGGTTTGGAGGGAGGCTCTTTCCTCACCTGTGTTAAAATGAGTAAGAAAAGTGCTTAGAAACTACTATATTTATAGTGGAAAATTTTCCTTCTTACAGAGATGAAGCAATATTTGAGGTAAGTTAGTTCTAACACTGAGTTTTTTATGATAAGAACTTACTCCTTACTGATTGTGGCTTTAAAAGATAGCTGTTGTCTATGAAAATTCTTCTGAAAGGATAGTTCAGAATTGATCTAAAATTTGTGAATTGTTGGGGTTTTTTAATCCAGAAAATGGTAGGTGAACAACAATGTTTATGTGGACGTTAATGTATACAAAAGTGAAATAAGAAGAAAAATTACCATTATTTTAACATTTTGCTTCAAATCAACAGAGATGGTCTAGATAATGAAAAGAAAATCGGACTTTGAAACTGTTGTTTTTAATTATGTAAATTGGTATTAGTAGTAAAAATAGGGAAGAAGGTTTTTTTAAATAATACTTTTGGACCAAAGTATACTCTTTTTTTTGTTTGTTAAAATGGGGTAAATGGGGATTTAATGTCTCTCTGAAAACAAAATCACACAGTTTACTAACAATAAAAGAATCTTGCTTGTCTTAAGTTCTTGAAATCCGGTTTTGTTAGTATTCAAAGTCAGTCCTGAACTAGCCAGGAATGTATTTCTTATGACAAGATGCTTTTTTTTTCCAGAGGAACGCCATTTTTTCATATGCTGTCTCTGTCTTCATCACTCTTGTAATTAATTGTCAGGGTTGTGCTTGTATCCCTTCAAAGGAGATGATGTTCTGCACATTTCATGTTTTTGGTAGCCATTGTTGTTGTCAGCTAATAAAACTGGCTAGCAGGCAGAGCTCAGCCTCTTCCAGCTATTGCCTGTTAGAGCCTTCACATCCAATGTTTTTGTCTCATCTTGGGCCTGCTCTGACAAGCTTTTACCCCTTTATTATGATACTGTCCAAGGTCCCAATTGGATCAGGACTCTATTGTACCCCTTATAAATATACATAACGTTTGAGATAAATTCTGCATGAAAAGTCAGTCCGTTTTGGGGGGTTTTAAATTTATTTGGGGGGTTTAAAATTTATTTAATCTTTATCTTTCCTCCCTTGCACCTCTTTTTCTTCCTTTATCTTTAGGATTTCTGCAGCTAATGAAGGAAATGAGACTGGTAGAATTGTGACAATGTGCAACTACTGTGAATCCACACTATAATTAATGTTGATTCAATAGATTTTGCATGAATGACTACATGAATGACTGGAATTAACCCCAAATATCATACTTTTGTCAGGGTTGACAGTATACTGAAGCTTTTTGAAATAGTTTGCTTGAAAGAAAAAAGCTGCTGGGAAGTAAATAGAGTCTGTCTGTGTTGTGGTTTAACCCCAGCTGGCCACTGAGCACCACGCAGCCGCTTGCTCACCCCCCCGCCGGGTGGGATGGGGGAGAGAATCAGAAGGGTAAAAGTGAGAAAACTCGTGGGTTGAGATAAAGACAGTTTAATAGGGAAAGCAAAAGCCGCGCACGCAAGCAAAGCAAACCAAGGAATTCATTCACTACTTCCCATCGGCAGGCAGGTGTTCAGCCATCTCCAGGAAAGCAGGGCTCCATCACGCGTAACGGTTACTTGGGAAGACAAACGCCATCACTCCGAACGCCCCCCCTCCTTCTTCTTCCCCCAGCCTTATATGCTGAGCATGACGTCATATGGTATGGAATAGCCCATTGGCCAGCTGGGCCAGCCGTCCTGGCCACGCTCCCTCCCAGCCCCCTGCACATCTGGCAGGGCATGGGAAGATGAAAAGTCCTTGACTAGCGTAAACATTACCTAGCAACAACCAAAACATCAGTGTGTCATCAACATTATTCTCACACTACATCCAAAACACAGCACTATACCAGTTAATAGGAAGAAAATCAACTCCATCCCAGCCGAAACCAGGACAGTCTGGTATTTTCTGTGTCGCTGTTTTTGCCTATACAGACAAACTCTTTATTAAGCATCAGTGACATATGTAGCTACTCCAGTGTTCAGTTCCATCTATGGTAGTATTCAGCTGTTATATCATTATGTCCAAAAGACTTTATTCTGACGATAATATAGCCTATACTAATAGTCTGTGCAGTCTTTTCAGGATAACTCCCTGGAAAACACCATTCACTGGAGTTTTGAGCCTATTGCATTTATCATTTAAAACTACTCTTTAGTAGGTGGCATCATTTTATTTTCCTTTGTCTCCTACTGTGATGTAAGATATTATGTTTACATGAAAAGTCAGAGGTTCTCTCTAATCTTTGAATTTACTAGTTTAATTCTTTGGGATTTTTTTATATATGAAATATTTTTATGACAGTTTTTGTTATCAAAAAGGATTTTTTCCAAGTAAAGTGATAAATAGAATATTTTTCTTATATTTATAGTGACTGTATTCATTGATGTTATGTCTTACATGAGATGATGCCGAGTGCTTTATGAAGCAAGGCTCCCTAAAAGCAGCAGCAGACTACAGAATGAAAAGCTGTTCCAAAAATGATCCCAGACCATAAGCATTGACATAGTAGTAAAGCTTATTGCACAAATATGGAAGCTGTTTTTCTGCTTTTACTAAGCAAGTTGTGTGTTTTGAAAGTGGCTGAAATAATGTAGACCAACTTTACACCCTACTTGTAAAAACAAACAAAAAAACCCTAATACCAGATGACAGGGATCATATTATCAACATTGTTTCAGGTTGAGATCTCACAAGTAAGACTTTGACTTCAATACAGGATTAGGAGAGAACTGAACATAAAATGAAATATCCAAAAACAAACCAGTGTTTTTCAGTAACTCTCAGTAATAGAAATATGTATGATAATAAAATAAATCCGTTAGTAGAATCATACTGTCACAGACTACTACAACTCTCCTATGTTCTGACCTCCTAAAGGAAATTGTAAAATTGAGACAATTCTTTGGCTATGTGTTTTGCCAAATATATACACAAAACACTTTTCAAAATTACACATCACTGAATGTAATTATATAAGTTGCCTATGTTCTTTTGCTTCTGAAAAGTAAATTGCAAACAAAAAACAACCACCACCACCTCCCCCCAACCTTTTTATCCTTATATGGATTTTTCATATTTAAATGCTGTGCTGAATTTGAATCCTGGTAGAAGTTATTTGGACTGATATAGTCGCATATTCAGGATTTTCATGCCCTGACACATACACAGTGGAGTCCTTTCAGAGCTTCCAGTCATTGATGTTGCATGTATGTACCTTTATTTCCCATCATCTAGGACTGAATATGTAAAATTTTAGTGATCCCCCTATTCTCTGATTTTTGTACTAGCTGTACTATCACACTTTGATCTTCTACCAACACAATACTCCTCCTTTCCCTTCATATCAGTAGGTCAGAATTGGTCACGTCTCTTGATACTGGCTCACTGCACTGGAGAGGAGATGCAAGTGTCCCCATGTTTGGTAGCTTTTCCTGGAAAGTGAGGGTGTTCTCAAAAAAGCAGTTTAGTTGTATTGCCATCAGGTAAAAAGTGCTCCATTTTGGACAAATTATACTATCTTTGAAACATAGTATCATCCACCTGAGGCTTTCATTGCCTTCTGTTGAAAAGAATAGTGGAAAATTTTACTAGAAATGCTAAGTAGTATTTTTCATATATAGGATTTACACAAACCTCAGAAGTTCTTTGCAGCACAAAAATTAACAATAATTAAAACAATGAAATTATAAATTCATGTACTTGATGAGAAATTCCAGACAGTATTTTTCTTCCAAATTAAATTGCTGCATGAGATGAAAAGTTCCGTTTGAATTCTCCCTTCCTCTGCTATTGCAAAATGTTGTAGTTCTGGAGTCTATCAATTCTTTACTATATAAAAAAAAATCTTAATGCTATCAAAAGAGCAATGTCCTTGGTTTTCATTAGCTTCAGGGCAGTAGGAGCTATAATGGGATTTGGTCTATTAATGTCGTGGTTTAACCTGGCAGGCAGCCAAATACCACGCAGCCGCTCACTCACTCCCCCCGCCCCCCGCAGTGGGACAGGGAGAGAATCGGAAGGGTAAGAGTGAGAAAAACTCGTGGGTTGAGATAAAGACAGTTTAATAGAATAGAAAAGGGAAAATAATAATGATAATGATAAAATATACAAAATGAGTGATGCACGATGCAATTGCTCACCACCCGTGCTGACCGATAACCAAGTAGCGATCGCTACTTCCTGGAACACGCCTACCATTCATATACTGAGCATGACATCACATGGTATGGAATACCCCGTTGGCCAGCTGGGCTGGCTGTCCTGGCTGTGCTCCTTCCCAACGCTTGGTTTGGTTTGGTTTGGTTTTTTCTTGAGCTGAATGTCCTTGACTAGCAGGGTACTTAGCAACAACTGAAAACATCAGTGTTATCAACATTCTTCTCATACTAAATCCAAAACACAGCACTAGGAAGAAATTTAACTCTATCCCAGCCAAAACCAGGACAATTAATTATTTATTTCCTTTTGTGATGTTTTAAATGGTATTTTATTATTTAACATACAAAATTGTCTATAGTATTCTCTAGAAGTAATTTTGAGCATCTATGCCAAGTAGGGAATGAAGTACAGAGAAAGAAACAGTTTTCAAAATGTTTGCAGAAGTTGCTGTTCTGTGAAACATAGTAGGACATCTTGTTCTTAGTGTTTTTGGAGAATAGCACTTAATGACAAAAATATGCTTTGTTCTCAGGAATAGTCTTGTACTGTGTCTAGCTAGGATGGAGTTAATTTTCTTTATAGCAGCCTGCATGGTGCTGTGTTTTGTATTTGTGACTAAAACAGTGTTGATAACACACCACTGTTTTAGCTATTGCTGAACAGTGTTTGCACATCGTCAAGGCCTTTTCTTTTTCTCACTCTGCCCCACAGCGAGTAGGCTGGGGGTGCACAAGAAGTTGGGAGGGGACACAGCTGGGACAACTGACCCCAACTGACCAAAGGGATATTCTGTACCATATGACGTTGTGCTCAGCAATAAAAGCTCAGGGAAAGGAGGAGAAAGGGGGGAAGTTCGGAGTTACGGCGTTTGTCTTGCCAAGTAACTGTCACGAAAATTTTGCAACTGGCCTGTGCCAACTGACCTGAGGAGAGAGGCTAGGACGCAAAGTATAGAATTACAAGAGTCATTCTTTATTCATGCGCATGAGGTGTCCCATTCAAATTGGGGCACCCCTGTCGCGACTGAGTGGTTTAGAGGCCGCTCAAAGAATCACTGTTGAAGGTATTAGCAGAAAGTGATTTTAATAGAAATTTATAAAAGCGCAACTTAACAGAGTTCAATGGCAAGGTTCACTCTATCACTTACTACACAGATGAAGCATACAAAGGAAAAGAGCATGGGAAGCTGAAAAGTCCTTGACTTAGTGTAAACACTACTTAGCAACAACTAAAACATCAGCGTGTTATCAACCTTATTCTCATACTAAATCCAAAACACAGCGCTATACCAGCTACTAGCAAGAAAATTAACTCTATCCCAGCTGAAACCAGGGTATCGTGTTAGAATTGAGTTGGAATGATTTATACAGAGGCCGAGAATGAAAAGGTTAAGGGAGACCCTCCCATTGAGTCACGAGGTTCAGAATAGACCCATCTGGATCTACCCCTAGTCCCAGACTTGGTCAACAGTATATGTCTAAGGGATTATATGTGTTTAGCAGCAGTCTAAGGTTCATTCACAATCTTAAGATAGATCATAAGATTTTAGCAGACTATCTTTGCTAGCAGGTACTTCCATCAATTCACACACACACGCACATGGATGCAAAGATGGATAAATATGCAAAGATATACCTGTTAAAAATCCCCCTCGAGTTCAGTGAAATACTCACGTAAAATGTCTTGGCATTTCTCAATGGGCGAAGGGTTGAGCCTCGAGGAGTATTGCAGCCCAGGTCCTGTGCCAGCTGGCGACGGTCCTCCGAATATTGCAAACTCGAGAGTTTGCAAACTCTGAGGAGCATTCATCTCAGAGGGAGATGCTGGGCACAACCTGCTGCGGTCCAGGAGAGCTCAAAGGGTCTCACTTAGGACTGCTGTTTACGGGGTCGCAAGATGATTGACTTCAGTCATCCGCCAAAACTCTCAAGGTTTCAGTAACAATAGTTTTGTTCCACTTGAGCTACGACTCAGATAAGGGTATCAGGGGATGACAATTATCCCCGCTCTTGTCCTCCACTTGGGCCAGGCAGCGGAAGTTTCTGGTACGATCAGTACATTCCCCAACCTCAGCTATGCAAGAGTTCCTGATACAGTAAAGGGACGCTTCACCGCCTGACTCATTACACCAAGGCCAAGGTTTAATGGGAGTTTCTGAGATCGTGGAGCGGCCCAGGAGAGGTGGGGGGGATGCACCACCACAACCCCGAATGCGGGTTTGCATAGGGTTCTTATACCTTTCAAGCATTCAGGTACAACATGATTTGACCAATCACTACTTAACACACACATACTACTGTTTGGCAAAGCAACTATAATTCTATGGCGTCATCATCCATCTGCTTCTTTCTTGATCTAGACATCCCTGGAGTCGGTCTTGCTATGGTTACTTATCTATGATGCCAGATAATGGGAGGGTTTCACAGAGGTGTTAGAGGGGCTAGGATGCTGGCGTTATCTCGGTAGTCAAGGGGTATCCTTTATTCTTCAGGGTGGGGGCTGTCCTTCTCCTTGCAATGAGCTGGGGTCCTTTAGTCATGCTTACTTAAGCATGACTATGCAGTATACAATGTAAACTATATATATATATAGTGGTGGGTTGACCTTAGCTGGATGCCAGGTGCCCTCTAAGCCGCTCTATCACTCTCCCTCCTCAACAAGACAGGGGAGTGAAAATATGACGAAGGGCTCGTGGGTTGAGATAAGGACAGGGAGATCACTCACCAATTACCGTCACGGGCAAAACAGACTCGACTCAGGGAAATTAATTTAATTTATTGCCAATTAATAAAAGAGTAGGATAATAAGACATAAAAACAAATCTTAAAACACCTTTCCCCCACTCCTCCCTTCTTCCCGGGCTCAACTTCACTCCTGATTTTCTCTACCTCCTCCCCTCCAAACAGCACAGGGGGATGGGGAATGGGGGTTGCGGTCAGTTCATTACGCGTTGTCTCTGCCACTCCTTCCTCCTCACACTCTTCCCCTGCTCCAGTGTGGGGTCCCTCCCACAGGATACAGTCCTTCACAAACTGCTCCACATGGGTCCTTCCCACGGGCTGCAGTTCTTCACGAACTGCTCCAGCATGGGTCCTTTCCACAGGGTGCAGTCCTTCAGGAACAGACTGCTCCAGTATGGATGCCCCACAGGGCCACAGGTCCTGCCGGAAGACCTGCTCCAGCATGGGCTCCTCTCCACGGGGCCACAGGTCCTGCCAGGAGCCTGCTCCAGCATGGGCTCTCCACGGGGTCACAGCCTCCTTCAGGGCACATCCACCTGCTCTGGCGTGGGGTCCTCCACAGGCTGCAGGGTGGATATCTGCTCCACCGTGGACCTCCATGGGCTGCAGGGGGACAACCTGCATCACCATGGTCTTCTCCATGGGCTGCAGGGGAATCTCTGGCTCCAGACCCTAGTGCACCTCCCCCTCTCCTTCTTCACTGACCTTGGTGTCTGCATAGTTGTCTGTCTCACATATTTTCACTCCTCTGTCTTCCAGCTGCTGTTGCGCAGCAGTTTTTTCCCCTTCTTAAATATGTTTATCACAGAGGCGCTACCACCGTTGCTGATTGGCTCAGCTTTGACCAGCAGCGGGTCCGTCATGGAGCTGGCTGGAACTGGCTCTATCGTCCATGGGGGAAGCTTCTGGTGTCTTCACACAGAAGCCACCCCTGCAGCCCCCCCGCTACCAAAACCTTGCCGCACAAACCCAATACATATATATATCTCTTAAGAAAGTTCATACAATTTCATACTATAAAGACTAATTGGTAAAATAGTTAGGGAATGAGATTTTCCTAACATAACTATTATGAATGCTGAGGCCCTGCTTTCCAGGAAAGTGGCTAAACATCTGCCTGCCAATGGGAAGTAGTGAGTGAATTCCTTATTTTCCTTGACTTGAGCGCACAGCTTTGCTTCACTTATTAAACTCTCTTTATTTCAACCCACAAGTTTTTTTCCCTTTTGCCCTTCTGATTCCGTCCCCCATCGCACTGCGGGGGAGGTGAGCCAGCAAGCGACTGGGTGGGGGCTTACCTGCCAGCCAGGGCCAACCCACCACAAGTCTGTATTGCATCTTGACAATAAAGTAAAATTAAATTAGCTTAAAAAATGTCATTTATAAATTGTGACTGCATGAAGGAGGGTTGTGGAATAAAACTGGAAATAAATGGAATCCCCATCTTTTTGTATTTAAGATTAGTGCAAAGACCTGCACCTGGGGAGGAACAACCCCAGGCACCAATATAGGATGGAGGCCACCCAGCTGGAAAGCAGCTTGACAGAAAAGGCCCTGGGGGTCCTGGTGGACACCAGGTTGAACACGAGCCAGCAATGTGCCCTTGCAGCAAAGAAGGCTAATGGTATCCTGGGCTGCATTAGGAGGAGTGTTGCCAGCAGGTCGAGGGAGGTGATCCTTCCCTGTACTCAGCACTGGTGAGGCCACACCTGGGGTCCTGTGACCAGTTCTGGGCTCCCCAGTACAAGAGAGACATGGACATACTGGAGGGAGTCCAACAAAGAGCCACAAAGATGATGAAAGGACTGGAGCATCTCTCATATAGAATCATAGAATCATAGAATCATTAAGGTTGGAAAAGACCTCTAAGATCATCGAGTCCAACCGTCAACCCAACACCACCATACCCACTACACCATGTCCCTAAGCGCCTCATCTACACGTCTTTTAAATACTTCCAGGGATGGTGACTCAACCACATCCCTGAGCAGCCTGTTCCAAGGCCTGACCACTCTTTCAGTAAAGAAATTTCTCCTAATGTCCAATCTAAACCTCCCTTGGCGCAACTTGAGGCCATTTCCTCTTGTCCTATCGCTAGTTACTTGGGAGAAGAGACCAACACCCACCTCGCTACAGCCTCCCTTCAGGTAGTTGTAGAGCACGATGAGGTCTCCCCTCAGCCTCCTCTTCTCCAGACTAAACAGTCCCAGTTCCCTCAGCCGCTCCTCATAAGACTTGTGCTCCAGGCCCTTCACCAGCTTCGTTGCCCTCCTCTGGACACGCTCCAGCACCTCCATGTCCTTCTTGTAGTGAGGGGCCCAAAACTGAACACAGTATTCGAGGTGCAGCCTCACCAGTGCCGAGTACAGGGGCACGATCACCTCCCTGCTCCTGCTGGCCACACTATTTCTGATACAGGCCAGGATGCCGTTGGCCTTCTTGGCCACCTGAGCACACTGCCGGCTCATGTTCAGCCGGCTGTCAACCAGCACCCCCAGGTCCTTTTCCTCTGGGCAGCTTTCCAGCCACTCTTCCCCAAGCCTGTAGCGTTGCCTGGGGTTGTTGTGGCCGAAGTGCAGGACCCGGCACTTGGCCTTGTTGAACCTCATACAGTTGGCCTCAGCCCATCGATCCAGCCTGTCCAGGTCCCTCTGCAGAGCCTTCCTACCCTCGAGGACATCAACACTCCCGCCCAGCTTGGTGTCGTCTGCAAACTTACTGAGGGAGCACTCGATCCCCTCGTCCAGATCATTGATAAAGATATTGAATAAGACCGGCCCCAAAACTGAGCCCTGGGGAACACCGCTCGTGACCGGCCGCCAACTGGATTTAACTCCGTTGACCACAACTCTCTGGGCTCGGCCGTCCAGCCAGTTTTTTACCCAGCGAAGAGTGTACCTGTCTAGGCCGTGAGCCGCCAGCTTCTCTGGGAGAATGTTGTGGGAGACAGTGTCAAAGGCTTTACTGAAGTCCAGGTAGACCACATCCACTGCCTTTCCCTCATCCACTAGGCGGGTCACCTGGTCATAGAAGGAGATCAGGTTGGTCAAGCAGGACCTGCCTTCCATGAACCCGTGCTGGCTGGGCCTGATCCCCTGGTTGTCCCGGACATGGCTCGTGAGAGCCCTCAAAATGAACCACTCCATAATCTTCCCTGGAACCAAGGTCAGGCTGACCGGCCTGTAGTTCCCCGGATCCTCCTTCCGGCCCTGCTTATAGATGGGTGTCACATTGGCAAGCCTCCAGTCATCCGGGACCTCCCCTGTTAACCAGGACTGCTGGTAAATGATGGAGAGTGGCTCGGCAAGCTCCTCCGCCAGCTCCCTCAGTACCCTCGGGTGGATCCCATCCGGCCCCATAGACCAGTGAACGTCCAGGTGGCATAGCAGGTCATTAACTTCTTCCTCTTGGATTATGGGGGGTTTATCCTGCTCACCGTCCCTGTCTTCCAGCTCAGGGGGCTGAGTACCCTGAGGATAACTGCTCTGACTACTAAAGACTGAGGCAAAGAAGGCGTTAAGTACCTCAGCCTTATCCTCATCCTTGGTGGCAACGTTCCCCCCGGCATCCAATAGAGGATGGAGATTCTCCTTGGCTCTCCTTTTGTCATTAATATATTTGTAAAAGCATTTTTTGTTGTCTCTCACGACAGTGGCCAGGTTGAGTTCTAGCTGGGCTTTTGCCTTTCTAATTCCCTCTCTGCACGACCTAACAAGATCCCTGTACTCTTCTTGAGTTGCCTGCCCCTTCTTCCACAAGTGATAAACTCTCCTTTTTTTCCTGAGTCCCAGCCAGAGCTCCCCGTTCAGCCAGGCCGGTCGTCTTCCCCGCCCGTTCTTCTTAGGGCACATGGGGACAGCCCGCTCCTGCGCCTTTAAGGCTTCCTTCTTGAAGAACGTCCAGCCTTCCTGGACCCCTTTGCCCTTCAGGACTGTCTCCCAACAGAAACACAGAAATGAAGGGATAGTTACTTTCTAGATATATTGAAGTCTTTCTTGAAGAATGTGAGTAGTGCTAATGCACAACAAAAATGGGAATGACTATAGATTCTCTTTTTTTTTTTTTAAAACTTGAGATGTTAATGAGCTGCTTAAGTGTCACAAGCACTTTTTGTTTCCTTTTATTCCTCTCACAGACTTTCACTGTTCTCTATATAGTAAGGAGAGGAGTTGTCTTGTGTTTATGTGGATAGGTTTGGGTCAACTGACTGTTATCAACTCATAAAATTTCTCAGACTGCCAAACTCTTAATTGAGAGCACTATAAAGGTTGAAATGAATTTTCAGATCATAATTTGAGCTGTGGAATTAAAAAATTTCCTTCTGGAATTTTGACCCATTTCCCCCCCTTCCGCCCACCCCGTCCCCCAGCCTCTTCAAGCACAGTTAGAATATTTTCAGCTCAAGAATGCCAATACTAATTTTCTAATACTCTTCATATCTATCACAATAAAGAGCAACATTACTTTTAATTCCTTGTTTAAGAAAAAAAAAATCTTGTAAAAGGACTAGCAAGCATATTTTCTCAGCTGAAAGCTTTGAGTTATAAGTCCATTGGTTTCCAATATTTGAGAATATTTGACACCATTAATGGCTGTGAACTTAATAAAGACTGTGTTGTGCCATTTAATTTCTTATATTAAGAACAAAATATATCACAATTAGTCCATAGAGCACTAGAAATATCAAGCTTTTGGCTGACAGAGTCATACCAGAGTGGACTTTTTAAAATTTTTTTTCCTTAAGCTGAATGCAATAGGGAGTTTACAAACTTCAAGTCTTATGACTGATGCAGTGCCAAAAGTAATATCTGGTGTTGTAAGTTCTTTTAATAGCATGACTGAGCACTTGTCTCTGATGGTTCCCCCCGGTAAAGAAGTATCTTTAACCTTTTTTGAGTTTTGGGTTTCAATTTATTGCATGTTCCAGAGTAGTAGTAGCACAACATCTCTCAGCTGTAACTAAGCTCCTAAGCAGGATAACTACAGTGTTCTTGAGTATTAAAATATATTTAAAAAAACAAACAAACCCACACACACAAAGGAAAACCCAAACTTACCGTATTGCTTCATCACTTAAAGAGAATAACAAGTACTGCTTATTTGTGATGTTTTAGGTGTTCTTGACTTGTTTTTCCTTGATCCATGGTTTCTCAGTTCTGCCCTGCTCCCAACACACCCTCAGCCTTTTGCTCTAAGAATAGGTGCTTAATGTTTGAGAACAGTACCAGCCAGAATGCTGGGCTCACCTTCCTGTGGAGAAAATTGCTTGTTGAATTTCCAGTGACTTGGGAACAAAATGATACTACCCAAAGGTGGGCTGTTGTCGTCTCTGCCTCTGCATAATATCTACTTGCTTGCTTTCTCAAATCATGTATTTATCAGGCTCCAGGGATTGCATCTGAAACAGTTTTGGAGTGCTACAGTTTTTAAAAATTTTATTTTATTTTTATTTTAGTTTTTCCCCCAGAAGATGGAAGCAATCTTGTTTTAGAGGTTTCTATTTGATTATTCCACCCCCGCCGCTAAATGCAATCTCTCAGGAGCAAATGTATTCAAGTCCCCAAATTTTTGTTTTTATAAATTATTCTTTCCTTTTGTTCTTCTTGTTCAGATATTTAAGATAATACATAATGTAGTTGGTTAAAATATAAAGAAATAACACTATTGGTTAATTTTTACACTAATACTGTCTCATGCCTTCTGATCTAAAACTGCTGCAGCTAAACAGATATGAATTATTGATTCGTTGATTGTTTGGTAAAATAGTATTTCCATTCTTATTTCTGTGCTGCTTTCCCAGGAAGCCTAATCATTAAAGAAGCCATCTCAGTAGAATTTCAGACATGGCAATGGCATCAGCTGTAATCAGTTCAGTTCCTACCACGGTATCTCGTTTTGCCTTACTACAACTGAACAATGATACTGATTCAGAGCCTGGAAAGGGCAGAAGTGGCCGAGGTGCTGGTAAATCTCAGGCTTCAGGAGGAAGATCTACAAATGAGAAGAAATGAGAGAAAAGGAGAAAGAAGAAAGAACATCAGTAGTCAGGCTAATGAGGTAAAGGGATTTTCAGCTGGCAAAGTATATATACTATTTGATTCCTTTGTTATGTGGCTGGAGGTCCAAAAGAAATTTTACCTTCTGGTGTGTACCATATCTGATTAAACAAAAATGTAGACCAAACTGCAGAACAAGGTAAAATATATGCATGTCTATTGGCATGTGTGTCTGAATGTCTTAAGACAGTTTCTATATATCTGTTAACATTCTCATTAAAAATAACTTACTATGTTTTTCAGCTCAGAAATCCTGCTTTTAAAAAGTTTCCTCATAAATCCTCCCATGGAGGCTGTCTATCTCAGCATGAACAAACACTGCACACCACAAGGCAGATGGACTCTGTCGTGGTTTAACCCCAGCCAGCAAATAAAACCCATGCAGCCGCTCGCTCACCCCCCACCTCCAGTGGGATGGGGGAGAGAATCGGGAGGGCACAAGTAGGAAAACTCCCGCGTTGAGATAAAAACAGTTTAATAATTGAAATAAAACAAAGTAGAACAGTAATAATAACAATGAGAACAACAACAATAACAGAATATACAAAGCAGGCAATGCACAATGAAACTGCTCACTGACCGCCAACCGCATGTCACGAACAGGGGGCGAGCCCCCCCACACACCTGGTTTTTATACAGAGCATGATGTCACATGGTATAGAATACCCCATTGGCCAGCTGGGTCAACCACCCCGGCTGTGCTCCCCACCCCCCCACCCCCCCCCGCCCCCCCCACCTACCCCCCTCCCGGTGCAGGCACCACCCAGCAACAGCCAAAGCATCAATGGGCCATCATCAATGGGCCATCAACGCTCCTTTCACACGAAACCCAAAACACAGCACACCCCCAAGCTACTGGGAAGAAAGTTAACTCTGTCCCAGCCAGAACCAGGACAATATCCACCCCTTATTCTATACCACCTACATCATGCCCAGGTCTCACATTTTCCCATACATTCCACTTAGTCACCGCTCCTTTTTCCTGCCTTTTGATATATGCACACACAGAGATATCATTCCCTTAGTCCATGGGCCATCCCTCTAAAACGTCCGTTGAGTTCATTTAGTCCATGACTTTGGGTTCCATCTGTCATAACAGTCTTTCAGGGCAGGAGAGATGGTGTGTGGTGTTGGACTGTTGCATGCGGAGGCCAGTTCTGGGTGCTCGTCCGGTTCTATCATCGTTGCACCTTGCTCAGTTTCATCGAAGTTCATCCTACATTAATCTGGGTGATTCTTACTGTAATACTGTTAATATGGCATATGGTAACCATAGAAGTGATGACATACAGTATTATATAGTAACTAACAACATACAATTCAGTTCATTGGCTATTTTCATCCAAAATTAAATCCCCTTGAGGTACACACCGGACTTCCCCATCCTTTCGCATCACCCACCAAGTGCACCCAGGTCCCTGAGCAAAAGCAATCCCACGAATGGGTTTTCCCTTGCTAGAGGCAGGAGTAACCCAGACTGTCTTCCCCAGCATATTTCTCATATGCACGACAGGGACTTTATCCCCCTCTACAGTACGTAAGGGTTTGGATTGGGCAGGGCCAGATCGAGTGACAGATCCCCTGGTATTGACTAACCAGGTGGCTTTTGCTAAATGTGTATCCCAATGCTTGAATGTCCCACCACCCATTGCCCTCAGCGTAGTCTTTAGCAGCTCGTTGTATCGTTCAATTTTCCCAGAGGCTGGTGCATGGCAGGGGATGTGATAGACCCACTCAATGCCATGCTCTTTGGCCCAGGTGTCTATGAGGGTGTTTTGGAAATGAGTCCCGTTGTCTGACTCAATTCTTTCTGGGGTGCCATGTCGCCATAGGACTTGCTTTTCAAGGCCCAGGAAAGTGTTCCACTGCCTGGTGGTTGTTTCCAGGCATCCTGTGGTTACCTCCACCATGGTGAGCACATAGCGCTTGCCTTGTCAGGTTTGTGGGAGTGTGATATAATCAATCTGCCAGGCCTCCCCATATTTATATTTCAACCATCGTCCTCCATACCAAAGAGGCTTTACTCGCTTGGCTTGCTTGATTGCAGGGCATGTTTCACATTCGTGGATAACCTGTGCAATAGCGTCCATGGTTAAGTCCACCCCTCGATCACGAGCCCATCTATATGTTGCATCTCTTCCTTGATGGCCTGACGTGTCACGGGCCCACCGAGCGATAAATAATTCACCTTTACGTTGCCAGTCCAAATCCACCTGGGCCACTTCAATCTTAGCAGCCTGGTCCACCTGCTGGTTGTTTTGATGTTCCTCAGTGGCCCGACTCTTGGGCACGTGAGCATCTACGTGACGTACTTTTACAGTCAGGTTCTCTACCCGGGCAGCAATATCTTGCCACAATGCAGCAGCCCAGATGGGTTTGCCTCTGCGCTGCCAGTTGTTCTGCTTCCACTGCTGCAACCATCCCCACAGGGCATTTGCCACCATCCATGAGTCAGTATAGAGATAAAGTACTGGCCATTTTTCTCGTTCGGCAATGTCCAAGGCCAGCTGGATGGCTTTCACCTCTGCAAACTGGCTCGATTCACCTTCTCCTGCAGCAGTTTCTGCAACTTGTCGTATAGGACTCCATACAGCAGCTTTCCACCTCCGATGCTTTCCCACAAGGCGACAGGACCCATCAGTGAACAGGGCATATTGCTTCTCATTTTCTGGTAGTTTGTTATACAGTGGGGCCTCTTCAGCACGTGTCACCTCCTCCTCTGGGGATATTCCAAAATCTTTGCCTTCTGGCCAGTTCGTGATCACTTCCAAGATTCCTGGGCGACTGGGGTTTCCGATTCGGGCCCGTTGTGTGATCAGTGCGACCCACTTACTCCACGTAGCATCGGTTGCATGATGTGGAGAGGGGACCCTCCCTTTGAACATCCAGCCCAGCACCGGCAGTCGGGGTGCCAGGAGGAGCTGTGCTTCCGTACCAACCACTTCCGAAGCAGCTTGAACCCCTTCATATGCTGCCAGTATCTCCTTCTCAGTTGGAGTGTAGCGGGCCTCGGATCCTCTGTATCCCCGACTCCAGAACCCTAAGGGTCGACCTCGAGTCTCCCCTGGTGCTTTCTGCCAGAGGCTCCAGGTAGGGCCATTCTCCCCGGCTGGGGTGTAGAGCACATTCTTCACATCTTGTCCTGCCCGGACTGGCCCAAGGGCTACTGCCTGAACTATCTCCCGTTTAATTTGTTCAAAGGCTTGTCGTTGCTCAGGGCCCCATTTGAAGTCGTTCTTCTTCCTGGTCACTTGATAGAGAGGGCTTACGATCTGACTGTAATTTGGAATATGCATTCTCCAAAATCCCACAACGCCTAAGAAAGCTTGTGTTTCCTTTTTGCTAGTTGGTGGGGACATGGCTGTTATTTTGTTGATCACATCCATTGGGATCTGACGACGTCCATCTTGCCATTTTATTCCTAAAAACTGGATCTCCTGTGTAGGTCCCTTGACCTTCCTTCGTTTTATGGCAAAGCCGGCCTTCAGAAGGATTTGGACTATTCTCTCCCCTTTCTCAAAAGCTTCTTCTGCTGTGCTGCCCCATACAATGATGTCATCAATGTATTGGAGGTGTTCCGGAGCCTCACCCTGTTCCAGTGCGGTGTGGATCAGTGTCATGGTTTTGGCTGGGATAGGGTTAAATTTCTTCCTAGTGCTGTGTTTTGGATTTAGTATGAGGAGAATGTTGATAACACACTGATGTTTTCAGTTGTTGCTAAGTGCCCTCCTAGTCCAAGGACAGCTCCCATGCCTACTGACTGAGCTAGGTACACAAGGTGGGAGGGAACATAATCAGGACAGCCAGCCCAGCTGGCTAATGGGGTATTCCATACCATGTGATGTCATGCTCAGTATATGAAGGGTAGGCGTGTTCCAGGAAGTAGCGATCGCTACTTGGTTATCGGTCAGCGCGGGTGGTGAGCAATTGCATTGTGCATCACTCATTTTGTATATTTTATCATTATCATTATCATTTTCCCTTTTTCTGTTCTATTAAACTGTCTTTATCTCAGCCCACGAGTTTTTCTCACTCTTACCCTTCCGATTCTCTCCCCGTCCTGCTGAGGGGGTGGGGGGAGTGAGTGAGCGGCTGCGTGGTATTTGGCTGCCTGCCAGGTTAAACCACAACAATCAGTCCATGGCAAATGGTAGGGCTGTGTTTCCACCCCTGGGGCAGTCGGTTCCAGGTGTACTGGACGCCCCTCCAAGTGAAAGCAAACTGTGGCCTGCACTCTGCCGCCAAAGGGATTGAGAAGAACGCATTAGCGATATCCATTGTGGCGTACCACTTGGCTGCCTTTGACTCCAGTTCGTATTGGAGTTCTAGCATGTCCGGCACGGCAGCACTCAGTGACGGCGTGACTTCGTTCAGGCCACGGTAGTCTACTGTTAGTCTCCACTCTCCATTAGACTTTCGCACTGGCCATATGGGACTGTTGAAGGGTGAGCGAGTCTTGCTGATCACTCCTTGGCTCTCCAGTCGACGAATCAGCTCATGGATGTGAATCAGGGAGTCTTGGTTGGTGCGATATTGCCGCCGGTGCACTGTTGTGGTAGCGATTGGTACTTGTTGTTCTTGGACCTTCAACAACCCCACAACAGAAGGATCCTCCGAGAGACCAGGCAAGGTGGACAGCTGTTTAATTTCCTCCGTCTCCAGGGCAGCTATACCAAAAGCCCACCGGTACCCTTTTGGGTCCTTGAAATACCCTCTCCTGAGGTAGTCGATGCCAAGGATGCACGGAGCCTCTGGGCCAGTCACAATGGGGTGCTTCTGCCACTCATTCCCGGTTAGGCTCACTTCAGCCTCCAATACAGTTAACTCTTGGGATCCCCCTGTCACTCCAGAAATACAAATGGGTTCTGCCCCTTTATAGCTTGATGGCATCAGGGTGCACTGTGCACCGGTGTCTACGCGAGCCTTATACTCCTGTGGGTCTGATGTGCCAGGCCATCGAATCCGCACAGTCCAGTAAACCCGGTTGTCCCTTTCCTCCACCTGGCTGGAGGCAGGGCCCCTCTAGTCCTGGTCATCACATTCGCTACCCACTTCTTGTAAGAATGAATCAGAAGTCCCTTTGTTAAGGTCGGAAGTGGAATCAGCCCTTCTACTCTGTCTGGGGAACTGCTCACTGGAGACTGGAGCAGCAGTTTTCCTGGAAGAACCCCCTTTTGTGGTTGTTTTTCCTTGCAACTCATGTACCCGTGCCTGTAGGATTGAGGTAGGTTTTCCATCCCACTTCCTCATGTCCTCTCCGTGGTCACGCAGGTAAAACCACAGGGTGCCCCGGGGTGTGTAACCACGATGTCTCCTCTCTTTAGCAGAGGGATGCTTGCTCCTAATGGCTGAGATACTGGCCCGTGCAGGTGGGGAGCAGGACATATCCTCTTTGAGTTGCTGGACCTCCCGAGACAGTTTCTCCACAGCAGAGACACAGGCCCGTAGGGAGGAAGAGAGACTTTCTTCATATTGCTGGAGTTGTCTATCCAATTCATCCACTGTTTGTTCCTCTCTGTCTTTCCAGGTCATTATTGCCAATGAGTTTGCATGTGACGCTGGTGCGCTCCGTATAAACTTCCGCCACATGGATCGGGTGCATTTGACTTCATCTGGGTCTTTGGATAACTGCTCATTGTTCTGGTTGATGTAGTAGGTACAGTATCTACTATTCCATACTGCTTGCTCTGTAATTCTACTGCTCGCTTCTGTAATTCTAAACAATGAAGACTTGGTGCTTAGAAGTCAGGTAACCAACAGGTGTTGTGTTTGCAGGTGTGTAGAATTGTAACTAGTCTAAATTGTGTATCCTGGAAGCATTGTTAGGCTCTAGTGAAGTATAACCTTGGAAACTATAAACAAACGTGGTCCAAGCATGGCTCAGGGACAAACTGCGACCCTATAAGGTAAAGAGGAAATAAGTTCATGAAGAGTTCACTACCCTGACGACCACCAGAGACCACCCGAGACCCTCAAGAAGACCCTAAAGGCTTTAGTGCGCATGTGTTTAAGATGATGTAATATTATAATTAGTTCTTGGAAATGTAATGAATATGTAAAAGAGAAATTTAAAATATGTATGAGAAGCATGGATATAAACAGAAAGGTGACTAGACCAGGTGTGCTTGATTTGTGGCAAGTCCACCGAGCACCCAGGCCTGAATAAAACAATATCTCTCCTGAGCATGTGGAATTGGTTACTTGCACGCCGGGCACGAATCCACTTTTCGGACAACAAGGTCATCATAAATCACCTCCAGCATGGCTAATTCCCTCAGGTACTGGATACCTCTCTCCATGGTGGTCCACTTGCCTGGGTGGCATATAACATCTTCCTTGAAGGGATACCTTTCCTTCACACCTGACAGGAGTCGCCTCCAGAGGCTGAGGACTTGTGCCCCTTGTCCAATCGCTTTGTCAATGTCCCCTTCCCTAGAAAGGGATCCCAGCTGCTTGGCTTCCCTACCCTCTAATTCCAGGCTACAGGCCCTGTTATCCCAGCATCGGAGCAGCCAGGTGACAATGTGCTCGCCTGGACGACGGCTGAAGTCTTTTCGCATATCTCGCAGCTCACCCAGGGATAGGGATCGGGTGGTTACCATCTCATTTACGGGTTCTGCCTCCTCCTCCTGTTCTCGTGATGGCCCTGGTTCATCTTCATCCCTTACTAAATGAGGTGATTTCCTTGTGCATTTTCTTTTTTATATAGGGGCGACTGATACCGGCATGGGTTGGTTCCCTGCTGCAGGGGGCGGAGTAGCTACCTTGCCTGCCCTGGGGGGTGGGGGAGCCGCTGTGCTTGCCGTGGGGGGTGGGGTAGCCACAGGGGATGTTGCTTTGTCATCAGATGCAGAGACCTTTTCTTCCCCTTGGGGGTTCTGACTGGTGTTAAACAGGGCTCGGTAGGCGTGGGCCAGGCCCCAGCACATTGTAGTGATTTGTGTCTCCCTAGAATGGCCAGGGTGACAGCATACTTCTTCCAAATATTCTACTAATTTTTCAGGATTCTGCACTTGCTCAGGGGTGAAGTTCCAAAACACTGGGGGTGCCCACCGTCCTAGGCATTTGCCCATGCTATCCCACTTGCCCTGCCACTCATAACTATCCACCCTTGGGGCAGATCTCTGGATGACATTCTTAAATTGCTTACTAACCTTGGATAAAACCACAACAATATTCCCAAGGAGTACCAAAAGATGTATCTTAACTACCCAGGGATGTTCAAGGTACTGACAAGTTATTTTAACGAAGGAGACGACATCATAGAGGAAGGTAGTGAGGGTGCCATTCTCTATTTCTTCCATAAAAAATCTCTCAGAGGAAAAGGTATAATTGCTAATGGTCTCCATGAGGTGGTACCCGAAATACAGTAACGGCTTCATTACAAATCCCAAATACCAAATAACCCCCAATGCCAGCGTTTTAGTAACAAATCTCCCAGGCAAAACATCATTAATCACGGCAGAGTACAGCAGACTACAAAACCCAACTCCAATCTTTAACAGGTACAGCAAAAACAAGAGCATGGTACAGAACAAATTAATATGTTAAGAGATATAAATTCCTTAATATGCTCTAATTAATCTGTTGTTATCTCAACCCTTCGCTGCCCCACGTTGGGCGCCAAAAAGGACTGTCGTGGTTTAACCCCAGCCAGCAAATAAACCCCACGCAGCCGCTCGCTCACCCCCCACCATCCGGTGGGATGGGGGAGAGAGTCGGGAGGGCACAAGTAGGAAAACTCCCGGGTTGAGATAAAAACAGTTTAATAATGGAAATAAACTGAAGTAGGACAGTGATAATAACAATGAGAACAACAACAATAACAGAATATATAAAGCAGGCAATGCACAATGCAACTGCTCACCGACTGCTGACCGCGTGTCACGAACGGGGGGGTGAGCCCCCCCCCCACCTTGTTTTTATACTGAGCATGATGTCACATGGTGTAGAATACCCCGTTGGCCAGCTGGGTCAACCACCCCGGCTGTGCTCCCCACCCCCCCCCCACCCCCCCCCCCCCCCCCCCCGGTGCAGGCACCACCCAGCAACAGCCAAAGCATCAATGGGCCATCATCAATGGGCCATCAACGCTCCTTTCACACGAAACCCAAAACACAGCACACCCCCCAAGCTACTGGGAAGAAAGTTAACTCTGTCCCAGCCGGAACCAGGTCAGACTCTCAGGAAGACAATTGGCAAGAGTGGAGACAAAGAGATGAGCAGGTACAGCTTTCTGTTATCTTTGGTTTCCTGAAATATGTTACTCTATGAAGTTAATTCTCATGGATAAAGAGAGATGGCTGGGGAGAAAGAAAGAAAGGAAGAAAGAAAGGGTTTCAGTAGACGGTCAGACTACCTCTTCTGTCAAGTCTAGTGAATGGCTGTTCAGTATATTTGTAGCTTAGAGCCAGTACCTGCTGCTGCTTGCACACCTCGTAGGTTAGGTGTGAAATTTGGAGTGTGGTTGAATTGAAGAATAGGATGATAAAAGTTAATGTAGCTTAGAAACTTAGATAAGATAGATGCTCTTGTAGTTAGGAGGAGCGATCCCCCTTGCACCCGGCGCCATAATAAACATACCTGCTTTATAACTCTTTGCGAGTTGTAGAGTTTGTTTCCGCGCGTCTATTTGGTGACCCAGGTGGGACCTTCTCTGTCCGGCTGCGAGACCTGCTGAGGACGGGACTCCTCTGGGCGCCCCCGAGATTTCTCGGGAGGACTCCCCACTCACCCAGATCATCGTAGGGACAGACAAGGACCATTCTTAGTGGACCAGGTATGTTATAATGGAATAAGGGGATACCTGTAAGTCGTGAGGAGACATCCTACGCGAGGTAAAGAGCATTGGTGCTCGCCCCTGGGGTTTGGGTTTTGAGTCCCCATAAGGTGGTATCCTCAAGTGCCTTGGGGTCTCCTAACTGTAGTGTTAGGAGTTGTAGGGGGCATTGCCATAATTATAGTCATCTGTTGTAAAATCCGGTACCGTGTATTATGGTTTAAACTGATCTGTGTGGACTTGTGGCAAACGGTTTACGGTTAACGATTTATGTTATATGTGAGCTGGATTATTATTCTAATTGGTACAGTTTGTGGTGTGAGTGAGAAGCGTAACGGGCCCTTTTGTGTAACTGAGTGTCTGCATTGTACGTGTGAGACGCTGTGAAGCGAGTGCAGAGTTCTGATCCGTGGTTCCGTGTTCTCCGCGAGGAGAGCGGCCAGAGACGAATGAAGCGGATGAAATGACATATGTATGAGTTTCTGAGAAAGATATCTTCGACATACCGACATGTTGAAAATAGTTGTACCTTTAAAATTTATAATTGAAGTACATTTGTTGTAATCAGGCAAGCAGGATGGGGGGTCAACAGAGTGGAGGTATTGTGAAAAAGAGCCCCTTGGGCTGTATTTTAGCACATTGGAAGATATAGGGGGACCCCCAGGTGGGAGCATGAGTAGGAAAACTTTGATAAAATATTGTAATCGATGGTGGCCCTTATGTAAGTTGGAGGATGAAGAAAAATGGCCCTTTAATGGAACCTTGAACTATAATACTTTGCTACAATTAATGTTGTTTCTAAGAAGGGAAGGAAAATGGGATGAGGTTGTTTATGCTGATATGTTTTTCACTTTGCGAAACCATCCGGAATGGCACAAGGAGTGCAGTATAAATTTAGCACCTCAAGTCCCTTTTTTATTGGCATTAGAGCTAGGGAAACAACAGCAGGGTATGGAGTTTCTGGTCGACACTGGGGCCACATTTTTGGTTTTAAATCAAGCTTTGACACCTGTAGATGATGATTTTGTAACGGTAAGGGGAGCCACTGGTCAGAGTGAGAAGGTGTATTTTTTAAAACCTCTTAAGTTTAAGTTAGGGAAACAATTGGGGATACATATATAAATTTTTATATATGCCTAATTTGCCAAGACCTCTATTAGGGCGAGATCTATTAGGACAATTAGAGGCAGAAATAAGATTTGAGAAAGGAAAAATAGAGTTCTGAGTAGGAAATGATCGGCTTGTTGAAATTTTGAGTCTAGCCCTTATAAATACTCCTGTCGGTTCAGGAGTACCTGAGGAAATCCAGAACCAAGTATATCCAGGAGTATGGGCTTCAGAAATACCAGGAAGGGCGAAAAATACCTCTCCAATAATAGTTAAACTGAAGCAAGGGGCATGGCCTGTAAGGATTAGACAATACCCCCTTAGAACAGAAGATAGGGAAGGAATCCGACCTATAATTGACCGATTCATTAAGTATGGGCTATTAATGGAGTGTGAATCAGAATATAACACTCCTATCCTACTGGTTAAGAAGCCAGACGGTAGTTATCGAATAGTACAGGACCTTAGGGCTATTAATAAAATTGTCGAAGATCTGCACCCTGTTGTGGCAAATCCATATACATTACTAACCAAATTAGTACCTGAATTAGTTTGGTTTACCGTATTGGATCTGAAAGATGCCTTCTTTTGCTTACCCTTGAGCCCAGAAAGCCAGCTGCTATTTGCATTTGAATGGGAGAATCCAGACTCTGGAAGAAAGGCACAGTTAACATGGACTGTGCTACCACAGGGGTTTAAAAATAGCCCCACACTTTTCGGTAACCAGCTAGCCAAAGATCTAGAACAATGGGAGCAACCACACGGAGTTGGAATAATATTACAATATGTGGATGACCTATTGATAGCCACTGAAACAAAAGAACTGTGTATATCATGGACAGTCAGCCTGTTAAACTTTCTTGGACTAAATGGCTATCGGGTCTCTCCACAGAAAGCTCAGATAGCTCAACAACTGGTGACCTATCTCGGATATGAGATCACGGCTGGACAGCGGACACTCGGGGCTGCAAGAAAAGATGCCATCTGTCAGACTCCTAAGCCCCAAACAGTTAAAGAGCTCCGAACCTTCTTAGGCATGACAGGGTGGTGCCGTCTATGGATTTACAATGATGGGCTTTTGGTGAAACCGCTTTATGAGCTTTTAAAATCAAGCCCAAGAGACCTTAGTTGGAACGGGGAAGCAGACAAGGCATTCCATCGATTAAAACAAGAACTAATGAAGGCACCAGCTTTGGGACTACCGAATACCACCAAACCTTTTTGGTTATTCTCGCATGAGAAACAGGGAATAGCCTTGGGAATTTTGGCCCAGAATATAGGACCATATTGGAGGGCAGTGGCATACTTTTCCAAACAGCTTGATGAAGTAAGTAGGGGCTGGCCCAGTTGCTTGAGGGCAGTAGCTGCAGTAGCGTTAAACATTCAAGAGGCACGTAAGTTCACATTGGGCCAAAAGATTACAGTACTGGTATCTCACACCGTGTCGGCGGTACTGGAGGTAAAGGGAGGGCATTGGCTCTCACCTCAGAGGTTCCTCAAGTACCAAGCTATCCTGGTGGAGCAGGATGATGTGGAAATAGTGGTCACTAACATTGTCAATCCAGCATCTTTCCTTAGAGGGACCACGGGGGAACCAGTATCACATGACTGCTTGGAAACAATTGAAGCAGTCTATTCCAGCCGACCCGACCTAAAAGAGGAGCCGCTGGAAGATGCTGAAGATTCCTGGTACACCGACGGAAGCAGCTTTGTTCGACAAGGCGTCCGGAAAGCTGGATATGCGGTAACCACTGCGGATCAGGTAATAGAGTCCAAAGCCTTTGCCCCAAACACCTCGGCACAAAAAGCAGAAATCATAGCTCTAACTCGAGCACTGGAACTAGCCAAAGGCAAGAGAATTAACATCTGGACAGACTCTAAATATTCTTTTGGAGTAGTCCATGCTCATGGAGCTATATGGAAAGAGAGAGGACTCCTGTCTACTCAAGGAAAACACATAAAACATGCTGAAGAAATTCTTAGGCTCTTGAAAGCAGTATTGTTGCCCAAAAAGGTGGCTATTATGCATTGTAAAGCTCATCAGAGAGGAAACACCGCTCAAGAATTAGGTAATGCTATGGCAGATTGCGAGGCCAAAAGGGTGGCAGAGAAAAATGATTTAGAGGTGCAGTCTTTGATCCCAGATGGTAAAATACAAATTGAAGGTGAACCTAAGTATTCTAAAGAAGATCAGAAATTAAATGAAGACCTGGAGGGAGAGATAGAAAAAGATGGGTGGGCAAAAACTTCACAAGGAAAAATAATAATACCATTGGCATTGTTATGGGCTGTAGTTATGGCAGAACATAGAAAAACCCATTGGGGAGTAGAGGCCCTATACAAATACTTGAGTCGACTGATAGTCGCTCGGAACCTGTATACTACTGTTAAGCAGGTAACATTACAGTGTGAGGTTTGTTTGCAAAATAACCCTAAGACAGGATCCAAGGCCCAATTTGGACAAATAGGGAGAGGAAATTACCCAGGACAACAATGGCAAATTGATTTCTCGGAACTCCCAAGAAAAGGGGGGTTTCAATATCTGTTGGTCTTGACAGACACCTTTTCAGGATGGCCAGAAGCTTTCCCTTGCCGAACTAATAAAGCTAAAGAGGTGACTAAAATAATATTGCAAGAGATAATACCGAGATTTGGAGTTCCCGTGGTAATCTCGTCAGATCGGGGCCCTCACTTTATTGCAAAAGTCGTTCAGCAAGTTAGCAAGCTTTTGGGAATAGATTGGCAATTACATACCCCGTATAATCCACAATCAAGTGGTCAAGTGGAAAAGATGAACCACCTGATTAAGTTGCAAATTGTAAAATTGGGACAGGAGGCCAATTTATCTTGGCCCCAATCATTGCCCTTGGCATTCCTGAGAATAAGAACTAAGCCCAGAACTAAGGAAGGGCTAAGTTCTTTTGAAATAATGTATGGGAGGCCCTATATTGTACAGGCGGGAACATCAACTCAGATCGGAAATGAGATATTAGCCAATTATATAATAAGCCTACAAAAACGGCTTCGAGAAACAGAGAAATTGGTCTTGGGAACTAGAGCCCGAGGCCTCAATGGGCCTGTGCATAATATTGAACCTGGTGACTATGTATATGTAAGATCTCTTGTAGATTCACCCCTGGAGCCAAAGTGGGAAGGTCCGTTCCAGGTGTTGCTGACCTCTCATACGACAGTCAAGATTAAGGAACAAGCATCGTGGATACACCATACTAGAGTTAAGAAAGCCCCTCGACCACAATGGAAGTCAACACCATCTGGACCTTTGAAATTACGCATTCAACGAAGAGATGGACATTGATCGTGGGTATAGTAGGACTATGGTTGAAAACCGTAAGTGCATGGGATCAAAATTCGTACATACAAATGACCAAATCGGTAGTAGACAGTCTGAATCTTTCGGACTGCTGGATCTGTACAGCTCTTCCCAGAGGAAATTTAGAAACACCGATGTTTGGAGTTCCGGTTTTTAACTGGTCCATACTTTATGAAGCCACTAAAGTACATATGTGGAAAAAAGGAAAAGCATCTAAATTAAAATGTAAAACCAATGCGACAAATAGGGAATAAAGGCCTAAATTTGAGTTGCAACTCTGGGATGAAGGAGTGAAAATATTTTTTGAGAATTGTAGAAACAAGAGCGCTGGAGGATGTACTAAAGCCTCCCACTTTGGAAACTTTGGGTCGAGTAACATAACTATTATTAATTTGCAAGATAAAACATCAATTGACACTTTGGGTGACTTAGACTATCAAAACGAAACAAAAATGAGGGACTTAAAAGTATATCTAAAGGGAGTCTATCATAATCAGTCAATCCAATGGGAAAGCAGTTCGGTCAGTTCAGTGCCTAGCTGTCCAACCCCTCAAGGAATCTGGTGGCTGTGTGGGGATGGGCGTGCTAGGAAATCATTACCCAATTATTGGAGTGGGATCTGTACTTTAGGATATGTAATTCCTCAGAACAGAGTATATAAACACTCACATCCTCCACCAGGAATTATACGAACACACTGGCGAAAGGTACGCGAGGTCCCGACTAATCCCCTCGCGGAGAGGCCAACAGCTGTCCATAGTTTTGTGAGATGGTACTTTCCCCAGTTAGGAGTAAGAGAATTAGAAAGGGCTATGGTAAATATTTCAGCCACTGTGGAAAAGATTGAAAATCTTACCATAGATGCTGTCCTGGGACTGCAAACTGAAGTATCATCCCTCAGTAAGGTGGTCCTGCAAAATCGTATGGCCTTAGATTTAATCACGGCAAAGGAGGGAGGGGTCTGCCTGGTAATAAATCAAAGTTGCTGTTCCTATATAGATCAAGAACAAAGGATTGAAACAGACATAACGTGAATCTGACAACAGTCAAGGGTGTTACACGAGGTAACACAGGATGATACCTCACTGGGTCTTTTTGAACTTTGGAAAAAGCTTACTTCTTGGTTACCTAATTTCACGTGGCTCAAACAGCTCTTTATAGCAGTAATTATGCTCATTATTTTGGGAGTAGTAGTTTGCTGTATGTTGCAGTGCTTTATGTGGCTGTGTAAACAAACCGGAAACACTTATGAAGAATGGAAGAGGCACAGGCTAAGACAAAAAGTAGAAGAGGGTAAATACTTCACCAGGAATGGCATTATATAGCAAAAGAATTTGCAAAAGGAAAAAGAAAAAAGACTTGAATTGAAGAATAGGATGATAAAAGTTAACGCGACCTATTTGTAGCTTAGCAACTTAGATAAGATAGATGCTGTTGTAAACACACTGAAGAGTAAGGCAAGACACTGCAACCTGGGTGCAAGCAAGAATTGCATAGATAACAGGAACTCCATTGTCTACAAGAAGCAGTCATCTGGCTGAGACTGGGTTTTGCGATTTGGAACTCAGCCAACTCAGCATTCTTGGCCAAAGGTGAAAATACATGGTGAAGACGACTGTGAGCCTTCATCCAAAAGACCCCAACAGACGACCACCTGATGGCAGTGCGCAAGCGCCAGAAGGAGGAGATTTATGATACTGAGTACCTGAGGATGACATCATAGTTGCGCCCAGTAATTGTAATAACCCAACCTACCGTAATGAATATGCATGTTTTGTGTAATAAATGGATACTTGTTTCATGATCCGGTGTGCAAGTCAGGAGGAGCGATCCCCCTTGCACCTGGCGCCATAATAAACATACCTGCTTTATAACTCTTTGCGAGTTGTAGAGCTTGTTTCCGCGCGTCATGGTGGTGGGGATTTATATAATTTGGACAAGAAGTAGAAGTATTGCCATGGGAGGATGGTGAAGAGCTGTGGTGGAAGCAAAGCTGGGGATGTTTTGGTGGAGTGATGTATGGATATACAGTACAGATCCATAGTAAACCAGGCTTTGTAAGTTCTGTTAGTACCTTTCTAGATAATCAAGAGTACTTGAACTCTGAAAGCTGACTATCCTTTAGGATAGCTCTATCAGTGTAAGAACCTCTGTTTTAGAGGTTAGAACTTTTAATTGTTTCATTGTTAGAACTTGGTTTTGGTAATAATATAATTGTTAGTAAGGTTCATGAATGCTTGAA
Organism: Calonectris borealis; assembly: GCF_964195595.1. Taxonomy (NCBI): domain Eukaryota; kingdom Metazoa; phylum Chordata; class Aves; order Procellariiformes; family Procellariidae; genus Calonectris; species Calonectris borealis. Next base: position 46,851,281 of record NC_134351.1, on the reverse strand, counting down.
GAATACAGCAGAGATAAAGCAAAGACTGCCTGTGCCTGTATGAAGGCTAATATAATGCATTTAGTGTGTTTCTGCCAAAGCTACCATAAACAGAAATTACATAAGAAATGCACTCGATCCAAAAGAGTAAAACAATCTTTAACTTAAACAGATGGAATAGTTTGTTGTCCCTATGATGTCAGTTAGGAAGAATACTTGCATTTAAAACTAGTCATTTTGGTTCTTCACTCTATTAAAAAGGAATATTTAAAATGCTGAATTACTGAAGAATGTATAGCTATTTTTCTTGTATGATGCTGCATATGAATGTTTTGAATTATTTGCAGTATTTTAACTATTTTAGACAAAAATAGTAGAGATGGACAAATAATTTATTTTAGTGCATTTATTGGGTGATGCTTAAAGAAATATTTCAGTGCGCTTTTTTTCTAGATTCCTTTTAAATTATTGTCTGCTACAGATTCGTGTTTTCTTTTCCATATAACTCATTCACATAGATCCTCAGACATCTCAATTCACTGTGGATAATACAGTTTGGGCTATCCTGGTATGCTTGAAGATGCCCTTGAGAGTATTTAACTTTGAACAGACTTTTTTTCAAGGAAAACCGCAAATAAGCGATACCAACTGGAGTTACAAAGTGTTTTGTGAAGTTACTGAACTTCTATGCTGCGAGCTACTAGGATGTTATTTTCTTTTACAGAGATATCTTCAACTTATGTCTCGCCAAAAAAGATTGTATTGAACTGCTTTCTGTTTAATTAAGAAGAAATACAGAAAGCTATATTGACAAATGATTAATATTTGGATGCTGTCCTTGGGTTTTGATTGTTGCTAATGCTTTTGTATATGTGCCTCCTTAAACAGTATAGCCAAGTTCTTAACTTTCTAGGCTTCTGAATGATTGTCCTAGCAGTGGAGTAATGACCTGATAATCCTTTTGAAAATTTCCTGAGCTAATTAGCTTCAGAATTACTTTTAAGATGCAGGTTTACTTTGTTCAGTACTTCTTGTATTCTGCACGCTATAAAGCAATCATTTCAGGCAAATAAGAGAATTGTACAGTCTAACTATTGGGTGGTAAAATGGTCAGACAAAGTAAGCTCAATTATAAACAGTTGATTTTTATTCATATCTTACTGACATATAGGCTACACTCCTGTAAAAGTTGCCTTGGGATTCTTTTATTTTAAAAGGAACTTTAGAGTAATACCAAAGTTGTAACATGATAGTTATGTTACAGTTCTGAAGACATTTTATATCCCTCTTTATGGAAAAAAAAAACAAACCAAAACGAAAACTAAATGCTATCATGAGATTCAAGGTTGGAGAGTAGATTTTTTTGTAGTACAGCTACATTTCAAACAGTTTTCTGCAGTCACAAGGGACTGAGCATAAAGAATGGAGGTACAGTGTGGACTGTAAATATTCTTCTGACAAATTCTGTGTTAACTTTTACTTTGCTAGAATAAAAGTTTAGTGAAATAGTTGACATGGGCATGATCACTGTTAGAGTGCAATGTTGATATTCCATAAACATGAAGGCTCTTGGGGAAAATGACTTTTTTTTCTATCTTCCCACCATTCCACTGATTAGACAGTAAGGGAGTCATGACTCTGAAATAAACTTTATATAGAAAGGCCAGTGTCAAACACAGCCATGAGGCCACTTCCTGTAAATACTGACCAGCCTCAGCTATACTTTTCCAGGATGCTGCTTTATTGTCCTAATCAGTAGGCGAGGGATACTCTGCTTTTAAAGCTTCCTGGAGCCATACCCACAGGGAGTGGGATACATTACCCTGTGCTTCTCTCAGCTGCTGGGTAATCATAGGGTTTTGCGAGATGACATCCAAGCACTTTAATTCTTTAGGATTTAAATGTACATTATCTCCTCCAAAGTCCAATATTCACAATAGCCAGTGTGCCAGCCTTTCTCCTGGCTTTTGCTGATATGTTTTTGTTAAACCTTGCAACTTAGGCTGTATAAAATTGCGCACTGAGATAGTGTGCTGGAGTGTCCCCTGGGGGACCCCTTTGCTTTGTGAATCACTAATGGCCAGAGGGAAATGCTGTTGCCACACATCCTCCGACCCTTCTGTCCACTTGTCCTCACCAGAGGAACAAGGATCCTCGTCTCACCATTCATCCTTCTGGCAAATAACTCGTACCTCAGTGGTGCCCTTCCCGGGTTGCACTGTGGGCGCCTGCACTGCCATTTGCTGCCCAGGGGCTGCTGTGCAGAGCTGTGCCTACAGCTTGTAGTTTTTTGCATCAGCTCTAGACACCCCCATGTTCATTTGAAGCATGTTAGTAACAACCAAAGATGGTGCAAATTTTCCTTGACTTTTCCTTTCCCTAGCCCCTGTTTTCTAAGAAAACATAATACTTCAGCTGGGGTAGGGCATTCCTTCTCAGTTTCCCAATGCATTGGGGAAACTGCCTGGGTCAAATGCCTTGCAAATACCCTTCATGGCTGTGTGTGGGGCCAGCCAGGCACAAGGTTTCTCTCTTACTCGTTGTTCTTTCTATAGAAAGGCATTTCTCACTGGGATCTGCTGACCACACCAAATGTTTTGCACCAGGAGGTGCTGCTCTGTTATGATCCCAGTAAGAAAGGCACTTGGACTCTCTAAGGCATCATTTAAAAATGCTTTTTATTAGAACTAACACTGCAAGAAGAGAATAGCATAGATAATGTTACATCCCTTTAGATGGTGGGAACCCCAGGTGGCATAGCATCGAACAGGCCTCTGATCCAAGCACAGCAGGCTGTGCAGACCCTGTCCATAGAACAGATTCCCAGGTTTCCCCCCTTTTGGTCATTCAAGCTATTATAGGATTTTCTTACAAGAAAACAATTCTTGCTGCACTCCTAGATAAAGGCAAAGCCATGCAGGTGGCATAATTGCCGGTACCAAGTGGGAGATGCCCGCAGGCTCCTCTGTTAGAATGAGCTGGCTGAGGTTATCCTGCAGCCAAGGGCTATGCGTAGCACAACACAGGCCTGAAGGCCAAGCCCTATATACAGCACAGGCCTGGGACTACTCAGGTTAACTGTTATGTGGATCACTAACTCCTCAATGTACAGTGGTCTTCTGGTCAGGATCACTACAACAAGGAACCATGAACTTTTTATATCTGCTATGCTTTGTTATATCTATTTAATATTGTCATCAACAGTTTTAGTGATAACTTGTTTTATTGTCCACAATCTTGTTGCCCGAATTGTGTCAAGCTTCTATGTGGTCTAGTTGTTAAATGACTTGAAATAAAATTTGACATGTTCATTCTCAGCTTGAAATGCTCCAAGCTCATCTCTTCCTCTTCCTATGAGTGTGCCAAGAGCATAAGACTGTAGGGTGATTTACATCTGCACTGTTTTATCTATCTAAAGCTGCATTATTTTTATTGGGGGATGTTGCATGGTATATATATGTGTACTCGGGGATTACCCTACTGAAGTCAAGTGTCTTAGCCATTTAGCGGTGAGGTCCTGCTGTGGGAGAAGGAAGCTTCACGTGGAGGAGCCCTTATCACTTGTTGATCATGTACAGGCTTATTACATCATTACCACTATTTTAGGAATATAAATTTTATAGAGTCTGTGTATAACTTTTTAAGACTAAGGCAAATGGGGGGAGGGGGAGGAAAAGAGAGCGCTAATGCTCATGTTTATGTGAAATGCATTAAAGGCAGAATCAGTTAAATTACCTTGAATCTTAGAGTCTTGAGAAAGTCAAGGTGTGCTCAGAGCTTGCCTATTGGACATGCACCCCTCTCCCCCAGCCACCTCCCCCAGTGTATAAGCAAAGAGCTCTTGGGCTTCCTAGTGATCCTTTTACAATGACACTTTTCATCCTTTAATATCCTCTATTTTTCGTGTTTCAGAACTTCAAGACTAAAAATAATGATTTTAAAGAAATCTCATATAAACAAATCTTAAAGATGGTAACTGTATTGACATTAAGATGTGCACAACTTATTTATTGTACACTTACATCACACAGTTTCCTGAAGATATTTTATTACTTATGATACAAATAGGTATATTAGTTAATACTGTCATATGTCACACCAGTGAAGCTTTCTGACAACTGTAGTGATATGTTTATTGAAACTGAAATTTTAATGTGGTTTTAGTGGTTTGGTCTCTCTTTCTCCTTTTTTAAACAAATCGGAAAGAATATGTTATTTTTGTTTCTTTAGCTGACATCTGAAATGTTTCAAGTTTCCTTTCCTGAGAATAAAATTCACATGACTGAGTTATTAAGAAATGATACTTGCTTGTTTATAGGAGAGTGTTTCGAAAGATGGAAAAATAGAATGACTAAAGTGCAAACTTGAAAAGAAAGATGCAGAAATTCAGCAATTGAAAAATATAACAATTCAGTGGGAGGTATGTAGCTGATAATACCTTCAAGTAGTAAATTTAACCTTTTTATACATTTGGAACAAAGTATTTATTAAAATGTGACTAATCTGTAGGGATGCTTTAGATTGGCTACAGATTATTTCCTTTCTAGAACAAAGTTATTCCTGCAGTACCACATGAAGTGGTCTTTCTTGGTAAGTTAAGCATCTAAAAGTAATTAAAGTATCAAGACAAAAAATCCAGGAATAAACTTTGTATCTGGCATATCCACCCACTAGTTGTTTCCTAGTGTTGCTATTTTGTTCACTGTCAGGAAAAAGCAAAGACTTGATCTAGGACTCAGCAAGACCTTGAACAACCTGATCTGACTTGTAAATTAGCTCTGCTTTGAGCAGGAAGTTAGACCTCCATGGGTCTTCTCCAACCTATTTTTTTCCTAAGATTCTAAGAAGCTTTTCTTGCATTTAAGAATGATATACTGTTGGGGGATTTTGTATATTTGGTCTACTATTTGAAGTTCTTAAAGAGAACAATGTATATTCTGTCACATTTAAGAGGAGTCCTTTAAAGCTGCAGTGTAACAGTAATGGAACCCTGTATTCTGTTTTACCTTCTCCTATTACATACAAGCAAGGCTGGAGATCAGATTCAACATATGCTCAAACACACCAGGAAATAGATTTGCTCATTAATAAATATCACAGTTTTGCTATATAGAGATGTGAACTTTGTTAACAGCTATATTTACTATGTACTAGAGTTGGACTCCCCAAATGAAATTTTGGAAGTATAAAATAATTTATATTTACCACAATTAGCACTTGATTGCACTTGGCAGAATAAACATAATGCATAAAGATATTGGCAAGGTGATGATTGTTTATATAGCTGTTTGACTTTATAAACTTTTCCAGAGAGCCTAATACAGTTCTAGGTGGCCATCAAAGGCCTTGCTAAAATGTAATTTTTTTGAAGTATTAAATACTGCATCTATTAAAATGCAATTTCATTTCCTTCTAGTTCCTGTAAATATTGACATTTATTGTTTGTGGCAGTGATACAGTGTTTTGGTACACTGGAGTTGGAAAGTTGCTCTGTTTTTAAAGATCCTTTTTTTGGGGGGGGTGGCAGTGGCGAAATGTGATGCGTGTGTATGCATATGTGTGCATGGTTCCATGATGTTAAGAAACTGGGCATTCCACTGATCTGTACTATAGCCTTTTCCTGTTTACAGTGGGTTGGAGGGTAAACAATAACTGTTTAACTTTCTGAATGGAGTAAAAATTAATTAGGGACTGGGGTGATATATTATAAGTGAAAGGTGGCAGCTTCTTTATTATGAAAAAAGCTCTTTCAAGAACCAACAAGAGCAAACTATACACGAAGAGGCTTGTGACAGGAAAAATAAGTATACAGTTAAGATACATGGCTAGAATTGACATTGATGGCCAATTAAGGAAAAGGCTGCCTTATGAAGAAAGTATGTAGATATCAGATAGGTTGGAAAAAAAACAAACAAAAATAGGTTCCTGAGTAGAAAACTGTAAAGAGTCTAAAAGGAAAGAAAGTGGGGGACTTCTACTAGTTGCCAAGAAATATAAACCATTTAAATTATCACAGTATCCAGAAAGTGCATTAAAATCATTGTGTGCTGTCTGAATATTTTTTTCAGAGGAGAAATCGTAAAGCCCTTGATGTAGTAGGCAGATCTGAATGGCGGTTCTTGCACTATCAATGCACTGACATTTTTTAATTTTTTTTATATATATATATATAAAAAGCTTGCCCTAAGCCTTATGCTTGCATTAATTTCTAGACTGTCAGTTATTAACCCATTTCTCCTGTGGTACATTCATTTCTTTGCTGTGGTTTAAGACACAGACATCAGATTCTCTGCAGAAGTAATAATTTTCAACTTTGTAACATTTCAGTCATGCTCATTTTATAGAATACTTCTTTTATAGGGTATATATCTAATAATTCAATCTCTTTAATACCAGGCAAAGTATAAAGAAGTAAAAGCAAGAAATGCACAACTTCTGAAGATGCTACAAGAAGGCGAAAGTAAGTAGAGTTTTGTCAGGGAAACTTGAAAGTTCTTTTAAAAAGCTGGAAAGCACTTTCAAAGCAGCTTTTTAAAAATAAGTTGATACAGTGACAAATATAAAGAACTAGGAAGTTATTAATATGCAGTGACTCTAGTGAAATACGCAATTTGGACCACACAATACTGCATTTCTGTTATTATATAATTAACTTTCAAAGAATGATATTAAAATGCAACTGATTAATTCCAATAATCATTGTGCCTAAAACATGACTGAGCAGTTAAAGTAGACTTTCCTTTACTAGTGATTTGATTTCTTCTGGACTGATCTTACCATAATCTCTGTTCAGACCCTCAAGGAAGCTGTTTAGTTCAAAGCTGTGCTTCGAACTGTTGGAAATGTAATACTACACCTAAGCAAGTCTTTTGCCATACAACGAATAGGGCCAACTAAGCTAATATTCAAATAGTATTATGTATGTAACTGTGTGATAACTTTCTTTTGTTGTAACAGTATTCATAGTTTTTAGAATTCAGAGCTTGGTGTCAAAGATTGAATATATAATATATAAGTAAATTTCCTGGTATCTTTATACTTGTTACCTGTAGTTATCCTTTAATATTCCTCATCTTGCATGATGAAGTTGTCTATGAGACCAGGCATACTAAATGCGTTTATAAAATTGCCTTTGCTTTTCAAGTTTTTAATTTAGTTCTTAAATGTAGTTTCTTCTCTGGACTAAATTTTTGGACTAAAAAAAGAGCTGAATTTTTGTTGTTTAAAATATGTTTACAAACAAGCTATGGCTAAGCCAGTCCAAATGTTCACAATGTCATTGAGCACTGCAAAATTTTAACTTGTTGGAACTTTATTACTTCAGGTCAATCTCTGAGCCAAGATGAAATATTTTCATTTTGAAAGGAAAAAGGTGAAGTTCTTGCTTAAGGTTGTTTTTTTGGGGGGTTCCCCCCCTATGTTTGTGGAACGGTAATGTACTATAAAATAGTAATTCTGTGGTTTTACCAAGTCTAATCTTCTACAGATTTAGAAATATTCTCTATTTGGGGGAAAGACAGTTCATGGCAGAACTGAGCCTTGAAAAACCTTAGTTTCTGCATATTGGGAATTTTAAGTTATCCATAGATATTTCATAGATGTTAACTAAATAGAAAGTTTAAACATCCTTATTTTAGTAAATATTTAATACTAGTATAAGTTTCCATAGCTATGTCTGAACTCATACATGAAGTTTACAGTCCCGAAATCTTGACCCATGGCCAGGATTCAGTTTTCTGATGGATTTTGTTCACAATGGATGTCTCTAAAATCCATGCTGCCTACAGGGTTAACTATGGGGAAGCTAGAGCAAGGTTGGGTGTTGTAGGAATTATGCGGACGCCACCTCAACAGGGCCTGTCCCTAGGTTCCACTTTAATAAAAGAATCAGAAAGAGTTCCTTCTTCTACTATGTTTAATATGCAATAGTAGTTACAGCTCGAGCTGGGTGCCTCTGAAGAGGAACCCCGTCTGTCAATTATTACTGGATTTTATAATCTCTATAGGTCACTTGATTTCCTGATGGCACTTCTGCTCATCCAGTCCTGTTTGCGGAGTCTGGGGTCTTCTCTTCTTCTGATTTGCTCTCGCAGCCTCCAGGCACCCTTTTTGTCTGTGTCTTGAGACATTTCCTTATCTTTTGTTACAGAATATCCTGTAGTTAAAATTTTACTTACACTTCCTTACCTACCGGTTACATTTCCATAGATAAAAAACAAGGTTGAAGCCTTAGGCCGTATGAATTGCACATTGTTTACTTTAGTCACTAGTGCTAAACTCTGGCACAAATTAGTCCCTCACTACATTGGGGATTACTCTTCAGAACTTTTCAAGCTGTTACTAATGGCACAGGTAAACTAATAGTTGTTTTTTAATTAACATCTACTGTTCTCTCAGTGAAAACGGGAGTTATTTTAAAACAGTGAAATAGAGCAATATCACAGTGCTGTTGCAGACGAAGAGATGTAAATCTAGAAAAATCCTCACACTCAGTTTCTTTCTCTCTCTGTAGTGAAAGACAAAGCAGAAATACTCCTACAGGTTGATGAATCGCAAAGTATCAAAAATGAACTGACCTTACAGGTAAGCAAGGATTTCTTAATATAAAATTTCATGACTGTTTCAAAGATGCAATTTATTGGGGCACACACGGATGGGTTGACTAACAAGCAAAAAATGTTACATTTCATCCTTAGCCAGGCACTATGTGTCAGAAGATGTGTATTATGTAAATTTCCACCATTGTACATTTAGAGCTATTTCTGGAAAGACATACTTCAGCATGCCTGAAAGGATTTTGCCCTCAACAGCACTTTAAGAATATCATCGTTTGGTAACCCAAGCTTAGGAAACTCAGAAAGATAGTGCAGAAGAAGGTGCTGCTTTCCCTTTTTTTGCTTTCTAGTCTCAAGTTTGAAAATGTCTGGTTTACCAACTTAACTGAGCAATTAATTATTTATGGACATAACTGTTAATAAGCCACTGTAGTAGAGAACATGCAACATTTTTGTGTTTAGTTTTGGTTTGCAGTGACTATTAGTTTTAAGTCCTTAACTTGCACAAACCTAATATTGTAGAACACTACTAATTTTTGAGGGTGATGTAATAATATAATCTGTATTGCATAATATTATATCAGTTAAGTGCTCTATGGCAGGAATTAATGCAGAGTCCAAAACTTGTAAGAGTTTCTAACTTTGTAGCTTTCATATAACATTACAGAGGTAAACCAATGAATGTTGCTTGGGAAATAATTGTCATTATGCAATATTTTACTTGTACTTTCAGTTCATGCACAATCATAGTGTTAATCTTTCTTGAAGTCAGCATGTATTGCCTGTTTGTCCAACACAATACTAACAGAGAACTATTTTGATTTGGTAAACTTGTGGATGTAAAGCATATAAATTAACATTCTATATGTTTTTAGGTAACTACACTTCATGCTGCATTAGAGCAAGAAAGATCCAAAGTGAAACTATTGCAGGCAGAATTAACAAAATATCAGCTACACATTTTTTTTAATTCTCTCACAGGGTGGGAAAAAAGGGAAAAGGCATTCAGAATCTGACCAGTGCAGGTGATCTCCTCTGCCACCAGATTCAAAGCAAAAAAAAAAAAAACCACCAAACAAAAAACCCCTGCTCAACTATGCAGTTTTTTGAAGAGAAATTAACAATTACTAGTTTGACTAACATTCTGAATAATTGTGTGGTGGTGCATTCATACCCCCCCTTTCTTCCCTGGGCCACTTGTTGATCTGGGCCGCCTGTTGATCTCAGAAATTTCCATGAAACCTCGGCCTTGGTGTATTGAAGTCTGGCAGTTGAGCGCTCCTTGACTGTATCAGAAACTCTGCATAGCTGAGGCTGGGAACATCCTCCTACTGTCTGGCCCAGGTGTCCAGTAGAACAACACCGAAACCTTGGGAATTTTTTAGTAATTACCACCTGGGACTGTGGCCAGGATGGAAATTTACGGATGACTAAAGCCAACCATCTTGCGAACCTATAAACGGTGGTCCTAAGCGAGGCCCTTTGAGCTCTCCTGGACCGCAGCGGCTGCGCCCAGCATCTCCCTCTGAGTGGGACGCCTCTCAGAGCTTGCGATCTTTCGGGCCTGCGATATTCGGAGGACCGCTAGGTCCTGGGTGAGTCCCTTTCGAAGCTCAACCCTTCGCCCGTTGAGAGGGAATGCCTAGACATTCGACGTGAATATTTCTTCACTGAAATCGAGGGGAATTTTTAACAGGTATACCTTCTGTATATTTTTATATATATATATGTTTCTCTGTGTGTGTGAACTAATAGTAAGCATAATCTGTAATTAAGTTGTGATTGTAGTAGACTTACTAACCTACTTTGCAAATATTGAATAGTTAATGATTAGGCATTACTAAAGTTTGTTAATGATTAGTTGATAATTAAGTGTTGCTAAATTGTGAATGAAACCTAGACTGTCCCTGAAATATAAACCCTTAGATGATTTTCCTTTATATGTTTCACCCGTGTAATAAGTAATAGAGTGAACCTTGCCATCGAATTCTATTAGGTCGCACCTTTATAAATCTCTATTAAAATCACTTTCTGCTAATTTCTTTGACGGTGATTCTTTAAGCGGCCTCTAAACCACTCATTCATGACAAATTGATTTGTTGCACTTTCTGCTAAAGAAAAAATAGAAAACTAGTATTCTAGCAAAGCTTAAACTTTAATCAAAATGTGATAATTAGTTTTTCATCATTCAATAAAACTTACTCTTCCATTTGTATGTTTGAATTCTTGCTTTCTTAAAATTTCTCAATTAAGAATACTTCATTTAATGACTATCAAGATACAAATGCATTAGTATGCAAATAGTGAAAGTTTCACCAAACCAAAACTAAAAATGAGGCAGCTCACGCAAAGCCATCTCCCTGTGGCTGAATCTGAATCTAATTAATGTCAACAGTCATTATTTCCTCTCCCTGTATAGAACATCTGTATCCTTTTATTTCCATTGTGTGTGTATATACATGAGTTTCAGTTGCAAGATGCAGAAGCTAGCACATGTAACTACCATGCAAAAAGAGCTTTTATCTCTTTTGGCTCTGAAAAATGCCCTGTGTCTTGCCTCAGAGCATCCTCAGTAGTAAATAGTTCATCTTGTGCTAAGAGACAAAATTAAAACTTTTTTTTTTTCCCCATGTGTACTGTCAGTGAATGTGATATGGCTATGAAAATGCAGAATTGTTTGTGCAGCACTGAATTTAGTACTAAATCCTGGGATCTTACTTATATTGGGATAGTTGTTGAAGTGAAGTATTACAGAGTACAAATAGGAGCTGCCTGACTTAAATTGGGTTAGCAAATCCCTATTAGGTACCTGGGCAGTCAGCAGAGAACACAGAAGTTGGAAGGAAAGAACCAGAGAAGAGAATAAGGAGGAAACAAAGCAATATAGCTGTAGTTCTAAAAATAGAAAATTAGAAAAAAGAAAAAAAAAGAAACTTTTTTTAATACAGTGAAGCACTGAGCAATTTCCAAAGCAAGATATGTATGAAGATGGCACTTCATTGGGAGATAGGAAAGGAAAACAGGGAAAAAGTCTTTATCAATTGATTTCTTGATACCATGAATCTGTTAAACTTTTATGGTTATCAGTGACTTCTAAAAATTAATAGCATGAAGGTGATAACAGTGGAATAAAACTTCAAGAAATTAGACACTCTAGCTAATAGTCCAAAACTATTTAAATTTCATAATAATACTTGAAATCTTGCTGTAGCTTCACTGACTTATTTGTCCTAGGTTGTTGTGGTTTTGTGGTTGTGTGTGTGTGTTTGTTTGCGTGGTGGTGGTTGTTGTTCTGACCAGCTCTTCAAAATTCACTTCCAAATACCATATCCTTGGGACTGATGACACTTTAGAATTGGTGTAACCTGCACTGATACTGCTTTTCAGAACTGTGTACTCTGTGACCAGATAGTGACTGCAGCATCTTGTCCTAATAGATAAAACATTACTAGGTGGATCAATCTGTCTTTTTAAAAGTCTAATTCAAATTTAAAAACTCCAATTCTTTTTGTTTGTTTGTTTTTCATTATCTGCTGTTCCTTAAGAAATATTTCTTTTCCCCAAACAAGGCTTGTAATTTTAAGATATATCTTATTTCAATATATTCATATTTGTGAGCAATTTTGAATTAGGAAATCCAGGATATGGCTTTTCCTGAAATCCAATCACTCTGTTTCAAGTCATCACAAAATTGTTAAATTATATTTAGAGATAATTCAAAGCTGTATTACTTCAGATGTCTTGAAGCCAAAAGCCAACAGATTGGCTTCCACTATTCTTTACATTTGTCTTCCTGTAAATTTTAAATTACCCTTCTGTCCCTCCTTAACATAGATTCCCCCCCGACCATCAGTAAAAGGTGTCTGTCTGTCGTCGTCCCCCCCCCAGCACTGTGGAACAGTATTTTTTCTTGTCTTATTGAGTTTGACATAAATGAAAATTAGCTTGTATAATGCTTGTTGATTAGCAGCAGAAGGAATTCTATTAAAAGGAGAAAGAAGTTGTATTCTAAAAGTGCATGTTCATCTCCTCATAAAAAGCTTATTCTGTTTTTAAGTGCTAAAGAAATAGAGACACACTTCTAATTTGGGCAATGCTGAATACAGTTCTCATTGTTCAACAATTAATCTCAGTCCTCCTTTCCCAGTTCACCACTTGAGAAATTAGCCAAGCAGTCCAGTATAAATTGCAAGGAAATTCTTTAATCAGCTGATTTGTTCTCCACTATGTCACCCTTATTCTTAGAAGTTAGTTGTGTATGACTGTTGTGGGGGGAGGAATGCTATTTTTCCATATCTTGTTCCTTTTACATTTGTAATAACTGAATGTTCATAAAGAGAAAGCTTATTTTATAGTTGTTGCAGTCTGTTTCGGGGGGGGAGGGGGGAGGAGAAGAGGGAGGGAGGGGGGGAGAGAGAGACACACACACACACACTCCCAGTATGCTTTCTTCTGAAAATTTAGCAATTCTCTTGCTATTTTCCCATAATCTGAGTCATTTTAGATTGTGAGTGTATATAACTTACTGATAGCCAGATTTGTCACTCTTCTGATTTCCAGTACAAATCTTCAATAGTATTCTGTATTTCTCCTAGTTGCTTTGAAATAAGCTGTAAATCATGTATGTAGCAACATATATAGGAAGACTCAGCAAATAAAGATTATGCCTTTTAAAAAAATAAAATAAAAATTACCAGAATTTCAAGACCAAAGGTGGGGTGACAGAAATCCTGAATAGAGAGAAGGAAGAGAAAGACTCCTATTTACTGAGATAATAGTGTGAATAAAACAACAAAAATAAGTAGGGATAATGCTTAGATAGTAGAGTCCAATTGGAAACTGCCTGTCTACTGTTCAGGATAATCAAACTGATGAATGTTGTTGTTTTTTTGTTGTTGGTTTTTTTTTCTCTCTAGACTTTGAAAGAGTGATTCCAGCTAAGAACTAGCAGTCATAGTTCAGAAGCTCAGGGCTCTATTCCTGTCTAATGCTACTTTTATGGAGCTCTTTAATGTCTTCTAGAGAGTAAAGACAAATCCCACTCAAAGTGAGATAATAGCATTTCATTTATTGGAATTATTGATGTACTAACAAGGATGTTGCACTCTGGTTCTAGCAAAGCATTATTCCTGTGGTTTGCTATATTAAAGGCAGGATATTCATAAAGTGAGCCCCATAACAACAATAGAAGATAGTTATTGTGTATCCAGTTACACTTCAGCACGCAGTGTTTTCAATTTAACATTTTTAATTGACTCTAAAACAAGAGTCCTAACCTCAACTCAGGAATGGGAAGGGAAACTTAATACACATCTTGTGTGGGTTTTTTTTCTTTTTTTCTTTTCTTTCTTTTTTTTTCTTTTATTTTTCTTTTTTCCTTTTGGACATATGAAAGTAGAAGTTAATACTTTTTTTTCTTTCTTCCCCTATGCATGAAAAACATGAAAGGTGTGAATGTGTTATCTTCTGGTTTTAATGTTCAGAAATATAAGGAATGTTATGTCTAGTTTATAGCAAAACTTTTGAGATCTTGGTTGTACGTTTTAATGTAATTATACCACCTGAGGCCTTGTCTAAACTCAGAATTGCATCATTTTAACTTAAGGTATAACTTTAAACTAAGTTTAGCTAAACTGGTTCAAAACCTTTTACTGATATTCTCAATTTGGTTCAACTTGGCTTGAGCCAGTATTTTGATTTTGATACAAAACATTCTATGGTCACTGCAAGTTCATTTTCAGTTGTGTGTGGGGTGTGGGTTTTTTGTTTGTTTTGGTTTGTGGGGGGTTTTTTTTGCAAATTTAAGTGACTACATTTGATTAAATCAACTACCTATGGAAAAAAATCACAAACTGGAGATGTCTAGTCAGAGTTGGGAATTAAGGTGAAATGAAAACTGGTAAGATGCTTGACTTGAAGTAAATCAGGTCTATTAGATAGAAGGCAGAATTTTCTTCTCGGATACCTATTAACAAGAAACAATTAAAAGAAACAATTTTGAAAATTACATTATTTGGAATTATTAGGAGTATAAAGTATTTTAAATTATATGGAAGAATGCTCAGAATTTGACTTCTAATGAACATTTACAGCACCTGGTAGAGTTCACATTAGCGGTCTGACCTGGCTGTTGAAGTTTAGAGACTTCACCGGAAGGAGAGTTGCGCAAGATTTCTGTCTGGCTTGGGTCTTGATCTGTTTATTAATAAGCACTTTGTACTGTATATTCATCTGTACATAAAAAAGCTGAACTGCTGTAGTAAATGCTGTAATTGTAGGTGAGGAAAAAGGAATGGTATAAAAATTAAACTGCTGTCTCTAATATCAAACTTATTCTGAATTATATTCTTTAGGATCAGAAGTTGATGCAGAAAAGTTGTGCAGATCATAGAATCATAGAATATCTCAAGTTGGAAGGGACCCATAAGGATCATCGAGTCCAACTCCCTGCTCCTCGCAGGACTACCTAAAACTAAACCATATGACTAAGAGCATCGTCCAGACGGTCCTTGAACTCTGACAGGCTTGGTGCTGTGACCACTTCCCTGGGGAGCCTATTCCAGTGACCGACCACCCTCTCAGGGAAGAACCTTTTCCTAATGTCCAATCTGAACTTCCCCTGACACAGCTTCATTCCATTTCCTGTCGCTGGTTACCAGAGAGAGGAGATCAGCACCTCCCCCTCCGCTGCCCCCCTTGAGGAAGTTGTAGACTGCAATGAGGTCACCCCTCAGCCTTCTCTTCTCCAAGCTGAACAAACCAAGTGACCTCAGCCACTCCTTGTAAATCTTACCCTCGAGACCTTTCACCATCTTGGTCACCCTCCTCCGGACACACTCTAATAGTTTGATGTCCTTCTTATATTGAGGCGCCCAAAACTGCACACAGTACTCGAGGTGGGGCCGCACCAGTGCAGTGTAGTGTGGGACAATCACCTCCCTCGACCGGCTAGCTATGCTGTGCTTGATGCACCCCGGGATACGGTTGGTCCTTTTGGCTGCCAGGGCACACTGTTGACTCACGTTCAACTTGCCATCAACCCAAACCCCCAGATCTCTTTCTGCGGGGCTGCTCTCCAGCCTCTCGTCCCCTAATTTGTACCTATAAGCAGGATTACCCCATCCCCGTCTATCATAATAGATGATTATAGAAAGAGGAAATAAAAGCACAGGAGGAAGGAAGGAAGTGGGGAAAAAAAGTAAAACCAAGAGTAAAGAAATGAAAAGTGAAAAGTTCTTGTTCAAAATAAAAACAGCCTATGGAGGAGTAAGAACTCAAAATCCTTTGCTGGATCATTTTCTATGCATTGTGTTTAAGCTGTATTCTGAACTATCTCAATTTGAACACACAAGCATGTTGTCATGTTTCAGGGTATTTTCTACCTTGACACTTTCGGTATAGGCAAATAAACTCCCTTTTCCATTTTATCTGTACCAAAATTAAGATGATGAAACTACCATTAAAACTTCCTCTTTGCTTAATTAAGGGCTTTTTATGATTTGCAAGTTCTTATTTTATATGAATTTGTATTCTTTGTCCCTCAGGTATTCTCAGTAAATAACACAGATGATTAATTCTCTCATCTGACTTATAAACATGAAAACTTGTAAATCTCCACTAAGTTAAAGCAGGTAGCATTTGCGCTATTTCAGTACAAACTGTACTCCAAGTAATAATACCATACAGCAGTGTAAAATGATATAGTCAGCATAAGATAGCATATAAACTAAGAGCCATGGATGAGGAACATCTCCTTGTCCTTTGATCTGTTTGATTTCTGCTTGAAATCATTACTTGATTGCAGTGCAAAATGTTATTTCATAATGGCCCTCATTCTGCCAGTCAATAGGACAATGTATCACTAGCTCTGCTGGATGTATCAAAGTGCTCTGCTGGATCAGAATTCAACACTTTGTAGGGTCAAGTTCTAATGTGTGGAAAAGGAAAGAGCATGACCAAGGAAAGGCTCAGTGGTTAAATATGCCTGAAATAATTTTTACTGTAACAAATTGAAGCTCTAGGACAGACAAAACTTGGGATAGGCTTTAGCCATTTTTCGCTATTCCAGTTTTAAAACCTTTTAACAGGTTTTTAATTGGTTTAGTAAAAATTTACTGCACCAATTTAAATAGTTTCTGAGAAATTATCCCAATAGTAGACCAAGCCAACAAATCACTTGATGAATCAGACTATTGTAGGAAAAGGTAATTCCAGGATAACTTAAGAATAAGGGAGAAAGGACATTTGACTCTAGAATTCGAAGCCATCCATATATTTGATACTAAAACAGGGATAGGAATCTGGAATTTCCTATCTATCTGATGGATTTGAAAATCACTAATGTTTTGGGAAAGGACCTGTGAAATGTGTTCACTTGATTTGTGTCAATATAGAACAATGCTAGGGCCGCATGGTGAAGTGTGACCCTCTCTGTATATGTAATCTTTAACCATTTTGATTGTTCTTGTATAACCGCAGGCTAATGGTTGCCTTAAAAAGAAGATAGTTCAAGTCATCAGGTCTGTTCCAGACGGACTGTCCTGATGGTGCCTTGGTGGGTGTGTCTGCGGGGCCTCTGCGTCCTGGTTGTTTGGGTGGAGGAGCCCAATCTTTGAAATTAAGTTTCAACTTTTGTTCTTGCCTCTTGCAAAATCCACCTCTGGAATACCAGCTTAAACTGGTTTTGTTGCTAACTGCATAGTGATAAGCAAGAGGGCATGCGCCAAAGAAGATACACCATTCGTGGAATAGTTATGAATATGTATTAGCAGGGGGGATATAAACCGAAGGCAGGAACTGTACGGTGTGCATCTTGGTAGAGCAGAGACTCCTGGCGCACCCAGCGCCGTTTGCTTGCCTCTATTCGTTTAATAAATTGTAAACTTAAATTGGAATCCTGTTTGGGACTAAATCATTTATCACAGACCTAATTTGGTGATACTAAATTTAAGTATGGATTAAGGGGGGGTGGTATGGAGGGTTTTTTGGTGTCTTTTTTTTGTCTAAGTTTGAGGAAAATCTGATTTCCAGCTATGGAATGCTTCCATAGTAATTCTATTTTTAAAGTAGTAAAAGGTTGTTATTTGAGATATTAAGTTTTACCCTTAAGCTGATGCTAAACAAGTAACCTAGAAGCAAAAGGCAATTTTATGATCTCTCTTTACATAGATTCAGAAGCTGTATATAATTTTTCTCCCTCTCTTTTTAACATGAACGTCATACAGGTCATGGCACGGCTTTGTTACTTCATACAATATCATTGTGCATTATATTATATGCAAGTAATAGTGTAATTATATGTAGGACATCAACACTTTAATACTGTAAAATTCATAATAACATTTTAAATGTATTTACTTGGAACTTCAGAGTACTGAAGTCACCTGACTATATCCGAAAATAAATTTAAAACTTCCATATGGCAGTTTAAGGAACTATTTGTCACTATCTCTTTTTAAGATTTAAAATCTTCAAACTACCGCCCCTAGCGCGCAAGCGCGCCGAAGGCGAACCCACGCCCGGAGAGACAGCTCCCCCTTTCTAGTAACTTCCCCGGTTCGGGGCGTCATCAGTGCGCGCTGCGGGTAAGCTGGGTTGTTTCTGTCCGCCGCTTTGGGAGCGAGGCCGCGGTGCGGAGGACTCGCCTGGAACCGTGCGGTTGGAGCGAGTCAGGTCCCACCCGCCATGTCGGAGAGTGCAGAGAGCTCCGCGGGGGCTCACAGCTCCTCTGAGTCCTCCGCTCAGGGCTTCGCTGCTGCCGAGCCGCGGATCATCAAAATCACGGTGAAGACTCCCAAGGAGAAGGAAGAGTTCGCTGTGCCCGAGACCAGCAGCATCCAGCAGGTGAGGGGTTGGGGGCGGTGGGTGGGGAGCGCAGCCAGGGGGAAGAGCCCTGGCCTGTGGTTTCCGCCTTCCACGCTGGAGGGCGAGGGCCCTTCGCGATGACAAAGCAGCTTCTGCTTATCTGAGCTGTTCTCGGCGCTGTTGGGCGAGTATCGGGGCTGGCCCGGCCTTGTGGAGGGCCGCTGCTGAGGCTATCGGGAGTGGTGAAAAAACCTTCTGCGTCGTCTTCTTCACGGCTCCTCCCTGTTGCGATGCTGAGAGTCGGCCCGGGAGGTGGACGTAGCTCGTTTCGTAATTCTGAGTTGCCCTGCCGAGCTGACTCAGTCTGGCAGTAGGAGGCTCGCTGGCTAACTAGTACAACTGTAGAAAACATATGCAATCACCTACGTGGCAGTGCTATAGTGCCAATAATTATCTTGATCTAAAATTGGCTTTAGAAACAGCGAGTAGGCTATGGCAAAGATCTCTTAATTTTAGAAAAGCCACGTCTTTAGACTGTATAAAACTTCCACTACAAATAAAGCACAGCTTCTGCTGTGCTTCAGTGTACTGGTGTCTGATAACTCTGAATTGTTAGGGTCTTTGTTCTAAGTTTTTATGAAAGTTAGTATCTCATTGTGCCTTTGGTTCAAGAGAAACAGTGGCACCTACTGAATCATTGACACTGTTTCCTGCAGCACTTCAGTTTTTTGGAGGCCTTCCATGTGAGTATTTACCAGGACTTAATTTGTTTAGATTAGAAGGCTACAAATCATAGGAAAGGTGTGGTCAAAGCATAAGGCAGATATCTATAAAGCCAGTCTCTCCTACTTTTGAAGGATGTAGATATTGCTATGCTAAAATACTTAAAAAGGTGAAGTTCCCTGAAGGAGATTCAGAGCTTACTTAATTTTCTATAAAATTTCTCTGAAATTCAATGTATGCAACTTGACATCATGTTATTTTTTTTGTGCAGTTGGTAACTGCAAACCTCACCAAAAAAACGGTTATATATGTAAGAGTGCAACTGATGTATAGAAATGGAGCTTTAAATCGTTAGTTGCTGATGAGTCGGAAGACACGTGGTTTTTTTCAGAGGGGAAATGCAAAACGTGAGTTAAAAAGCTCTGAGTGATATTCTAGCCAGGGTGCTGGCTCTATACATTTTACAGACTCTTGCGCCACCTAGTTGTAAAATTCTTTGTAGTTGCGTTTTGTTTTTTATAAAACATGCTGGTTCTAATTTAAGGATCACATTTGTCCTGAAAAGCAGTTTGATTGCAATAATATTGGGGACTTCAGGAATTATAAACAAAATCATTTAAGACGTGAATTTGTAATATATCTAACTTTAACAACGTGATTTCAAATGTGAGTCCCAATGGGAATATCAGGTTTTTCTAGTAGACGGTTGTCTTAAAAACTGAAATAGTTATACAAGCTAACAAAACCATAAATTTTTACCGAAAACAATCATAAAAATTTAAGTGATTAATAGAACATATTGCTTTAAAATGTCTTCATTGTCTATAGATATCTTAAACTTTATATATTGTCTTGGTATCCCTTTGAGCTGATATTAACAGATTAGATTTGCAGTTGACTCTTCCTGTGAAGTAAGACTGCTGCTGCCCCTGTGGGTCTGCCATTTGCTTTGATTCCTGGACAAAGTTACAGTTAGCACAAAAAAATATGCAAGACTGTAGTGTGACTAGTATTGGCTGTTTTTCTTAAACTGTCAAAATAAGTTGTTGTTAATAATAAGCATTATATAGCATAATAACAATAGATGTGATATTTCTAGAGCCAGCCCTGAAAATAGGTTAGCCTCAAATAAACAAATTGAGCATCTGTTCAAATGCATCTGGGATCAGCAAGTGGATTGTTCTGTTGGTATAGGCAAGCTGGCAATATCCCCCCCATTGGGGGGGGGCGAAGGCCTAAACTCTACAACTGAATAGCTTTTATTTTGCTGCGTGTTCCTGTAGCTAATATTATGACTTAGTGACTTGTTTTTGTTTACAGTCACTTCAGAATACAGCCAAAACAACCCCCTAAGACTTTTAGATAAATATTTTGGGTTATTGGGGCTAAATTTAGGGCTGCACAAAGTGTATTTTATGTTGCTCCATTGATCTAAGTCAGGTTTGCAACCGTTCAAAGTTGAAGAAGGTTTTCCTATGTTAGAAGATTTCAGTAACGTAGGGTTTGTTATTGCTGATCCTATGTTGTGCCTCTAGAACAGGCAGTATGTAGGTTAGAATGGAAAATAACCCTCAAGTACCAAACTGCTCTGGGAGGTCAGTTGATTTTAAGTGTCACCCATCTGTCTTTATTTTCCATGGAACTTATTTGATTATGCTGAGCACAGCTTGGCTCAGTATTAAGACAAGGACCAAATATTTGCTTTCTTGACTTGGTATGATACTGAACTTGCAGGTCCATACACTGCTCTGTACAAAGACTTCTATTCATGGTAGGTAAAGATGAATACCTATAAGCCTGCTGATTTGAAATCCCAATACACAGGAGACTTTAGCTCAGTTAGCTCTGTTTGTCTTTCATTTTTTTCCTTTGTTTTATTTTGTGGGTTCTGTGGGCTTGACTTAACAGTGTGTTTTGGTAAGACTCATACACAGAGAGAGTGAGCAGTCATGTTACAGACTACTCGTGCATTACTGTCTCTTCTTAGTGAATGACTTGAATTCTTTGAGTGATGAGGTGTTGGAACTGGTTATATTAAAAGCAATTTTACTTTCTTCATTTAGTCTGTTTACCCTGTAGGCATTCTTGGAATGCCAACATAGCAACATTGGCAAAGTTCAAGATGTTATTGTAATTGATTCAGAGTTACTATCCACCAGCATGTATGCAGACTTTAAGATATCAAATTATGCATTTTGTGAACACTATAACTCTTAGAGAATAACATAGATTGCTTTATATTTTTAATTATTATGCTTTATATTTTTAATTATTAGGCTAACAGAGTTTGGATATAGCAAATGTGCGCTATTAATTTTAAAAGCCTGCAGTTCTTGCAGAGAATTATTGTCAATCCTATGATTATCTGAAAATTTCAGGGTAATGTCTGTTTGGAAAAGTTAGTGAAATCAAGTTTAGTTCATATAACCATAGAAAACAGTTTAAATTATTTTTTTGCTAGTTTTATTTAACGTCAACCTTTCTTCAGTGAGGAATATAGTTTTCAGTAGTAATAGATTATTATTATCAGCGTGTAGTATATTTTTAAACTAATTATATACCTGAAAATTGTGCTTTCTGTACTACACTGAATTATAAACAAACTCACCTACTGAACTATATGTGTAAATGTATACATTGTGTTGGGACTCTGTTCATTGACAAGTAAAGATCTGGTTAGAGTTGTATTCTCTGATTAAAATTTGAATAAATATTATTTTTGAAACTTTAAATCCAGTGTTTCAGATTTGTGCCTGGTTTTCACAATCACAGGTTGGCCATGTTTGGCATATAAAGATTATGTGTATGTGTTAGGGGGAACATTGGGTGATTTGATAGTGGAACATCTTTCCTAACTTCTGTATGCTTTTAATATTTCTTATAATGTTTTATTTCATAAAGGCAGCTTAATTTCAGTTCTTTTAACATAACCAGTTCTGTCTTTTCTGTAGTCTAGGGATTACTGAACGGTACGACCAAAAGAGGTTGGAACTAATATAGTCCAATCTGTTCTTCTTTTTCAGTATTACGATCTAGCTTTCTGTTGGCACTAAAGGAACTTGAGTGCATTAATTGTTTAGCACCAAAGTTAAAGCATTGGTTTTTTTCACCATCTTATGTCTCAATGCACTGAAGCACATAACTTGATACATCTGTGTGACTGTTTATGGAGTCAGCCTTGTAATATGCTCTGGTTATTCGCACTTCTTTGAAATAAAGAAACCCTGTTTGATTAACTATTCAGGGCTTAAGTAATTTTATTTTTCTCAGAGTTTGGAAAATCTATTAAAAGTGATTTAGAATAATGGTAATTTGCTGTTTGATAGCATAGAAACCTTTAGAAGAAAGTATATTGACTTCCCTGACAGTTGACTTAACTGATATTTTCAAGATGCATCTATCTAACCGAGGTACTTGACAAATGTTTTCTGACTGGCAGGTATAATAAAATATGAATACCTATTTAAATAATACTCTAAAGTCTCTTCTTTGCAGATACTTTTATCCAGACTGAATATCATTTTGATGTTTCAGTATAAGGGTAGGTGTGGTGGGTTGACCTTGGCTGGCCGCCAGGTGTCCACCAAGCCACTCTATCACTCCCCCTCCTCAACTGGACAGGGGGGAGAAAATATAACAAAAGGCTCATGGGTCAAGATAAGGACAGGGAGATCACTCAGCAATTACCGTCCCAGGCAAAACAGACTCGACTTGGGGAAATTAAATTAAATTATTGCCAATCATATCAGAGTAGGATAATGAGAAATAAGAACAAATCTAAAAAATACCTTCCCCCCACCCCTCCCTTCTTCCCAGGCTCAACTTCACTCCCGATTTCTCTACCTCCTCCCCCCGAGCGGCACAGGGGGACGGGGAATGGGGGTTGCGGTCAGTTCATCACACATTGTCTCTGCCGCTTCTTCCTCCTCACACTCTTCCCCTGCTCCAGCGTGGGGTCCGTCCCATGGGAGACAGTCCTCCACAAACTTCTCCAACATGGGTCCTTCCCGCAGGCTGCAGTTCTTCACAAACTGCTCCAGCATGGGCCCTTTCCACGGGGTGCAGTCCTTCAGGAACAGACTGCTCCAGCGTGGGTCCCCCATGGGGCCACAGGTCCTGCCAGGAACCTGCTCCAGCACGGGCTCTCCATGGGGTCACAGCTTCCTTCAGGCACATGCACCTGCTCTGACATGGGGTCCTCCACGGGCCGCAGGTGGATATCTGCTCCACCATGGACCTCCATGAGTTGCAGGGGGACAGCCTGCCTCACCATGGTCTTCTCCATGGGCTGCAGGGGAATCTCTGCTCCGGCGCCTGGAGCACCTCCTCCCCCTCCTTCTTCACTGACCTTGGTGTCTGCACAGTTGTTTCTCTCACATATTCTCACTCCTCTCTCTTCCAGCTGCTGTTGCACAGTGTTTTTTACCCTTTCTTAAATATGTTATCACAGAGGCGCTACCACTGTTGCCGATTGGCTCAGCTTTGGCCAGCGGCAGGTCCATCTTGGAGCAGGTTGGAACTGGCTCCGTCTGATATGGGGGCAGCTTCTGGCATCTTCTCACCCCTGTTTGGTGGTTTTGTTTTGGTTTGGTTTTTTTAAGGACAGGAATAGTATAGGTTTTTTTACCCTGAGAATGTTTTTAGCAGCACTTTACCACTTCTTGTTTACACTCTCAATGATTGCCATACCAAATATCCTCAAATTCACATGATCTCAAAACCCAAAACTCTTAACAACAGAACTCTGCTCTTTTGTTCCACAGTAACAGAAGAGAACAGGCTCCACAAGTCAAGTTAGAACTTATTACACCTGCTCAACTTGATTGGCTCTGAAGATTTTGGACATGCATAGGTGATGCAGTCTGTTGATGCACAGTTCAGGGGGGAAGCAAAAAGAATCCAACTTGCACTTGTAGCTGAACTAATTCTAGTAAACATTTTATCACTGAACAAAGCCAATGTCTTTGTATACACATGAAGTAGAACAGCTGACTAAAAAGGAGACACTTCTGTACAGTCACTTTGCAGAGCAGATCCATACTTTAAACATTAGAATAGACTATTTCAGTTGGAAGGGACCTACAACGACCATCTAGTCCAACTGCCTGACCACTTCAGGGCTGACCAAAAGTTAAAGCATATTATTAAGGGCATTGTCCAAATGCCTCTTAAACACTGACAGGCATGGGGCATCGACCACCTCTCTAGGAAGCCTGTTCCAGTGTTTGACCGCCCTCTCAGTAAAGAAGTGCTTCCTAATGTCCAGTCTAAACCTCCCCTGAAACAGCTTTGAACCATTCCCACGCGTCCTGTCACTAGGTACCAGGGAGAAGAGATCAACACCTCCCTCTCCACTTCCCCTCCTCAGGAAGCTGTAGAGAGCAAGGAGGTCGCCCCTCAGCCTCCTTTTCTCCAAACTAGACAAATCCAGAGTCCTCAGCCGCTCCTCATAGGACATGCCTTCCAGTTAGTTAACATTAACTTATTAACATCTGATAAGTTGGCCCAGGAAGGTCCCGTTTAAAAAAAAAAAAGTTATCCTAGGTAAAGCAGAAAATCTTAAAACCCAAATTGTCATCTTTTGATATGTTACCATCATACAATGATTCAAAAGCCTTTTGCTGACTCAAAGTATGCCATCAAAAGCAGCAACTATAGTAGCATTAATGCCCATTCACATGACAAAGTGCTGTGAAAGAAAAAAAATGAGATACTTTCCCAATTCCTCTCAACCTTGGTTTAATATAAGATGCATTTAAAAAAAAAAAAAATTTACATTAACAGTCCTAAAGAGGCCTCAAAGAATTAAACATCCAACTTCCACTGAAAACTAATGTAAAACAGGCTCCTAAAACTGTGACTGCTTTGAAAATATTATCTAGATGACAATAAAAAAAAAAGCAACAAAATTGCTGACTCTTCCCAAACCAAACTCTGTTTTGAACACAGGATAGGACTTTTGACACTGCCTATGGTTTTCAGCAGATGAAGCGTAGCTAGAAAGCTCACCCAAATACGGCTTCTATAGAAGCCTTTTCAGTCTTTCATGACTTGTCAGAGAGTTACTATCTTCCTGTGCCTAAAAGTTAGCCCTTGCCAATTAAGCATGCTAGTTACGCAACCAAATTGTTTCCTCAAATCTCCACAATCAAACCAAACCTATAAAATATTATTTCAAGAAACAAATCCCAATTCTTGATGAGTTTACAAAGCTAGTAGTCCAGAAAAGAAAACTGAGGTAGTGCTATCTAGTGGAAAGAGGACTTATGTTCTAGCCAGTTCTATTCCTTCCAGACAACCTTCAGCAAACCACTCCAGTCCTCTATACTTTGACTTAGGAGGAGGGATTAGCAACACTTCCTTTCTCTGTAAAAGCACTTCACAAACTACAGATGGAAACAGAGCAAGTCTGATCTGGAACAATTCACTTTGATTGGAAAGGGATATAAAAAAGATAGTGATTCTTGCAGTAGAGCTGTGTTTTGATAACCTACTGTATTGGGTTTGTGTGGCAAGGTTTTGGTAGGAGGGGGGGAGCTGCAGGGGTGGCTTCTGTGAGAAGATGCCAGAAGCTGCCCCCACGTCAGACGGAGCCAGTCCCAGCCAGCTCCAAGACGGACCTGCCGCTGGCCAAAGCTGAGCCAATCAGCAACAGTGGTAGCGCCTCTGTGATAACATATTTAAGAAAGGGTAAAAAACACTGTGCAACAGCAGCTGGAAGAGAGAGGAGTGAGAATATGTGAGAGAAACAACTATGCAGACACCAAGGTCAGTGAAGAAGGAGGGGGAGGAGGTGCTCCAGGCGCCGGAGCAGAGATTCCCCTGCAGCCCATGGAGAAGACCATGGTGAGGCAGGCTGTCCCCCTGCAACTCATGAAGGTCCATGGTGGAGCAGATATCCACCTGCGGCCCGTGGAGGACCCCATGTCAGAGCAGGTGCATGTGCCTGAAGGAAGCTGTGACCCCATGGAGAGCCTGTGCTGGAGCAGGTTCCTGGCAGGACCTGTGGCCCCATGGGGGACCCACGCTGGAGCAGTCTGTTCCTGAAGGACTGCACCCCGTGGAAAGGGCCCATGCTGGAGCAGTTTGTGAAGAACTGCAGCCTGCGGGAAGGACCCATGTTGGAGAAGTTTGTGGAGGACTGTCTCCCATGGGACGGACCCCACGCTGGAGCAGGGGAAGAGTGTGAGGAGGAAGAAGCGGCAGAGACAATGTGTGATGAACTGACCGCAACCCCCATTCCCCGTCCCCCTGTGCCGCTCGGGGGGAGGAGGTAGAGAAATCGGGAGTGAAGTTGAGCCTGGGAAGAAGGGAGGGGTGGGGGGAAGGTATTTTTTAGATTTGTTCTTATTTCTCATTATCCTACTCTGATATGATTGGCAATAATTTAATTTAATTTCCCCAAGTCGAGTCTGTTTTGCCTGGGACGGTAATTGCTGAGTGATCTCCCTGTCCTTATCTTGACCCACGAGCCTTTCGTCATATTTTCTCTCTTCCCCTGTCCAGTTGAGGAGGGGGAGTGATAGAGCGGCATGGTGGGTACCTGCTGGCTAGCCACAATGTCTGAATAATTTAGGTAAGTAATCCACTTCAGGCAGGAACGGATTAAATGGCGTCCTAGAATGCTTGCAAGGCTAAATATTACCAGTATAAAGGTTGACTTAAAAGATGTTTCTCTAAGAACTGGAACCAACTCTATGTGAGCAGACTTCTAACTGACCAAATGCTTCCTGCTACCCAGGCACAGAGATTTCTTACCTCTGTTGTGTCTCAGGCTTGTTTTTTTGGGGGTCTGTTTTATTTCTTCCTATACTATAAACCTTTTCAATTAGGGACTCGCCTTCAGAATATAATATAGTGGGGATTTCCTTTTTTTAGCCCTGCCTCTTATAAAAAATAATTATTTAATAATAAGTCATTGCAAAATTAATATTTGGGGTTCCTGTATGTTATAGATATATATATATTTGGAGTTCACTAAGATGTTTGGAATAGGATTCTTTTAAAAATCAAGTTGACCATACTACTTGAGAAATGTTAAATATTGAGAACTTCTGGAGGGCTTCCTAACTGCCTAAGATCCTTTCAGAAACATTTAGTCTACTGACTAGTCACGTTGAATAAATTGATTTGGTTTTCTTATATTTGCCTTTTTACATTTTGTGAACTAATTGCTTTTTCTGCGAGAGTACTTTTCTATAGAATAATGAATCTCAGTCAGAAGTCAGTCAAAGCATAATGTGGTTGTTATTGGTTAAGAAGGCAGGAAGAAATACAATTGCTTTTCCAGGTTCAGTTGTTTTAATGAAGGTATGATTTCACGGTCAGCTGAAATATGTGGCTATTCACCATGCCCTGGGCTGGAAGCACATTTCATGTAGCTGTCATGAGTTGGATGAGAGAGCAGAGCCACCTAAGAAATAATTTTTGACTGTATGGAAAGGATTGCTAGTTTTGACATGTGAAAGATAGCAGTAATATGTCCAAGAAGAAAGGATACTGATCCTTTCAGTGCCTGCACAAATGTGGACTGAATTAACATAACGTGTTGTTGCATCCTCAGCATGTCAGCAACGGATGGTTTCAATGGCATGTGTATTTATTGCGTCATGGGTACATGCCTGACTGAAATGACAGTATAGTCTTTAAGTGAAAGCCAATTTCTGTTATTGCCAGCTATATAGTTAGCGATCTAGATATGAAACACTTGACTTTAATTGTACGGAAAAAGAATGACTTGATTTCCCATCTTCCTTTGGATAAAAAGAAAGTTGAGATAACTTAGTGAAGTGTTTCTAGGTTGTATAAAGCAAAACATATCGTGCAAGTGAATTAATATAATAAATGTGAGCAAAATAGTTCTTCCTTAAATTATTAAAAAATTAATAGTTCAGTATTCAATTACATAACTATATAATATTAACTTCTGTTTAGTTCAAGGAAGAAATCTCTAAGCATTTCAAGTCCCACACTGATCAGCTTGTTTTGATATTTGCTGGAAAAATTTTAAAAGATCAAGATACTTTGATTCAGCATGGGATTCACGATGGACTCACTGTTCACCTGGTCATCAAAACGCAAAGCAGGTAACCTGACTGATGAGCAATCTTCTTTTTACGTCTAAGTAGTAAAAATATTCTTAATTCCTAGTGTGATAGCTTTCTGTTGGGCAAACCTAGGTTTGACTAAAATGTGTTCAAAAGCAGTACAAATACTCCTGCTATTGAACAAGAGAAGCAACCCAAATTCTGTAAGGTTGTGTCCCTAGATATCATACATACGCCTTTTGAAAGTTAATAGTAATGGCTCAGTTTAGAAGATAACATTAAATCACTTGAATCAGCTCCTTAGTTACAGTTGGTGCAGAATAACAGTTTGAAGACGATCTGAACAGTCCTTGATCTGTTTCACTGTGTGGTAGCACCCATGCTTATGCCCCTGCAGTAGACAGGTGTGGTGAGCATACGAATTGGGCAAGCAGGCTTTAGTGCTTGTGCTAGTTTATGATGGCATTAACTTTGTGTAACTACATTGTTACCATGCTCTTACAGTCTTAAAGAATATTGAAATTCTGATATTAGTCTTGTGATGAAATAAGACTTTACCTTAATTTGATGTTCAGTGGGCATCCTACTAAAGGTGTGGTATGGAATAAATCCTGGATTATAGATCTTGCTAGCCTTCTCTTCTTTAAGCCCTGGACATGGAGTTAGTACTATTTGAGGGGGTAGGAGTACATCAGGATCCCTAAAGCAAGGTAAGGACTGAGGAAGCAATTCATTAACAGGCATCCCAGAGATAGGATGAAAAGGTGGTAACAGTTGCAGTGATGCCCATCCATTTTCTTAATGTTAGAAACTACTGTTCTGAAGAAGTGATGAGTTTATAGATGTCTGAGAATCACAGAATGGCTGAGGTTGGAAGGGACCTCTGGAGGTCATCTGGTCCAACACCCCTGCTCAAGCAGGGCCACCTAGAGCCAGTTGCCCAGGACCACGTCCAGACGGCCTTTGAACATCTCCAAGGAGGGAGACTCCACAACCTCCCTGGGCAATCTGCTCCAGTGCTCAGTCACCCTCACAGTAAAAAAGTCTTTCCTTATGATCAGACAAGAACCTCCTGTGTTTCAATTTGTGCCAGTTGCCTCTGGTCCTGTCACTGGGCACCACTGACAAGAGCCTGGCTCCATCTTCTTTGCACCCTCCCTTCAGGTATTTATATACACCGATGAGATCTCCCCTGAGCCTTCTCTTCTCCAGGCTAAACAGTCCCAGCTCTCTCAGCCTTTCCTCTTATGAGAGATGCTCCAGTCCTTTCATCATCTTTGTGGCTCTTTGTTGGACTCCCTCCAGTATGTCCATGTCTCTTTTGTACTGGGGAGCCCAGAACTGGTCACAGGACCCCAGGTGTGGCCTCACCAGTGCTGAGTACAGGGGAAGGATCACCTCCCTTGACCTGCTGGCAACACTCCTCCTAATGCAGCCCAGGATACCATTAGCCTTCTTTGCTGCCAGGGCACATTGCTGGCTCGTGTTCAACCTGGTGTCCACCAGGACCCCCAGGGCCTTTTCTGTCAAGCTGCTTTCCAGCTGGGTGGCCTCCATCCTATATTAGTGTCTGGGGTTGTTCCTTCCCAGGTGCAGGACTTTGCACCACTTCCCCTTGTTGAACTTCATGAGGTTCCTGTCAGCCCATTTCTGCAGCCTGTCAAGTTCCCTCTGGATGGCAGCATGGCCCTCTGGCATATCAGCTACTCCTCCCAGTTCTGAGTCATCAGCAAGCTTGCTGAGGGTATATACTCTGCCCCATCATCCAGATCATTAATGAAGATGTTAAACAGGATTGGACCCAGTATTGACCCCTGGGGTACACTGCTAGCTCCTGGCCTCCAACTAGGCTTTGTTCCACTGATCACCACCCTCTGGATCTTGGTCACTCAGCCAGTTTTCCATTCTCCTCATCCAGCCCCTACCTCATCAGCTTCTCTATGAGGATCCTATGGGAGACACTGTCAAAAGCCTTCCTGAAGTCCAGATAGGCAATATCCACTGCTCTCCCCTCATCTACAGGGCCAGTCATTTCATCACAGAAGCTTATCAAGTTGGTCAAGCATGACTTCCCCTTGGTAAATCCATGCTGACTATTCCTGATGGCCTTCTTGTCCTTCCTGTGCCTGGAAATGGTTTCCAGCATTAGCTGCTCCATCACCTTCCCAGGGATCGAGGTGAGGCTGACCGGCCTGTAGTTCCCCAGGTCTTCGTCCTTGCCCTTCTTGAAGATGGGAGTGACATTTGCTTTCCTCCAGTCGTCGGGCACTTCTCCCAGTCACCATGATCAATCGAAGATTATAAAAAGTGGCCTTGCAATGACATCTGCCAGCTCCCTCAGCCCTCATGGGTACATCTCACCAGGGCCCATGGACTTGTGTATGTCCAATTTGCTTAAGTATTCCCTGAGCTGACCCTGTTCCACCAAGGGTACATCTTCCTTGCTCTAGCCTTTCCCCCTGGTCTCAGGGGCCTGGTATTCCTGAAAGCCAGTCTTGCTAGTAAAGACTGAGGCAAAGAAGGCATTCAGTACCTCAGACTTTCCATGTCCTGTGTCATCAGGTCCCCTGTCTCATTAAGCAGCAGTCCCACATTTTCCCTAGTCTTCCTTTTGTCACCTATGTACTTATAGAAGCCCTTCTTGTTGTCTTTGACATCCTTTGCCAAATTCAATTCCATTTGGGCTTTGTCTTTCCTAACTCTGTTTAAGAAAGAGAGACTTGGACAATGTCTTTGTATTCCTCCCAGGTTACCCGTCCTTGCTTCCATCATCTGTATACTTCCTGTTTGAGTTTGGCCTGGAAGACATCTAGAGATAATAGGGGTTTTGTTTTTTTTTTTTTTTTTTAATAATAAAAATGTAAATTAAGATTCTCAAGTATGATACTGTTCCTGTATTAAATGTCATTATTACATTATATTAAATGCCAGACCTTGTGTACTGGGTCTGGCTCAGATAGAGTTTTACTTTCTTCATAGCAGCCTCTATGGTGCAGTGTTTTGGATTTTTGACCTAACAGTGTTGATAACACACTGATGTTTTAACTATTGCTGAACAGTGCTCACACAGCATCAAGGCCTTCTCTCTTTCTCACTCTGTGCCTGCTCACCCCCCCCCCCCCAGTGAGTAGGCTAGGGTTGGGAAGGGGACACAGCTGGGACAGTTGAACCAAGCTGACCAAAGATATTGCATACTATATAATGTCATGCTAAGCAATAAAACTGGGGGGGAACTTTTCCAAAGTAGCTGTTGCTCAGAGACTGGCTGGACATTGGTCTGCTGGTGGGAGGTGGTGAGCGATTGCCTTTGCATCACTTTTCTGTATATTTTTTTTTTTTTTCGCTTATTGAACTGTCTTTATCTCAACCCTTGAGTTTTTCTCACTTTTGTCCTTCCGATTCTCTCCCCCATCCTGCCTGGGGTGGGGGGAAAATGAGCTTGTGACTGGGTGGGGATTTAACTGGTCGGGGTCAACCTACCACACCTTGTTCAACTTGTAATTTTTTTAACTTGCTTTTTATAGATCACAAGACCATCCAGGTCAACAAACACACACCACTGGTAGTATTGCTACCACATCAATATCAAGCAGTAATACTTCAACACCAACTTCAACAAATAGCAACTCTTTTGGCTTGGGTAAGAATATTTCTTAGGTAACATGGTGATTATCTTGGGTATCTTGGTTTCAGGTAAGTATCCCTGGAGCTTTATTCTAATGCAAACGGGACTTAAGAAAAATTATAAAATTACTGATTACAAAAATCTGTGGTATTGGTTGTAATAAGTTTCTGATCAGTAAGTTATCAGAGGTAAGTTGTTTCCTTATTTTTTCTGTACAGAACTTCAGGCTTGTGCTGTTTCATCTTCAGTAGTAAGGTGCCACTGATCTTGTATTCTGGCACTATAGGTAATTAAACTCCTTCCAGTCTCCTCCTCCTCCTTAACAGTGCATTTGAATTGGCCTGAAGAGAGTATTGAAGTTGGACCTATAACATCAAGTTAAGACTTGGAACAGAAGTAACAAAGTTACTCCTGTCCTACAAACCAGTATTTCTCAGGTTCTGAGTCTGATTGCGTTATCGGTCTTCTCTTTCAGGAATAGAGACAGAAGTCTATTGTTTTAAAAATATTATCTCTTTCCATAGTTACTGGGTTTTGTTATTCATGCTCTTTCATTGTTTGCTTTCTTTTTAAAAAACAAAACAAAAAACCCCGGAAAAACTATGTTAAGCAATTGGCTTTTTTTAGTTGTAAACGGTTCTCCAGACTGACTAGTACCTTCTAAAAATGTGAAACTTTTGTGTTTGCTGAACTCTGCAAAGGAGGAGAATTTAAAGCATTATTAGTTCTTGTTGCATCAGCAAAAAGAAGAGCTCTAATTTTTGGTTAGAATAGGGAGTATGCATCGTATTAAGAGATTCCTTGTGGCGGTGGTCTGTCTATAAATGATTATTACAAATGTATTGGAAAGTGTTGGGAATTAACCTGAGGCCCCAAAACTCAAACATCCCTTGTACCTCAGCTATAGTAAAGTAGAAGAAAAGCTGTTAGAATTGTAACAAGTTATATTTCAGATGTGGTTTGGATTTCTAGGTGTCTTGTTATGTAAAGAAGCAAACTCTTAGTGGATGACTCCTTAACAGCCTTGCAAAGATAGAATTTCCATTGAGTTTCATTATTTTGAAGTGTGGGTTATGTTTATGTATTTTGTACTTAGAAAGAACCTGGATGTGTTTAGAAATGTACTAGAAGCTGAAAGTTTAATTTTTTTTTTCTTCTTTCTTTCCTCTTAAAGGTGGCCTTGGAGGTTTGGCAGGCCTGAGTAGCCTGGGCTTAAATGCATCAAATTTTTCAGAGTTACAAAGTCAGATGCAACGACAACTTATGTCCAACCCAGAAATGATGGTTCAGATAATGGAAAATCCATTTGTTCAGAGCATGCTTTCAAATCCTGACCTGATGAGGCAGTTAATTATGGCTAACCCTCAAATGCAGCAACTGATACAGAGAAATCCAGAAATCAGTCACATGCTGAATAATCCAGATATAATGAGACAGGTATGTAGAAAGATCTCTAAGTTCATGACCTTTGATTATACTGTAACTGTGAACAAAAGAGCAAGAATTGGACATGCTTAGATGAGTGCCAAAATATTGTTGAGGAATTTAGGCTTGTTAGACAATCTGTAAAAGGTCACTATAGGAAACTGATGTTTTTATTTCTAGCTGCTGGTGTCTGAAATAAGCTGATAATTAAAAAAAAAATGCAGCGTAGTTTTGAAAGATGCTGAAGACTGTATAATCATATCTTCTGAGTTTAGAGTTGGATGCCGCTTGAAATCTTCTGTTGTCTAGTCAACAGTGAGTTTCCTATAAAGTAATAATTCTCCAAAATACTGCTTATTTCCAGTTTATGTAACTGTGGGTACTTCTGATTGCTTCTAAAGTTATGTGTTATGTAAGATATGCCTTATGTGGCAGAGGCCATCAAGAAACAAATGGAGGCTTTGGAAAATTAAGGTATTTATTTTTCAAGTTCATGTTATAAGCTGCATTCTGTACTGATGTTAGAAATGGTAGAAATATATTGTGTTGAGAAGAGACAAGAAAGAACAGGATGGTACATTCAAGGGTTTTTTCTTCTGTTTAGTCAATGCTTTCTGACTCAGCCAGCATACTGACAGTTGTGGCAGAATGTTGGCTAAATATCAAATTCCATTGACTCCCCTCCCACTAAGCTGACATCTTGATTTGGCTTTAATCCTAATTTCAAATGGAATTAGACATTAGTAACCGAGATACTGTTAAATGCTGATGTTTTTGCTTTAGAATGGATTTTTTTATTAATACAAATTAAATGTTCTACTTCATTAGACACTAGAACTTGCTAGAAACCCTGCAATGATGCAGGAAATGATGCGAAACCAAGACCGAGCCTTGAGCAACCTTGAAAGTATACCAGGTGGCTACAATGCCTTGCGACGTATGTACACAGATATTCAGGAGCCAATGTTGAATGCAGCACAGGAACAGGTGAGAAATGATTGTAGGGGCCACTGAAAGTAAATGTGGTGGGTTTTTTTTTTGTTGTGGGTTTTTTTTTTTTTCCCAAAATGAAAGAAGATAAATAATGTAACTTTTCAAATGTGTACTTGACAAAGCTTAATTTCTTGAAGCTTGAAGTCAATGTGTGGCTTGTTCCTATGCTCTTTAAACTTGAAGGAATAAAGATTGTTTTGTGAGATTGATAAGCTATTTTAATGTTAATAAATTTTTGTTACATATATTCTAAATTTATTTATTTTTAATTCTTGGACTTATAAAATTCCTGAGGTCCAGGAAAAATTAAGAGTGTGTTTAGTAACTTGGAACCTAAGGTGGGAAGGAAAAAGACTTTGAAATTTTTCTTAGTTGGAAACCACTATGCAAGATATAATCTTACTGTGATCGAAGTACTGGTGTAGTAGCAAACACTGTTTAAAACGAGGTGTGATTAACTTATCTTTTTTGTTGTTGTTGTTGTTGGAGATAATATCTCTTTCAACGTTGGTCTCTTTTCAGAATATTTACAATGGCTTATTTTAGGATGGTGATTATAATTGATTAAGAGCCATCAACATTTATCTTCACGTGTAATTTTGGAAAGGTAATTTGCTATTTCTAGCAGACTTAAAAATAGTTGACTAATAGATGATATGTGTTTGTTTCTCCTTCTGTAGTTTGGAGGTAACCCATTTGCTTCCTTAGTAAGCAATGCATCATCAGGAGGGGACAGTCAGCCATCTCGTACAGAAAATAGAGATCCTTTACCAAATCCCTGGGCTCCTCAGTCCAGCTCTCAGAGTTCCACAAGTACCAGCACCAGTGGTGGGAGCAGTGGCAGTAGTAATGTCGGAAATAGCACCTCTACCAGTACAGGACAGAGCTCAACTATACCAAATTTGGGACCCGGACTAGGAGGTGTGTCTGTTATTGCAATTGTATATATTTGCAAATATTCAGGAGTTTGCTGAAATGATTCTGTTATTAGAAAGAGATGTTTTGATTCAAAGTTTGTATTGCTGTTTATTTCCATAGAACATTTGACTAGTATCAAAGTCCTCTGCAGAAAAACAAACATGAAAAGTAAACCAAGAGTACTAACAATACTTATGTACTGCCTTAAAATAACAAAAGTAGGGAATCTGTAGATGAATGATAGTATTTTATTCTGTTTGGAGACAAACAGGAAAACAGCTAATAATGTAGATATTTAGTGGGACTGCTTGTTGGATATGACCTCTGGCTTAACTTGTTTCTAGGGCAGATGTATCTGTGTAAGCAGAACCACGTTGAGATGTATTTAAGGAGCTAAAGCTCATTTAAAAAAAAAACAAACCAACCAAAAAAAACCAAACCAAAACCACACAGTTGTATCCCAGTTCTAGGCAGTCTAATTAATTTGATTATAGTAAAGATTTTTACTAAAGCGATCTTTTACCTTTTTTTTTTTTTAAAGTTGGTATGTTCAACACACCAGGAATGCAGAGCTTGTTACAGCAGATAACAGAAAATCCACAACTTATGCAAAATATGTTGTCTGCACCCTATATGAGAAGCATGATGCAGTCATTGAGCCAGAATCCTGATCTTGCAGTACAGGTAAATGCTTTTGGTGTATGTCGTGGTTTAACCCCAGCCAGCAAATAAACCCCATGCAGCCGCTCGCTCACCCCCCGCCTCTGGTAGGATGGGGGAGAGAATCGGGAGGGCACAAGTAGGAAAACTCCCGGGTTGAGATAAAAACAGTTTAATAATTGAAATAAACCGAAGTAGAACAGTAATAATAACAATGAGAACAACAACAATAGCAGAATATACAAAGCAGGCAATGCACAATGCAACTGCTCACCGACTGCTGACCGCGTGTCACGAACAGGGGGGTGACCCCCCCACACCCCTGGTTTTTATACTGAGCATGATGTCACATGGTATAGAATACCCCATTGGCCAGCTGGGTCAACCGCCCTGGCTATGCTCCCCCCTCCACAGCTTCCCCTGCACTTGGCAGAGCATGAGAGACTGAGAAAAAAGTCCCCGGTGCAAGCATCACCCAGCAACAGCCAAAGCATCAATGGGCCATCAAGGCTCCTCTCATACCAAACCCAAAACACAGCACACCCCCCCCAAGCTACTGGGAAGAAAGTTAACTCTGTCCTAGCCGGAACCAGGACAGTGTAGCAATGTGTTGTGTGCACTGAAGTGAAAAAAGGAATTGAATTTATGATACAGTTATATTTTCACTACAGAGTAATTGTGCCAACTTCTCAACAATAACTTGTCTGTTGTGAATGGTCCAGTTTTTAAAGTATGTTAATGCCTGACTTATTGAAATTATTACCTAGTTACCTTTAGCAATCTGTTGCAGTAAGTTTCTTCAATTTGTAGTTGGACATCATGACATTCTCTTGTAACAACTTGTAAGTTTGTATATGTTTCATACAGCCCTAAACTTTTGTGGCCTAGCATAAGAACCAGTTAAACAAAACAAATGCTTTGATTATAAATTAAGGTAGCTCTGCTAGTAAATAAATACCCACCCTAGCTTGGGAGGACAGAAGTGGAGGGGAAGGAGTTGGTGCCATATCTGGCTGTTATTCTGGTTTTCATTTCTCATCTGTGATCCTTGCTCACGATAAAAGTGCTAATACTTACTGCTGTTTTATGAATGGTATTGTAGAAGTGCTTTCCAATTTTACTTACAGCAATAATATCCAAAGTCAAATCTTGAACTGAGATAATATTATTATCTTTTGTATATTAAACACTTAATTGGAAAATATTCCAGGCTTTTTGCAGACGATGTTTACAGGGAAACCATCACATCTGTAGTGGAGGCTGACCAGAAAAGGCTTTTCTTGTTACATAAATGAGGTTGCTTTGGCAAGGATCTGGCAAGGATTCATTTCAAAAGTTTAACACCCCCCCCAACCCCACCAAAAAAAAACCCCACAACAAAAAACACACCCAAAAATACCAAACAAAAAAAAAAACCCAATGCCACACCACCAATGATTTCAGTCAATTCTCAGGCTGGTGGTTCATTGTTTCAGAACAAGTTTTGGCCAAAGGAGAAGTGGAAGATAATTACTCTGAGGTTATCATAGACTATATTATCTTGTTCTCTGATTCATATGTGGTAAATAGTTGTCTTAAAATCCACTCTAGTATTTACTTTTTGATCTACTGCTTGATCTATGATGTTAAATATTTTTGTCCCATAGATGATGTTGAATAATCCTTTATTTGCTGGAAATCCTCAACTTCAGGAGCAAATGAGACAACAGCTTCCTACTTTCCTTCAACAAGTAAGATGAGATACTAAGTGTTGTTAATAAATGTCTGAAATTCAGTGAGCAATTTTTGCAATAAACTGGTGCCTTTCCTTGATTTCACTTAAAGCTAGATTCTGTTATGTGTATTCTCATTAGCTTTAGACACTGAGTTGCATTGTTCCTTGATAATTAAATGCTTGATTTAACTCTCCATCCCTTTCAAAAGTTAAATCTGGCTTTTGGTAGATGGTTTTTGTCTGTGACTAGCACAACTGCTTTGATTTGCTGTTGTGTCTTTGCTTAGAAGAAATGACTTGTTCTTACTGCGCACCAGCCAGAGAGAACCTGTTTCCTACATGATTTCTTTTGCAAATTAAAGAAAAAAGATTACTTTTCCCGCTACTAAGATAAGCTTTTACGGTACTTTTCTCATACCTCCTTCACCCTACCCTGATTATTTGGAGTAAAGAGACCTTACAGCATGCCTTGAAAGAGGCAAGTCATAAGCTAATTCAAAAGAAGTGGAGTGGGTTCTGAAGATATTTGCCTGTAAAGATTGCCTTACCACCAGCTTTCCCTCTTACACCATTGTGGTTGCAGCCCCAGTATTTGCTTTATCTTAACTGTCACAGTGTATACTAGGACTGTGTCCTTTAAATAGGACTAAGCAAAATTTTTAGGAATTAAAAATTTAATCCAGCGCATGAGTTTCCATCATTAGGTAGTCCTTGCAAATCAAACTAAATGTGTGTTACCAGGATCTCATTGCATGTAGGCAGTGTTATGAGTAAAATAAATAACAATATGAATTTCATGCCATTAATTATTGCCCAATGCTCCAATCTATCTCGATCCCTCTGCAATGCCTCTTGGCCCTCGAGAGAGTCAACAGCACCTCCCAGTTTAGTATCATCAGCAAACTTGCTAATGGTGCATTCAACTCCTGCATCCAGGTCATTGATAAAAATATTGAACAGAACTGGCCCTAGAATTGAGCCCTGAGGAACACCGCTGGTGACTGGTTGCCAGCCAGATGTAGCCCCATTCACTACAGCCCTTTGAGCCCTGCCGTTCAGCCAGGTCTTCACCCAGTGCACCGTGAACCTGCTCATCTCACAGTTGGACATCTTATCCAGAAGAATGCTGTGAGGGACAGTATCAAAAGCCTTCCTAAAATCCAGAAAAACTACATCCACCGCCTTCTCTTCATCCACTAGGTGGGTGACCTTATCATAGAAGGATATCAAATTAGTTAAACAGGACTTTTCCTTCGTGAACCCACATTGACTGTGCCTGATGATTGTATTGTCCTTTAAATGCCTTTCAGTAGCACCCAGTATGATCTTCTCCATAATTTTTCCAGGTACTGAGGTGAGACTAACAGGGCTGTAGTTTCCTGGATCTTCCCTCAAGCTCTTCTTGTAAATTGGAATAACGTTGATTAGCTTCCAGTCAGCAGGGACTTCCCCAGACTCTCAAGACCTTTGGTAGATGATTGAGAGGGGTCCTGCCATAACATCCACTAGCTCCTTCAGTACTCTGGGATGAATCCCATCAGGCCCCATGGACTTATGAACATTCAGCTGATGCAGCTGGTCCCTTACAAATTCAGTGTCCACAAATGGAAAGTCACTGTTCCTGCAGTCGTGGTCCTCCAACTCAGAGGACCCGGCGGCCCAAGGTCTATCAGTATTATTAAAGACTGAGGCAAAAAAAGCGTTGAATGCCTCTGCTTTTTCTTCATCCCTATTTGTCAGGTGACCATCTTCAACAAGTATCAGTCCAATGTTTTCCTTGGACCTCCTCTTGCTATTAACATACTTAAAAAAGCCCTTCTTGTTGTCTGACACAACACTGGCCAGTTTCAACTCTAGTTGAGCTTTGGCCTTTCGTGTCTTCTCCCTGCATATACGAACCACAGCTCTGTAATCTTCCTGTGAAGCCTGACTTTGCTTCCAGAGATCATACAATTTCTTTTTCCTCCTGAGTTCCACAAGGAGTTCCCTGTTCAGCCAAGCTGGTCTTCTGTCCCACTTGCTTGACTTATGACACAATGGGATTGCCTGCGCCTGTGCTTTTAAAAGGTGGTTCTTAAAAACTGACCAGCACTCAATGGACCCTTAAGCCCTCAAAAGCAGATTCCCAGGGGACACTGCTAAGTAGCTCCCTGAGTAGCTTAAAGTTTGCTCTCTTGAAATCCAGAGTTAGCAACTCTGCTGTCCTTTTTTCTCATTACACTGAAAATTTTAAACTCAACAATTTCATGATCACTGTGGCCAAGACAGGCACCTACCATCACATCTCCCACGAGTCCTCTATTCACAAACAACAAGTCTAGGAGGGCATCTTTCCTAGTTGGCTCACTGAGTACTTGTGACAAGAAGTTATCGTTCACAAACTTCAAGAATTTCCTAGACCTGCTCATCACAGCAGTATGGTATTCCCAGTTGATGCCTGGGAAGTTGAAATCTCCCATAAGGACAAGGGCTATCGATCCAGAGATTTCTCCTAATTGCCTGTAGAATAACTCACCAGTGCGATCATCCTGGCTGGGCGATCAATAGTAGACACCCACTATGACATCTGCTTTGTTTTCCATCCCCCTAATCTTCACCCAGATGTTCTTAATGCTTTTGTATCTCTTTCCATTAGTATCACCTTGGGGTTTATCTGCACAGCTAGTTCTCTGCTGTCTTCTGCATGTTAGGTCATGTGATCAACAACATTAACAGATGAAGTAAACTGGAGAAATACCTGGGTGTTCTCAGAATGTTGACAGTATCACAGCCCATACTTCCTCACTCATCTGTTGTCATTATATTATGGGATTGGGTGATGGAAACTATGAAATGTTCCTCTGTATAATGGAAAACACTTGCAATAAATGGCCAGTTGCTCAGCACAACTAGGAAAACACATCTGTGAGCTACTCTTTCTACTCCTTTTACATAAGTTTTACCTAGAATTGCTGCTACTCTACAGGTGAAATTAAAAACATTAATAGATATCCAAGTCAACTAAGTGCTCAGAGGATCGTTGGGTCAGTTTTCTGTAAAAACAACTCTGTCAGACAGTAAGTCATGGCTTAAAGGTTATTTTCTTAAAGTAATCACAGCAGCTTACTTCAGTGAATCTAAAATGCTTTCCTCCTTTAAAGATTTGGATTAACTTCACCAGCTATACATTTAGTTATTCTCCTCTGACTTTTAGCTATCACGAAGATACAAATCCAAGAGACAAATGGAGTGTGTTTAAAAACTTGCCGTGCTCAAGTCTCATTACACACCCATATTTCAGGACAGAATCAACATTTGATCTTTGTGCCCTATTCTGCTCTTCTGTTTTGCACCAGAGGAAGCTTAACCTTAATTTGTGCAGTTCTTTGAATCAAAAAA
The DNA here is from genome assembly GCF_964195595.1 of Calonectris borealis. Classification (NCBI taxonomy): domain Eukaryota; kingdom Metazoa; phylum Chordata; class Aves; order Procellariiformes; family Procellariidae; genus Calonectris; species Calonectris borealis. The sequence continues at coordinate 46,810,460 of NC_134351.1, read as the reverse complement.
TGTTTTTGCAGCAGAAGGAATTTGGTCTAGTTACCAAGTGAAGACTGCTGAGATTAATCAGCCTGTCTGCTATTTGAAGCAGGTCTGGCTACTAAGACTTCTAATTGAAACAAATAACTTGTCACTTGCATGTGGCATCTATAAGCAGGTGAGCATAAGCCATTAGTTTTGGTTTTGTATCTAAAATAGTCTGGTTTTTAGATGTTTAATTTCAGAAATCAAAAGTATGTCTTTTATCTGTGGATGCAAAAGCCAGTTTTGAGTTGAATTTGCAGTAGAGTGAGGGTCCTTGAATATTATATGTTTGCTAGTATGTTTTGCAGAGTATTTGTATGTCTGTAGGTGTTGATGGCACTACAGATATGAACACATGCACAAATTATCATGATCAAATAGCTGTGGTCTGAATTTAGCTAGAAAAAGATGTTTTATAACTTTCTGTATTAGATACCTACTAGTCAGATTTCACTGTATTCAGCCCTGTTGCTTACCAGTAGTATGATATAGGAGTCTAATTTAGAATTACCTTGAACTAATACACTCCTGTGGCTTTGGAAGATGATAAAGTCTACTAGAAGAAGTAATGAGAAATACTTTTCCTTATGTTCTCATTATTTAAAAGGAGTCTAGAGAGCTCATTGGTCACCTCCTGTGAAATTTTTCTCAAAAAAAAAAAATCTGAAGGATTTAATGTAAACATTCAAATACAAAGTTGAGAAACAACAAGTTCTGAAAGGATATCAGATTCTATAAAACATCTAGTGATAAAGATCAACTTTGAATGTCTTTATATTATTCAATTATGAGTTTCTCTCCTGTTTTTAGATGCAGAATCCTGACACGTTATCAGCTATGTCAAACCCTAGAGCAATGCAGGCTTTGCTACAGATTCAGCAGGGCTTGCAGACACTAGCAACGGAAGCACCGGGACTTATACCAGGGTAAGAATTGGTCATACAAATTTATACAAGAACTTTTCTCTTGTGTTTGGTTTTTTTTTTCAGCTTTTTGTCTTTCTTTTTAACACGTAGAGGTTTATCCAGTTTTTACAGACTGTTCCTCTTGCATTTTTTAGTTTCCCTAAACTTGTTGTAGAATCTGTCACACTTTTGTCTACAATGCACTTTTAAGCAATGATGGCTATGGTCTTTGTTTTGGTGCTTTACTTAAGTTGTCATCCATTTTTTATTTGACAGAATATAATGGGAAGAGACATTACAACTAAGCCATTTTCTATGTTAGTGATGTATTTCTCTTTGTCATTTGTGCAGATTCAATCCTGGTTTAGGTGGATTGGGAAGCACTGGAGCTCCTACAGGGTCCACTGTACCTAGTTCTGTTCCCAGTGAAAATACAAGTCCAACATCAGGGGCTGCTGAACCTGGTCACCAGCAGTTTGTCCAACAAATGTTGCAGGCACTTGCTGGTGCAAATGCTCAGGTAAAGTAGATCACTGTATTCTGGCGGGGGGTGGGGGGTGGGGGTGGGGTGGGGTATGGGGTGGTGGTTGTTTTTTTTTGTTTGGTTGGGTTTTTTATATATCCAGCTCACCCCCCCCCCCCATGTAAACCAACAGAATGCTTCTGGTCAAAGGAGAGCAGAGGAAGCTTAAAAGTGATGTTCTAGCTGTGCAAATAAATGCTGGAAAAACATCACATCTGAGTAAAAGTGTCCTCTGAATGGTTGATTGTTGTACACCTATTTTCATACCCTTGAGTTTCTGAAATGCCTGGAAAGAAGCAGATTAAGGTGTTAAAGGGAGGACTGGTTCCCTGGCAAGTGAAATGTGGGCTCAGACAAGAAAAGAACTTAAGCGTACTGAACATCATTATCTCTGTACTTTGTATCTGTGTTGCTGGTTGTTACTCTGTAGCTGTGACAGCCTCTGTTCCATGCTTCACAATGGCCACGCTCAGGTTATTTGGGGCCTGAATTTGTAGTATGCTTCCCTGACATCCTGCAGGTCCAGACTGCACAGTGTACATTGTGTTAACATACCAAGTGGGATTCAGACTTTCTGGAGAGCTCCAGAAGTCAAGCAAAGGTGGCAGCTTTGTAGGTAAATGTAGGGTGGTGAGCAAGACTGGCTTTAAAGGGGGCACACCCATAACAGTGGAAAGGTATCTCAAGAGTGCTGTGTGAAACAGCACCATTACACTGTGGTACATATCCAGTGTAATGGCAGACTGCTGGTAAAAGGGACAGTCCTGCTCTTACCTCCTCTGTTGCCACAGAATAAGGTAGTTCAGCTTGCTGATCTGACAGGAAAATGTTATTTTATGTAACCATGAGAAAGTGGTGGTAGGCGTAGCTGTAGGAAACCATGTTCCCGTAGATATTTTTATCCTGCCAGATCTTACACTACCAATTCGGTATTCTATTTGGTTTTGCTTGGGGGAAGCAGATGGGGGGGAGGAATGTTTAAATTTCAGCCAGTATATTTGCATTTTATTGGTTTGGAAGTATATGCAGTTTTTAAATACTGGTAGGAATTTCTCAATGGATGAAACTTTAAGTAGAACAAAAGGAAAATTAGCAGTAGCTGCAAAAATCTTGTGTTGATATGTAAACTGTCTCACTCATTTTGAAAAGTGGCTTCTCAGTATTACTCTGACCCTATATACCTAAAGCATATTGTTTTCATATAATTGTTCTGTTTCAAAAATGCCTCTGAGTTGAAGATCATACAACTGAAATTATTGAGAATTTTGCTATTAGTTTATGAGCAGTTTATTTGAGCAAGGTCAACTCATAAAGCACAGCTGTCACTTTGCCTTAGGCTGAAGTTTTTCTAACTAGAATTTTGGTAAATTTAGTCAACAAATACTTGGAGCATTAAAGAGATAACTTTTATGTCAAGGAAAAAAAAGCCTACCACATTCACTGTTGCCAACAGTGAAATTCTCAAAATCCTGCTGTCCCACATTACTAGATTAGACTCTTTCATTTAAAAAAAAAAAAAAAAAAAGGTCTGCATGCACATCTTTAAGAAACTATTCTTGGGATGCATTTATCAGATTTAACTATTCTTTTTTTATCTAACAAGCAGCTCTTCTTGTAGTTCAAAAATGTCATATAAGTGAAGATACTCTTAAAATTTGAGGCTCATCTGACTTGTTTAATCAATAATTCAATTGTGAATGAAATTTGTCATAGTCTAGTTTGGGGAACTTGAAAAAGATGCATTCAGAAATTAGTAAAGACAAGAAGTGGTTCAGAACCAACTCTGTTTAAATCCTGTACTTTGCCAAATGTGTATTATGCTTTTATAGCTTGAGATTTTTCTTCTTAGCAGTTACAAAATCCAGAAGTTAGATTTCAGCAACAACTGGAGCAGCTGAGTGCAATGGGCTTTTTGAACCATGAAGCAAACTTACAAGCTCTAATAGCAACAGGAGGAGATATCAGTGCAGCTATTGAAAGGCTGCTTGCCTCTCAGCCTTCATAGCAGTGTTTCTTTAACTTGAAAAAAATGTAATTTATTTTTGATAACAGCTCTTAAATCTTTAAAATAGTTGCTTTATTTCATTCTGACTCTTGGGATTGTCTTGTTATAACTAAAATCAGTCATGCATTTTAAGGTCAAGTGCAGTAGTTTTTTCTTCAAATGGGGAATTGATGCATTTTCACTCAGTTGTTGCATGCATCACACTTGTTCTTCATTATTTCTTAATTTTTTTGAAACAATATCAGCTTTCACAGTTGGTTGAGCAGGCTTTGTCTGACTTACAACTGTCCAATTTATTTACTACTAAACCATTAGCCTTCAGTAGTAATTTATGTAGGATACAAATTAAAAGGAAAATATTGAAGGCTATAATTTGTGGGTACCAGTGCTGCTTATGGTGATTTTGGCATGTATTTTTTTGCTAGCAAAATGCTGTAAGATTTATACCACTTGAGTAATCTACCATTTTTGCTTTTATTTGTATGAAGTATAAACACAACATATACAATGGAGACAGCTCATTTCTAGAAATTTACACATTGCAATAGAATGAAATTATAAGTAAACAAAAAAGGCCAGGGAAAAAAAATAAGTAGTAAGACATGGTTTTTAGTGTAGAATCTTCCAGCATCTTTGGTAAACATCTCAGAAAAAATGCTTAGGCAAGTTCATTTAAAATATACTAGAATTGCTGTTCTAGTTATATCTTCACATCTAGCCATAAAGAAACTTGCACTGTAACATTGTCTCATTGCAACATTGTTACAGATTAACTGTAAATTACCTTTGTGCAAAGTAAAGGAGCACTGCCTTGTGCTCTGAAACTGTTTCTAAGGCATTTTGGCTTGTTCCATTGAGATTCTAACATGCATTATGATTTGTAATTGGAAACATTACTTTCAGCCATTGTCATGTGGTATTCTAATTACTTTTAACCACCATGTAAAAAAATACTGTATATCTCTTGAGTTTTTATTGGTAGTTACCTCTTGTGCACAGGTAATAAATGAATTAAAAAGTATTTAAGCATCTTGTTTCAGTGTGTTTGCAATTGGTGATTATCCAGCATTCAAGATGACTGACCTTTCAGTGTTAGCTCTGGGACTATTTACAGACTTTGGGCTAATATTAGCAAACAACACTTGGAGTATAAAGTGGAGGATAGAGAGGAAGGGTCATATGATACTGAAGACTATTTAGATAAAGTGAAAGTAGTGAAATAAAGCATTCTGCTGTGTGTTACTGAATAGCATTTGCTTTTTATTGGTCTTTATTGGTACCACAAGAGGGTGCCATTTCTTTAATTTTCATAGTGACTAAATTTGCATGGCAATGTTAAAAATAATAATCCATGTGCAACTGTATATGGGGATGATTCTATTCAGGTCTAACTTGTAGAATCTTACAGAAACTATCTGCAGAGTTTTCATGAATTTAAGCTAAAGAGGCATCTCTTGTGTAACAAGGACTTTTTAAAAAAAAAAAACAGTTTGGCAATTGAAAAGAGGATTTTAACCTTAAATTCTGTGAGTTATGTAACTGACTATATTCAGAATTTTCTGATCACAAAAAAGTTGAAATATGTATTTGAAGTTGTTTGATCTTAAGTTTTAAAGCAGCTGTATGAAAACCTATCCATAAGTATATATTGGACTGGGTATAGGATGAGGTGGAAGAGTAAAGCAAGCCAGAAAAGGGAAGTAAAGGAGAAGGTCCAACTCTGAAAAGAATGAGAATGAGTTTGTTTTGTGTTGTGGTTTTTTTTGTGTGTGTGTGTTTGTTTGTTTGTTTGTTTTAAAGAAGGAAATATCCATCAGTCTTGTACTGGCTGATTTGCTGTCCACTGCATTTCATCGATGGGTACACTTTACACATGAAAGATGCTAATTCAAAGCCAATAGGATGCCTCTTACACTTTATCTCCAAGCTTTCCAGAGAGTTCTATTTTGTATGTCTCCCCACCACCACTTTTTCCCCCCCCCCCTTTTTCCAGCTTGGTGTTCAGTGCATATAACAGAAGTTCATGAAGTCTTAGCACCCTGGTGAGGTTGGCAAGGACACAAATACAGAAGCTACAACTTGTTCAAAATATGCCAGTGAGTCAGCAGTAGTGTCAGGAACAGAACTTCATCATTCAAGTTCCTGCCTTTTATACTTGTAGAAAAAGAAATACACTGCTTTTTACAAAGCTGTAAAATATTTCATCACTGTGCCCCTCTCCATGTTTGACAGAATGAAAATTAAAACTTAAGAATTTCAATTCCTGTGTGACCCTTGATGGGATTTTCAAAAGCAGGCTGGGCTGAGATAGCTTCCCTTTGACCCATACTAATGGCAATTTTAACCTCATAGGGAGAAGTGTTTAAACAATGGTGATAGTTTTTGAAAATTTCATCTTACGTGTCCTTTACATTCATGATAGAAATATTAAGAGTAATAAACCAGCTCTTAATATTGTAATCCATTTAAATATTGTGGAAAAATAAGTTGTTTTGATTAACTTAAGAAAATAAGCATTATTTCATTAAGACATTTTTCTAGACTGACAGCAGGAAAAAAAAAGTATCTTTTTTTTTTTGACAGACTTTTGAAATCAAATTTATAATGCAGGTAAGGATGTGATTTGAAAGTGAAGTCAAGCTAGCCTGTCTCCTGCTAAAATCTCTGTCTTAGAGTTTCTATATTAGCCACCATTCTTTCACTCCAATTAAATTCTAATATAGCATAAGGAAGTGCCATGAGCACTTCCTTAATTCCTGAGAACAGCAGCAACTGAATATCTTTAGAAACTCTGATCCATCATCTATAAAATTATTATATTGTCTGCTGAACAGTAGAGTTCTGTTATTAAAGGTATACTTTCAATACCTGTTTTCAGATTTAACTGTAATGTTAAATGTCATGTTTGCTGTAACCCTGTGCAGTGGCAGTACTGCACATGTGCTCACTTCAAGTTATGCAACGCATTGGATGTAAACTAATGGCCTGTGCATTTATTTTTTTTTTTTTTTTACTGGCAAGGTTTCCTAAAATAAAGAAATAAAAGCATTAAACTGTGGATGTGTGTGTTACACCAAAAAGCAAATCCGGAATTAGTTGTCATCATAAATCAGTGACTGAAATGTCTGTAGTCAAATTAAAATTAGGTATAAACCTATTCAAAAATCATGACACATTTTTCACATTTTGGTTCACAAGGAAATGAGAACTTGTCATAATTAGTGTTATCATCTAGGTGAGCCAATGTCAACCTCAGCTACTTATCAGTGCTAGTAATTAAACCTTGTAATTAGGCACTGTTAATGTATACTTGATTTTTGCAAAGTTTCTGGAGCTGGGCAGTGACCTTGGGCAGGCATGTCACAAGAAGCAATGGATCATGTTCCAACATAACAATCTAAATTTCTCAGTAAATTAACCCACACTCCACCAAGGTATGATGCGCACATGCAACAGCCATGGTGTGAAGCCAGACTAAGGAGAGCTTTGTGGGAGCAAGAGATGCAGAGAAAGCTGGGTCTATTGGGTTTACAGGGCAAGGTTTTGGTAGTAGCTGCAGGGGTGGCTTCTGTGAGAAGAGAACATGTTGGACAGAGCCAGTTTCAGCTGACTCCAAGATGGACCTGCTGCTGGCCAAAGCTGAGCCCATCAGTGAAGTTGGTGGTGCCTCTGATAACGTTTAAGAACAGGATAAAAAGAAAAAAAAGAAAAAAAAGCTGTGCAGCAGCTGTGAGAGGGAGGAATGAGAAAAAATGTGAGAGAAACCACCCTGCAGACACCAAGGTTAGAGAAGAAGGAGGGGGAGGAGGTGCTCCAGGTGCCAGAGCAGAGATTCCCCTGCAGCCAATGGTGAAGCAGGTTGTCCCCCTGCAGGACCATGGAGCAGATATCCACACCGCAGCCTGTGGAGAGCCCATGCCAGAGCAGGTGGATATGCCCTGAAGGAAGCTGTGACCCCATGGAGAGCCCATGCTAGAGCAGGTTTTCTGTCAGGACCTGTGATGGTGTGGGGGATCCACGCTGGAGCAGTCTGTTCCTGAAGGACTGCACCCTGTGGAAAGGACTGTCTCCCGTGGGAGGGACCCCACACTGGAGCAGGAGAAAAAGTGTGAGAAAGGAGCTGCAGAGATGAAGTGTTATGAACTGACAGCAACCCCCATTCCCCATCCCCCTGCACTGCTCGGAGAGGGGGAGGTAGAAGAGTTAGGAATGAATGAGCCTTGGAAGAAGGGGGTGGGGGGAAGATGGTTTTAGTTTTGTTTTTGTTTCTCACTGTCCTACTCTTTTTTCTTTACTGAAAGAGTGGTCAGGCCTTGGAACAGGCTGCCCAGGGAAGTGGTGGAGTCACCATCCCTGGAAGTATTTAAGAGACGTGTAGATGAGGCCCTAAGGGACATGGTTTAGTGGACATGGTGTGTTGGGTTGATGGTTGGACTCGATGATCTTAGAGGTCTTTTCCAACCTTAATGATTCTATGATTCTATGATTCTTATTTTTAATTGGCAATAATTTGAATTAATTTTCCCCAAGTCAAGTCTGTTTTGACTGTGACAGCAATTGGCGAGTGATCTCCCTGTCTTTATCTTGAGCCACGAGCTTTTTTTTCGTGTTATTTTCTCCTCCTGTCCTGTTGAGGAGGGGGAGTGATAGAGCGGCTTGGTGGGCACCTGGCAGCTAGCCAAGGTCAACCCACCACACTGGGCTAGACATGAAGTTTTGATAGAATAACTTAAGATTATTTATGTAAGCGGGGTAGCCCCATACACTATGGGAGATAAGTGGCTGATGGTATGTAGGATAGGTGGTTTGCTTCCCCTTCCACCTACCCCCCAAAAATGGATCCCAGGATCCAAGAAGTGACACAGCATGCTTGTAGCAGGCTAAAAGGAAAGGGCAGTGTCTGGCTGTAATACTCCTCTTTCTATTTGCAGTAAAGGTACAAACAGGTGAAATGAAGCATCACAGAAACGTATTTGTGACCAGAGAAACATCATGGATGAGTCATAGCTCTAGCTAGCTGTGTCAAGTGCCAATTTCCATGGCTTTCAGTAGGTATCTTGTCAGTCAGTCTTCCCCCTTCTCTATTTGACTTTCAAATCCTAAACACTTCTGAATAGGAATCAAATTCCCCCAAGGGCTGAGTCCCAGCAGTTCAGCATATTCCTGCCACATGAAACTCACAAAATCTATTCTTCTGTCTCCTACCCTACTGAAACATCAAAAGGAAAGCTAATATTGGAGATAATCTAAAAAGACGTGGCCAAAGATGGATAACACAAATTCAGCATTTTGAGGATGCTAGAGCTCTTTAGAACTTGCTTCTGATTCCTCTTTACAGAGAAGGCTTGTTAGGTGTTTAGTATAACATACTAAATTAAAGCAGAGTGAAAAATAAAATACTTGAGTTTAAAGCTATATATTTTTCTATTACTTTCAAGTTTCAAAAAACTTCCTTTGAATTATCTTTGCTTGTGTCTGAACAGTTGTAGGACTATCTGAGCTTAGGAAATATGTAATAAATAAAATTCAAGGTTGAATGATGAGTTGGTCAGCTGATCTAAATTTTAAAAAAATCAACATTTCTAAAGAGATTCAATCATGATTACCAAATGCCTAATCATTTTGGACTGTACCTTACTGAAACTAATATTTTAGAAAACATATTGTAGTCATTATCAGTATATTCTGTGGTTATGCTGTCCGGAAGTAGCTAATGTTAGGTTTATTACTGAACTGGATCCTTGAAATAATCTTTATACAGACAGCAGAAAAACAACTATCATTTGCAGCATTTTTCCCTGCACTATTATTCAGGGGTTAGCTTACCCTTAGCAATTATTATGATACCTTAGATTAGTGAAAACATAATGGCTTTACTAGCTGCAGAATATTATACTACTACATACATTTCTGATTTGGAATGCAATGGTGAAAATACTTAAGTTTTTTTGTCTTTAGCCAGAACTCAGTAAAGATAGGGGTTTTCTTACGTCTTCAATATATCATGCAATGCACAAAGCTAGGGAATCCTGTCCTAGAAACAAAACAAGTTAGTTCAAAAATGTTTATGAAATGTATTTGAAACAATCACTTCTAACATTTAAAGCATTTGACTGGAAATGAAAATTAGTATTATAATGCACACCAAGTTCAGTTTTGTGTCTCTTTCTTCCTAATGTAAATTTGCTACCACTGCCTGAAGGCTAACAAGAAGTGCTAGACACTTTATCAATAAAAGGGTTTTAGTGAAATAGTACTTTTTTTATTACAAATACCTAGAAGTATCTGATAGAAGTCACAATTTTGTAACACCTTTGCTCAGTAGTTTGGCAAATACAATGTGAGTGATTGATCAGATTTTCAATATAATCTAATTTTAAGCTTTAAGCTCCCAGCAACTTTTGTCATACCTACCAAGCATTAAACTATTGCTCCCATTTCATCTTTCAACAGTTACTGCTGGGCGAGTGCAATAAATGACAATGTGGACAAATGCATTTGCTATTGTCATTATAGAACAACTTCCCCCTGGCATTCAAGGCCCTCAAAATTTTGCATCACTGATGTTTCAGAAGAGATATTTCCCTCTTGCTTAGCATCATACGCCAATGGTTTATTCATTCAATTGTGCAATGCTGCCATACATGAGATACTGGCTTATATGAACTTCCAACCATTAATGAAAGATTAGTCTTAATAAGAATTGTACTGAGTCTGGCTGGGATGAAGTTATCACAGAGTCACAGAATGGCTGAGGTTGGAAGGGACCTCTGGAGGTCATCTGGTCCAACACCCCTGCTCAAGCAGGGCCACCTAGAGCCAGTTGCCCAGGACCACGTCCAGACGGCCTTTGAACATCTCCAAGGAGGGAGACTCCACAACCTCCCTGGGCAATCTGCTCCAGTGCTCAGTCACCCTCACAGTAAAAAAGTCTTTCCTTATGATCAGACAAGAACCTCCTGTGTTTCAATTTGTGCCAGTTGCCTCTGGTCCTGTCACTGGGCACCACTGACAAGAGCCTGGCTCCATCTTCTTTGCACCCTCCCTTCAGGTATTTATATACACCGATGAGATCTCCCCTGAGCCTTCTCTTCTCCAGGCTAAACAGTCCCAGCTCTCTCAGCCTTTCCTCTTATGAGAGATGCTCCAGTCCTTTCATCATCTTTGTGGCTCTTTGTTGGACTCCCTCCAGTATGTCCATGTCTCTTTTGTACTGGGGAGCCCAGAACTGGTCACAGGACCCCAGGTGTGGCCTCACCAGTGCTGAGTACAGGGGAATCATAGAATCATACAGGTTGGAAAAGACCTCTAAGATCATCGAGTCCAACCGTCAACCCAACACACCATGCCCACTACACCATGTCCCTAAGGGCCTCATCTACACATCTTTTAAATACTTCCAGGGATGGTGACTCCACCACTTCCCTGGGCAGCCTGTTCCAAGGCCTGACCACTCTTTCTGTAAAGAAATTTCTCCTAATGTCCAATCTAAACCTCCCTTGGCGCAACTTGAGGCCATTTCCTCTCGTCCTATCGCTAGTTACTTGGCAGAAGAGACCAACACCCACCTCGCTACAACCTCCTTTCAGGTAGTTGTAGAGCGCGATGAGGTCTCCCCTCAGCCTCCTCTTCTCCAGGCTAAACAGTCCCAGTTCCCTCAGCCGCTCCTCATAAGGCTTGTGCTCCAGGCCCTTCACCAGCTTCGTTGCCCTCCTCCGGACACGCTCCAGCACCTCCATGTCCTTCTTGTAGTGAGGGGCCCAAAACGGAACACAGTATTCGAGGTGCGGCCTCACCAGTGCCGAGTACAGGGGCACGATCACCTCCCTACTCCTGCTGGCCACACTATTCCTAATACAGGCCAGGATGCCGTTGGCCTTCTTGGCCACCTGAGCACACTGCCGGCTCATGTTCAGCTGGCTGTCAACCAGCACCCCCAGGTCCTTTTCCTCTGGGCAGCTTTCCAGCCACTCTTCCCCAAGCCTGTAGCGTTGCCTGGGGTTGTTGTGGCCGAAGTGCAGGACCCGGCACTTGGCCTTGTTGAACCTCATACAGTTGGCCTCAGCCCATCGATCCAGCCTGTCCAGGTCCCTCTGCAGAGCCTTCCTACCCTCGAGCAGATCAACACTCCCGCCCAACTTGGTGTCGTCTGCAAACTTACTGAGGGAGCACTCAATCCCCTCATCCAGATCATTGATAAAGATATTGAACAGGACTGGCCCCAGTACTGAGCCCTGGGGAACACCGCTCGTGACCGGCCGCCAACTGGATTTAACTCCGTTCACCACAACTCTCTGGGCTCGGCCGTCCAGCCAGTTTTTTACCCAGCGAAGAGTGTACCTGTCTAGGCCATGAGCCGCCAGCTTCTCCAGGAGAAGGATCACCTCCCTTGACCTGCTGGCAACACTCCTCCTAATGCAGCCCAGGATACCATTAGCCTTCTTTGCTGCAAGGGCACATTGCTGGCTCGTGTTCAACCTGGTGTCCACCACCTCATTTCTCCAGTCTGTCAAGGTCCCTCTGGATGGCAGCACGACCCTCTGGTATATAAGCCACTCTTCCCAGTTTTCTGTCATCAGCAGATTAGCAAATCAAGATCCCAGAATTTATCAATACCTAAAAAATTACAGGCCTCTTAAACCACAGTATGAATCCTGGGCTGCATAAAAAAAAGCATGGTCAGCAGGTCAAGGGAGGTGATTCTCCCCCTCTACTCCCCTCTCGGGAGACCCCACCTGGAGTATTGCATCCAGTTCTGGGGCTCCCAGTACAAGAAAGACATGGACCTGTTAGAGCGAGTCCAGAGGAGGGCCACAAAAATGATCAGAGGGCTGGAACACCTCTCCTATGAGGAAAGGCTGAGAGAGTTGGGGTGGTTTAGCCTGGAGAAGACAAGGCTCCAGGGAGACCTTATTGTGACCTTTCAATATATAAAGGGGGCTTATAAGAAAGATGGAGAGAGACTTTTTACCAAGGCCTGTAGTGACAGGACAAGGGGCAATGGTTTTAAACTGAAAGAGGGTAAGTTTAAATTGGACATAAGGAAGAAATTCTTTCTGATGAGGGTGATGAGACACTGGAACAGGTTGCCCAGAGAAGCTGTGCATGCCCCATCATTGGAGGTGTTCAAAGTCAGGTTAGACAGGGCTTTGAGCAACCTGGTCTAGTGAAAGATGTCCCTGCCCATGGCAGGGGGGTTGGACTAGATGATCTTTAAATGTCCCTTCCAACCCAAACCATTCTATGATTCTATGTATGTAATGATGCTCTAACCATAACTACAAAGTAAGCTTAATAAGAAACAGCAACAGCTGATGCGTAATGGTTGTTCTTTCAGTCAATTTAGACTACACAGCATTGGTGATAGCCACCCAAACCCAATTTAGTGAGGACACAGACTAAACTGTTAAATTATAATTGTTATGCCATGTGTAAATACTAGCTATTTGTGAACTATAGGTTGCCAGAAGCAGTAAGAAAAAAATCCTATCAAAAAAGTGGTGATCAGCAACCCACATCTGGAATATAATACAACCATATCTTTGCTGCCAAATGTGACCCAACTGTGGTTCTGCAAGAGAGCACAGAGAGTCTATTATATAAATATCACTTCATAATCTCTTTTCTCTCTGAGAGATGAGGTGTTCTCTTTCCTTCCTTGGATACAACTTTGTGTAGTGATCCTGACAGGAAGACCGTTGTACATCAAGAAGTTCGTGATCCTCAATACAGTTAACCTGAGAAGGCCCAGGCCTGTGCTGTGCTGCGCTGTGGTGCAAGTACAGCATGGACTTCAGGCCTGTGTTGTGCTGCGCATATTCCTTTGCCGCAGGATAAACTCAGCCAGCTCATCTTAACAGAGGAGCCTGCTGGTAGCTCCCACTTGGTATGGGCAATTGTGCCACCTGTGTGGCCTTGCCTTTATCTAAAAGTGCAGCAACAAGTTCTCATGGGAACATCCTTTGTTTGACAGTAGAAATGATGAATATGGTTGATTTTCTTGTAAGAAAATCCTGTAATAGCTCGAAGGACCAAAAAGGGGAAACCTCTCCACGGACAGAATCTGTGCAACATGCTGTGGGAAAATTCATCCGGTTTCTGTCCGATGCAGCACGAACACAGGATTCCCAGCACCTGAAGGGATGTAAGATATATTTGCTACCTATATTCCTCTTTTTATTCTGTCTTATTAAAACAACTATTTTATTAAGCCAGTTGTTATTGGACATTTCTTACTGAGCTCCAGAAAGAACCCTGCATCGTGTCTCCTTCTCACTGTTTTCAAACCAGAAACTAAATTAGAAGTACTCAAAAACATTGTGGTTTGACATTATGCAGATGTCAGGAGCATGTGATCTGTGACTCCATTCAAGAGCTTATGGCCAGTCTAAAAAGCAGGTGGATGGAGCCATATCGCAATGATTCCCTAGAACTTCACTGTGCCAGTATGGGAGATAATCTGCATGGCAGTATTATAGGTACCACTGATACTGTATTGGGTCTGGCTGGGATGGAGTTAACTTTCCCCATAGCAGCCCTCATAGTGCTGTGCTTTGTATTTGTAGCTAGAACGGTGTTGATAACACACCAGTGTTTTGGCTACTGCTGAGCAGTGCTCCACGGCATCAAGGCTGTCTCTCCAACCCTCACCCACCCAAAGGCCAGTAGGCTGGGGGTGGGCAAGAGGTTGGGAGGGAACATAGCCAGGACAGCTGACCCAAACTGACCAAAGGGATATTCCATACCATATGACATCGTGCTCAGCAATAAAAGCTAAGAGAAAGGAGGGGGGGGCATTCATTATTAAGGTGTTTGTCTTCTGAAGCAACTGCTACATGTACTGAGGCCCTACTTTCCAGGAAGTGGCTGGACATTGCCTGCTAATGGGAAATAGAGGATAAATCTTTTTGTTTGTTTGTTTTCCTTTGCTTTTACACGCAACCTTTGCTTTTCTTTATTAAACTGCCTTTATCTCGACCCACAAGCTTTTCTTTGTATTTTCTCTCCCCCCGTCCCACTGAGGAGGGGGAGTGATAGAGTGGCTTGGTGGGCACCTGGTGGCCAGCCAAGGTCAACCCACCACAGATGCAGAAGATAAAAAGTGACAGATGCCACGCCCCCAGCTTCTGATGGAAGTCCCACCTCCTCCCAGAAGCCTCATGGGCCATTTGCCCCAGAAGTCCCCTCTTCCAGTCACATCCTCTGTTGTGTTTGGCTGGTGGGAACAGCACCCCCCACTTCTGGTTTACCCCGAAGTACATCAGACGAGGAAGGTCCTTCCCCTACATACACAGTAGGGTGCCATTTTGTTTTGGCCACCATTTTATGACAGGGCTTGGGCCATTTTATGGCAGGGAGCTGCCATTTTGTTAAATGTCATACTGCTCTGTGATTTGCTGATGGCCATTTCTTGACTCCGTCCTACCCATGTGTTCTCAGGCAGCCCTGTGATTGGCTGCCTGTTTCCTTTGGACCAGGAAGTGCTCAGATATAAACTATATACATTTCAATACAATATATACATATATAGAAATATATATAAAGGAGTGTACAAATATGTATACTTTTTATTTTATTTATTTATACATTGGTACACTATTTTATATATATAGTTCTATTTGTGTGTATATATTTATATGTATATACATTTATAAAGCTGTAGAAATTAAATATATATATATACCCTGGTAAAAGCATACATATAAAATGGATTAAACATTCTTTAATAAGAGCTAGTGGGATGAATAATTAAAGTTTAAATGTGAATAGAAAGGAATTAAACAAAAGTAAAAGGCAGGTTTGAAGACCCCTACTTTACCAGGCTGCAGAACAAGCCCTGACATGTCTGGGGTGGGGGGGAACTTCAAGAGGGTGGAGGGGTGACAAAAGAGTGGGGGAGCATGGACAAGTTGGACTATGGACTATGAAGGGCTATAGACCCCTCCTAGGAAGCCCACTAAGGAGCCACCTGCACAAACCCTGTCACGTGCAAAGAAGAGGTCAATCCTTTGAGATGGACTGAGAGGCCCCTGCATCTGGCCCCAGCCCAACAGGATGACCATACAGGATTACTGGGGCAGACTTTGGGCTTTGCACAGTGCTGCAAGACACAGGCAACACTGGCTGCAAAAATTAAAAACCAGAACAAAATGCCAACTTGAGAAGAACATGTGAGTGGGGACGACAAGGAAAAGACCCTAAGGGATTCCCGAAAAGGACCACGCAAACCAGAAGAATCGGCCAATGGGCCCATGAACTACAAACTGGATTTCGAGGTAAGAGTCACACAGAGAGGACGGGTGGTGGGGGGCAGCTCCCTTTGCCCATCGTTGTGTCGGATCTTACAGCTACCTGTAAGACCATTCTGGGGTACAGGCTGGTGCTATATGTGTTTTCTTATCCTTAAGCCAATAGAATGTTTCAAAAAGCTCCGTCTGACTGACTGAGGAGAAGTCAGGAGTGTGTCATGACTGGTCTGCCTTCCTTTCTGGGCCTGCATCAGCCAAAGAAAGGAGAATGGGCATAGAAGTGACAGAGGCGTTCAAGGAAAAAATGGAAAAAGCCTGGAGAAGTCTGACTGGCAACCAACTCCCCTCTTACCCCGTTAATAAAATTTCTCTGTTTTTGAGTTAAATTGATTGTCCAGTGTTTCATTTTGTACATGTGTGAAGTAGCAGTATATCGGTAGACATATCTACGCCGCCGCTTCTGTTAGAAGAGATTTACTATGCTCCTGGGGAGGTGGGAAGCTTTGGGGGTATAAATCCGCTTTTTGAAGCTGCTAAAAGGAAAATTGCTGATCTGAAAAGAAGGCAAGTAGCCACCTGGCTTGCAAGCCAGGATGCTTGCAGCTTACACAAGCCTACAAGAAAGCACTTTAAAAGAAACAAGGTGATTGTGGCAGAGGTGGATGCACAATGTCAGGCAGACTTGGTGGATGCGCAAACTCTTTTCCAAACACAACAATGATGCTAAGTACATCTGAATGGTGATAGACATATTATCCAAGAATGCCCGGGGTCATTAGCCTAAAAGGCAAAACAGGTTCTGAAATAACTGGGGCTTTTAAAACAATTTTTAGCATGGGGCGCAAGCCTCAGAAATTACAGACTGACCGAGGAAAATAATTTTTTAAACCAGCCTTTAAACAAGCTGTTAAAGCAGTGTAATGTTCACCATTTTGTTACTAATAATGAAGTAAAAGCCTCTGTCATAGAACGTTTTAACAGGATGCTCAAAAACAAGATGTGGAGATATTTTACAGCATGCAACACTTTTTGCTATATTGATGTGTTTTTAAAGAGCTATAACCATAGCTTCCACAGAACTATCAGAGCCAGGCCTGTGGACGTGAACACTTCAAAACTCCACAAGGGTATGGAAAACCATATGTGGGGGGGTGTTTAAAATTAAAGAATCTGTGCCTTTGCTCAAAAAGGGAGGACACATGCCTAGAACAAGAGAGATTTGAGAAAGGTTGTGAGCAGACGTTCTCAGATGAAATTTTCATAGTAGCTGAAATTGCGAGAAGGGGACAGATACCTGTGTACTGCTTATTAGACTATGATCACGAAGCAATTGAGGGGACATTTTGCCCTAAAGAACTTCAAAAAGTGAATTCTGAGGAGGACAGAATCTACAAAATTGGGAGGACCATTGCTGCAAAAGGGAAAGGAAGAAAGAAACAGCTGCTGGTGAAGTGATGTGGCCAGCCCCAGAAATTTAACAGTTGAATAGAAGCCTCCCAAGTCCAGGACATGCCAGTAATTGGCAGTGGAGTTGGGGGAAAAAGAAGGATGGCAGATGGGGTTTTCTACACCACACTACCCAGCAAGGCCAGCACCAGAACCTTCCCACAAAACACCAGCTTGATGTTTACTGTACAGCTGGTGAGGCCCCTGGAGCTCTTGGGGAAGTGGGAGGTGGGGCTGGCAGAAATACGGTACCAGCACAGCTGGAATAACATCAATGAAGACGCCATCTTTGAAATAGGGCTGCAGGGCAAGACATGGCAGTATACTTTGCAGAAAGGCTATTATCCGTCCCTCTCCATGTTAATGGAACGTATGAACCATCTTATTAACCCCCACAACAAAGCTTCAGCTGTCAACTCTCCAGCAGTGTGCCTAGTCTATGACCCCATCATAAAGAAAACAAAGCTCAAAATATATGAAAAGCTTTACACTTTCTCTACAACTGGCACATATTTTGGGGGTTTCTCCTGGGTGTTGCTGCTAAGAAATTTCCCTGTGTGGCGGACATCGCTGGAGGGTTTAACTCGCTCTACCTCTACACGGACCTTGTAGAGCACCAGTTTTTCAGAGAATTTGTGGTTCCTTTATTGCGCTGTGTTCCAACCAGTGGTAATAACAAGAAGATCCTTACAGTGACATATGATAAGCCACTCTACGTGCTGGTAAACTGCCAGCACATTGACACAATCTGCACTGAGATAAAGACTCAGCAGAACAAGCATGTCTCATTTCACTTTGGGAAGGTGACCACGAAGCTGAACTTTGGTCCCAGAAGCTTCTGATATTTTAAGAAACCACGCCGACATAGTAGTGGTAAAAAATTATGGAGATCTGTCCTTGTACATGGATACATGTACAATGTACAGAGCCCAGGCCAGCAATGGTCTTCCTGGTTTTCAAGGTGTTCCTGTGATGTATGGTGCAAGCATTGGAGGTATATTGCATAGCCTGTTTAGAAAGGCCATCCCGCTTTTGAAAAGGGGCTTGGAAATAGTTAAGGCACATGTTAAAAGCACTGGTCAAGATATTGCAAAAAAAGTGTTTGGACATGTTTCCAAGGTTGTCATGGACAAGTTGGAAATGTTGTCAAATCAGGAGGACTCGGGACCTGTGTATATTCAAAGAAAAAGCCTTGAAAGAAAGAGAGCCATGTCATACCCCTGGAGGGAAGGCCCCTTCCAGCCCTTCAAAAGAAAAAGGAAGGGGGGCACCAGACAACAGTCTGACCAGGACAAGAAGAAAAAGAACAACAAGCCAGGCTGAACAGTGCAAAAGAAAGAGAAAACCCAGAGAAAGAGGTCCCATTCTACGACTAGAAAAGGAAATATATTTTAAAAGGGATGGCTTTTTTTCATGGCTGCTCAGAAGAATGTACCCAAATCCGAGCTGGATTTGTTTGAAATGTCCCCAACACAGACCGGCATTGAGAAAAGCCTGTTTATTGAGGTGCCTCCACTTCCCACTATTGCAGAGTCTGCACCTCTGGACTTTTTCATAGCTGGGAATGGGGAAGGATACATAGATCTGAACCACAGCCTGCTGTACCTTTGCTGCAAGATTGTAAAAGCTGATGAGTCCAACCTCAGATCCATTGAGGTCGTGGGCCTTGTGAATTATCCACTGGCCTTTATTTTCAGCCATTTGAATGTTACACTGGGGCACCGACTGATAAGCCAGAGCAACAATGGCTAACCCTACCATACCTTCATTGAGTTGCTTCTCAATTACAGCCGTGACGCACTGTCCACGCACTTCTCCACTGGGCTGTTCTACAAAGACACAACTGGGCAGCAGGAAGCAGTCACGCTGGATGGCATCAGTAGAATAGAACAGAATAGTTCATTTGGAAGGGACCTACAATGATCATCTAGTCCAACTGCCTGACCACTTCAGGGCTGACCAAATTTAAAACATATTAAGGGCATTGTCCAAATGCCTCTTAAACACTGACAGGCATGGGGCATCGACCACCTCTCTAGGAAGCCTGTTCCAGTGTTTGACCACCCTCTCGGCAAAGAAGTGTTTCCTAATGTCAAGTCTGAACCTCCCCTGGCACAGCTTTGAGCCATTCCCACGTGTCCTGTCACTGGATACCAGGGAGATCAGCATGTCTGTCTCCACTTCCCCTCCTCGGGAAGCTGTAGAGAGCAAGGAGGTCGCCCCTCAGCCTCCTTTTCTCCAAACTAGACAAACCCAGAGTCCTCAGCCGCTCCTCATAGGACATGCCTTCCAGCCCTTTCACCAGCTTTGTTGCCCTCCTCTGGACGCATTCAAGGACCTTCACATCCTTCTTAAATTGTGGGGCCCAGAACTGCACACAGTACTCAAGGTGAGGCTGCACCAATGCTAAATACAGCGGGATAATCACCTCTTTTGACTGGCTGGTTATACTGTGTTTGATGCACCCCAGAATGCAGTTTGCCCTCTTGGCTGCCAGGGCACACTGCTGACTCCTATTGAGCCTGCTGTCAACCAGCACCCCCAGATCCCTTTCTGCAGGGCTGCTCTCCAGCCACTCCTCTCCCAATCTATACTTGTGCCCGGCATTACTCCGTCCCAAGTGCAGAATCTGGCATTTGTTCTTGTAAATTTCATGCCATTAATCATTGTCCAATGCTCTGATCTATCTCGATCCCTCTGCAAGGTCTCTTGGTCCTTGAGAGAGTCAACAGCACCTCCCAGTTTGGTATCATCAGCAAACTTGCTAATGGTGCATTCAACTCCTGCATCCAGATCATTGATAAAAATATTGAACAGAACTGGCCCTAGAATTGAGCCCTGAGGAACACCGCTGGTGACCGGTCGCCAGCCAGATGTAGCCCCATTCACTACAGCCCTTTGAGCCCTGCCGTTCAGCCAGGTCTTCACCCAGCGCACCGTGTACCTGCTCATCTCACAATTGGACAACTTGTCCAGAAGGATGCTGTGAGGGACAGTATCAAAAGCCTTCCTAAAATCCCAAAAAACTACATCTACCTTCCCTTCATCCACTAGGCGGGTGACCTTATCGTAGAAGGATACCAAATTAGTTAGACAGGACTTTCCCTTTGTGAACCCATGTTGACTGTGCCTGATGATTGCATTGTCACGAGTGTAGAAGATGCATTTGAAAGCCCAACCCCCACCCTCAAATTGTAGCAAGGGTGGTGGAGGAGTCAGCAGATTGCACCGTGGCTTCCATGGAGCATGTTAGGAAGTGGGGATGGCCAATCCAGAGGTTCAGAGCTAGACAATAAGTAGAAGAATACAGATATGTTAATTTAGATCAAATATCAGTACATGAAGCTTATGAAACATTTGTTCAGGGTGTAGAGCAAATTTTTGATCATTTACGCCAGCTGTTTGAACCTGGTGATTACGCTCAGCTCTGTCTTGAGGCTGTTAGTATGCATGACACTATATTCTCCCGCTATTAATTTAAACAATATGAAGGTTGCAAAATTTTTAGACTCCTGTCAAGTAAAATACAACTGTGTTTTGATCAGATTTTCCGCCTGGCTGTCATCATTGTAAAATCCGTTGGGGGTGGGGTACACAAAACCCTGCAGTCTATCCCCCATTCCAAAATTATAGACAAAAAGCGGTGTTATGTAATTGATCTAAATGACAGCGACAATAATCTCTGTTTTGCTGAGAGACTCGCAGCGCTTACAGCTGTGAGGTATCTGACAGATGCAGAATTGTTAAGCAGAGCAAAAGAGCTACATGACAAACTGGGGTGGTCTGTGCACAGGAAGGACATGCTGAGTGACATCCCTTTGTTGGAGGGTCTGCAACATGTTAATATAGGCATCATCTTCCTCTCTGAGGGGAAAAAGGCCCGGGGGATTTTTAAGCCAAGCAACAGTCTTAGATATCCCAAGACCTGTTTCCTCCTTTTACACAATGAACATTATTATGGCGTTAAAGATGTCAGGAAGGTATTTGGGGCGAGAAACTTTTGTGAGCTTTGTCACGCATTGTATAACCATGGCCATAGCTGTAAACGTTAATGCCGGTGTGGTGGGTTGACCTTGGCTGGCCGCCAGGTGTCCACCAAGCCACTCTATCACTCCCCCTCCTCAACTGGACAGGGGGGAGAAAATATAACAAAAGGCTCATGGGTCAAGATAAGGACAGGGAGATCACTCAGCAATTACCGTCCCGGGCAAAACAGACTCGACTCGGGGAAATTAATTTAATTTATTGCCAATCAAAGTCAGAGTAGGATAATGAGAAATAAAAACACCTTCTCCCCCTCCCCTCCCTTCTTCCTGGGCTCAACTTCACTCCCAAATTCTCTACCTCCTCCTCCCGAGTGGCCCAGGGGGACAGGAAATGGGGGTTGCGGTCAGTTCATCACACATTGTCTCTGCCGCTCCTTCCTCCTCACACTCTTCCCCTGCTCCAACATGGGGTCCCTCACATGGGAGACAGTCCTTCACAAACTTCAACGTGGGTCCTTCCCATGGGCTGCTGTTCTTCTTGAACTGCTCCAGCGTGGGTCCTTTCCACGGGGTGCAGTCCTTCAGGAACAGACTGCTCCAGTGTGGGTCCCCCACGGGGCCACAGGTCCTGCTAGGAACCTGCTCCAGCGCGGGCTCTCCACGGGGTCACAGCTTCCTTCAGGGCACATCCACCTGCTCCAGTGTGGGGTCCTCCACAGGCTGCAGGGTGGATATCTGCTCCACTGTGGACCTCCATGGGCTGCAGGGGGACAACCTGCGTCACCATGGTCTTCTCCATGGGCTGCAGGGGAATCTCTGCTCTGGCGCCTGGAGCACCTCCTCCCCCTTCTTCTTCACTGTCCTTGGTGTCTGCACAGTTGTTTCTCTCACATATTCTCACTCCTCTCTCCCAGCTGCTGTCGCGCAGCAGTTTTTACCCTTTCTTAAATATGTTATCACAGAGGCGCTACCACCGTCGCTGATTGGCTCAGCTTTGGCCAGTGGTGGGTCCGTCTTGGAGCAGGTTGGAACTGGCTCCGTCTGACATGGGGGCAGCTTCTGGCATCTTCTCACAGAAGCCACCCCTGCAGCCCCTGCCACTACCAAAACCTTGCCACGTAAATCCAATACAGCTGGATCTGCTTGTCTTTTGACTGTGCGTTTAACTTGGAGAAAAGGATAAGGTGCCGCAGCTGCAGGCTGTTGTTCAGGTCTGGGGAATACTTACAGAGGCACAAGGCCCTGACTATTAAAACACAAATTGATTGCTTGGCTATGGCTTTCTGAGAGAAGTGCAAGGCCTATGTAGAAAACCAGCACAAATGTAAAGGCTGGAAGCCTGGAATGTGCTATGAACAGATCTGTAATTTAACCAGCACCAGTGTTTCATGCCCACAATGAAAAATGCAGAAGCAGGGCAGGGTTATGTTTTATATGACATGGAATGTATGCAGGAAACCAGAACACACGTCCTGAACTACATTTTTTTTTGCTATGGAGTTAGATCCGGATGCCCCTTGGGATAAAGAAGAAGGGGCAGAAAGGAAAACTGAAAGGGAATGGGAGTTGAAAGGGGCTACATGTCTCGTGGACTTTATTCAGCTGTTTATGGACACAAAGTTTTGGGGCTACACAATCCTAGTGCATAATGCCAAAGGCTATGATGGCTACTTTGTTGTTAGTCAGCTTCTGAAGGAAAAAATGGATGTGCATTTAATCCCCCAAGGTGGTAAAGAAGTACCCAGCCTGAGTTTCATAGACTCTTTAAAATTTTACCCAGTTATGTGGGCCCTCTTCCACCACCAGAATATGATGGGGTGGACAGCATGATGCTTGAGGAGAAAAAGCAATTCTTGGCATGGCACACAACTAAGCAGGAGAAGATTTTTGACTTGCAAAAAGAACTGAGTTACTATTGCCAGCAAGATGTAAAAATTTTGAGGGAGGCCTGCTGATTATACAGGAATGAGATTATGGTGATGACCCGTCGCACATTCTATGAGAAAGAGTGCAACGAAAAGGTGAAGGCTTATTGCTGTATAGATCCCTTTCAGTACGCTACGCTGGCCACTGCTTGAATGGCCACGTACCGCTTTATGTTCCTTAAACCTAACGTGGTAGCAATCCTCCCTCCAGATGGCTCTCATCAGAGGAAAAAGAGCTATTCAACCGCCTCTATTCAATAGCTTATTTATGTGCCCGAAAAGGAAAATATTCAAATCCATCATGCATTACAAGGTGGCGAATATCAAGTAGGATCCTACTTCTTGGATGGCTATGCGGTCATTGATGGGATGCCGACAGCTTTCATATTTAATGGATGCTTTTCCCATGGCTGTATCGAATGCTACCATGAAAATGACTGGAATCCTCTGGCGGGGGCCACCTTTGGATATTTGTATTACACAGCACAACAAAAGATGAACCACTGAAAGAGAGCGGGTTTTAACATCAGCTCTCTATGGGAGCATGAGTGGGTCGCTATGACAAAATCAGATGGGGAGCTTGCAGAGTTATTAGCCAGGATCAAACTGCCCACGCCACTGATCCCCAGAGATGCGCTTTTTGGCGGCAGGACAAATGCCATTTGTCTGTATTACAAAGCAGCCCCTGATGAAAAGATATATTACTATGATTTTACTAGCCTCTATCCCTTCATCAACAAAACAAAACAATAACCTCTTGGGCACCCCAAAGTTATT
Organism: Calonectris borealis; assembly: GCF_964195595.1. NCBI lineage: Eukaryota > Metazoa > Chordata > Aves > Procellariiformes > Procellariidae > Calonectris > Calonectris borealis. The sequence continues at coordinate 46,786,630 of NC_134351.1, read as the reverse complement.
TTTGAGACTGTTGACACCCTGACGGCCTACTTTGGGATGATCAAAGTAAAGGTGTACCCGCCTCATGGGCTCTTTTTCCCTGTGCTTCCTGTGAGGGTAAATGGCAAGCTATTGTCTCCCTTGTGCCACACTTGTGCTGAAACCTGCCAGGCCCTCTGCACTCACAGTGATGAAGAAAGAGCCCTTGTGGGTACCTGGTGTTCCACGGAACTGAACAAGGTTCTGGAGAAGGGCTACAGGATTTGTGAAATCTATGAAGTTTGGCATTTTGAACAGAGGGGTAGCAGTCTTTTCTCAGATTATATAAAGCTCCACCTCCACCAGAAGCAGGAAGCTTCAGGCTACCCAGCCTGGTGCACAGATGATGACCAAAAAGCTAAATATGTTGAAGTTTACAGGCAGAAAGAAGATGTCGTTTTGCAGCCTGAACATATTAAGAAAAACCCTGTCAAACGCCAAATTGCAAAACTGTGTTTAAATTCTCTGTGGGGGAAAATGCAGACAGCGATCCAACCTACCCAACACCACCACAGTAAGAGAACCAGATGAGTTGTATGGTTACCTCTTTTCTGCAGTTTACGATGTGTCCTCCTGGATTTTGTTGATGAGGATGCGGCCACTGTCTCATGGAAGCATGCCAAAGGATGTGTGACCCTGGAGCGCGACACTAACATTTTTATAGCGTGCTTCACCACAGCATACATGCACCTAGAGCGCCCCAAATCCTACGGCTACTTTGCAGTCTGGAGGAAAGTGTTGTTTAAACGTCAAAGGCATCATTCTAAATGCAACAAACAGAGAAAACAGATCAATTTTGAGGCCTTAAGGGATCTTGTGTTGGATTATGGCATAAATCCAGACAGTGACGAGCCTAAAAAGACCATGATAGTGCAGCACTCTATTGTTAGGAACAAGCAGAAGTGCAGAATAGAAACAGGCCCCTCCAGGAGACGCAGAAGGTGGTCTATGACAAAAGGGTGCTAACTAAAAATTTTAAAAGCCTCCCCTATGTTTTTTGATCACGGATATGCACTGGAAGCACCCCTTTTCTGCTATTCTGGCAGGCCCTAGCAACTGTGGGAAAAGTTATTTTGTAAAAAGTCTTTTGGAGAATGCTGACCGCTTGCTGTCTGTTATGCCTGAGAATATTGTGTGGTGTTACAGTTGTTGGCAGCCATTGTACCAGGAACCGCTCTGTAAATATCCTTTTATCAAATTTGTGGAGGACTTATGTGGAAGTCTTAGTGATAACCGTTTATTTCCCCCTAATAAAGTAAATATGGTTGTGTTGGATGATTTGATGAACTCTGTTTATGAGAGTGATGAAATTGAGAAAGCTTTTACTAAGTATGTGCATCACAGGAATCTTAGCATCCTGTAGATTGTCCAGAATGTTTCTTGCCAGGGTAAAAAGAGCCACACCATCACTCCCAACACAAAATATATGGTGCTATTTAAGAACCCCCAAGATAAGCTCCAGGTTGCGTCCCTAGCCAGGTAGATGTATCCTGGCAAGGCCCCATTCATTTTAAAAGCATTTGAAGATGCTACAAAGGCACCGTAGGGGTACCTGGTTGTCGATTTAAATGCTACTACCTGTGAGGCTTTTAGGCTAAGGACTGGTCCTTTCCTGCCAGAGCAGCCAGCCATTTACATATTGAGGGGTGGGGGGGGGAGGGGACCGGTGTTCATCAATAAATAGAGAAGGGCCAGACTGACACCCTGTGTTGCTATCGGTGCAGACTTGAGAGCACAATGTCTGAAGAGACTGCTCTCCAGCCACTCCACTCCCAATTTATACTTGTGTCTGGCGTTACTCCATCCCAGGTGCAGAACCCGGCATTTGTTCTTGTTAAATTTCATGCCATTGATGATTGCCCAATGCTCCAATCTATCTAGATCCCTCTGCAAGGCCTCTTGTCCCTTGAGAGTCAACAGCACCTCCCAGTTTAGTATCATTAGCATGTGTGCTTTGTGTGCATGTGCCTACTGGGAATACACCTTCAGCCTCACTACTGGTTGGATCTGGGGGCATGGAGCTGCAGCAGCCTCGCCTCCCTCGGGCTGTTGGATCCAGCACAATATATTTTTTTCTCCTGTGGCAAGCATAAGATGTAGTGGGGTCACAGGGAGGAGTGTCACATCATAGTAGCCACCTTACTGGAAGGCGTGCTTAAAGAGAGCCATGTAGAAGAGACTTATTGAGCTCCAGTGAGTTCTTGCAAGTCCCATCACGGAAAAAAGGGAGAGACATTTTCTGTAATACCCTCCTATGGGTTACTAAATGTGTTACAAAACAGAAATGCATGATGTGGCAATGAAAAAAGTAAATACAATACAACCCTAAGAAGTAGCAGATTATGTATTTTCAGGACAGTATTAATACCATTATACAGGACCCTGATGAGACTTGAGGTCTATTCTAATCTACGTATCTGCATTCAAGAAAGATTAATTTAACTCAGTCAGGAGAAGGAGCATTAGAATGATCAAGAGAATGGAGAGCCTGGTTTTGAGATGTTATTAAGTGCACAGCCTATCTAGTGCAGCAAAGCAAAGGATAAGAGGATATGGTTACTGCTTATACATGTGTCAGAGTATAAACTAGAGAGAAAAAGAAAGGTTTAAGCAAGTGAGGCAGTTTCATATTTAAGCCAATGAGAGCAGTAGAGTCTGGAACAGCCATAATGGGAACAGTAGGGGCAAAAATTTAACTGGTTTTAAGATAGATCTCTATCATTTTATACAAGGGATTATATTAAACATTGACAAAGCTGGAGACTAAGCTCTATACTCTGAAGTCTCTTTCAGAGAATATATACTAAAAGCTGAAACAAGAAAGCATAACATTTTTAGGAGAGTTACTAATGATACTGATGCAGGTAGCAGAAAATTCCTGTTGCTTTTTTTTTTTCTTTCTAGTGAAATGAAGACGTTCCTAACAAACTCTCTAAGACTCAATTTAGAGTTTTAGAAAGCAGGTATTCTTTATTGCAGCGCTGGACGCACAGGGGATCGCTCCACCTAGTGTGCGTGCCAAATCACTTAACCATAGGGGTTAAATGCAATTAGAGTATACATATTCATTACATTTCCGAGAAATAATCTAAATATTCATGTCCTTTCACGGAATTCATTAACATATGCAAAAGTCTCTGACGCATGCGCCCTTGTGCTCTCTGGTGGTCTTTCGGGGTCCTCTGGTGGTCGTCGATAGTCTTCATCACAGTGCCCTCTGGTTGAACGCAGTCTTTACGCATGCTCTGTCTGTCCCTTGGCTTGGTTTACATGTTTTTCACTTGTAACAAGCTAGCTTATTCCAGTATACCTTCCCTATCTACCCTACAAGGTTAGCTTCTCCATCTAATTTACGTAGAGTACCAAGTTTCAAGGTTCTTTTATCTATTGAATGTCCGGCCTATCTATTCATAAAGCATTCCTAACCCATATACATAATTTCAACCAAAGAATCTCATGTCTCTTCACTGTTCCTTTCCTTCCTTATAAGGTTGTTCCGTTTCCGTGGTTACTGCTCACCGGAGCCTAACAATGCTTCCAAGATACACAATTTATCTACATACCTACAAACGCAACACCTGTTAGTTACCTAACTTTTAAACAACAAATCTTAACAAACTATATCCACTACATCATTTTGAGACTTATGATGTTACTCCCTATCAACAAGGTGTCTACTGCATGGTAGATAGATAATATATTTATTATTTATAATGTGATGAGGCTAAAGAGATTATCTAATATGTAAAAACAATTAATTCAGGGTATTGGCTGGACTACATGGAATGCTTCAAGAAATTCTTCCATTAATACCGCAGTAATTGCAGGATGTGTGTACATGTACACATAAGCATGCATGCATATACCAAGAATATCAGATAAGAACTGTTAAATTTAGTGTCTAGGTAGCTGGAGTATTCTCCAGTAGAAATAAGCAAGTTCAAGAATGCCAAGATAAAACTAAGTAGCTCCTCTGCAGTGGTAGTGAAGGAAAAAATGAGGGACTGTAATAATTACAAATCATTTTGTCCTTATCTCTTCCTTCTTTCTTACATGACATCAGAAGTAGAACAGACAGTTTCCTCAAAGTATCCTCTAATCTCCATTTATAGAATTTCTTTTACCCAGTGAAGCATAATAGCTCATGCTTCTTGTTGCACTTTGCATAGCAACATATTCAGGAACTCTGCCAACAGACATGCTGAGAGTGTTTTGATTTATTCAGAACAACTCTATCTGTATATAGATGTTGCCTAGATGTGATCAATGGTACTCCATAAATTCCATAGATGTTATGATGTGATGGGCTCATCAGAGGACTGTCGTGGTTTAACCCCAGCCAGCAACTAAGCCCCACACAGCTGCTCGCTCACTCCCTCACAGTGGGATGGGGGAGAGAATCGGAAGAGTAAAAGTGAGAGAACTCCTGGGTTGAGATAAAGACAGTTTAACAGGTAAAGCAAAAGCTGCACACGCAATCAAAGCAAACCAAGGAATTCATTCACTCCTTCCCATTGGCAGGCAGGTGTTCAGCCATCTTCAGGAAAGCAGGGCTCCATCACGTGTAACGGTTACTTGGGAAGACAAACGCCATCACTCCGAACATCCCCCCCTCCTTCTTCTTCCCCCAGCTTTATATACTGAGCATGACGTCATATGGTATGGAATATCCCTTTGGTCAGTTGGGGTCAGCTGTCCCAGCTGTGTCCCCTCCCAGCCTCTGAAGAGTCCTTGACTAGCAAGGTACTTAGCAACAACTAAAAACATCAGTGTGTAATCAACATTCTTATACTAAATCCAAAACACAGCACTATACCAGCTACTGGAAAGAAAATTAACTCTATCCCAGCCAAAACCAGGACAAGGACTTATTTGGCTTTTGTGGTAGAATCCTAATCAAAACTCTGAGGACTGAAAACATAAATGCATAGAAAAAAAGCAACTAAAATGAGGCTAGTATGAGGTTATTTATCACTGTGAAAAGTGATCGGTCACAACAAGAACAAAAAAGAATTAGAGAGCAACAGAGGTGTTTTGTTAGCATCCTTAGATTTGGGGCACAGAAGTAGAATTAAATATGTGGTTGGCTTTTCATGGTTTAATACCAGACTTTATTTTTTTGTCACAGATGCAGGACTTCAGTTGCTACAATAACCCTATAAGGAAACTAATCAAGGATCAATATATTTATATACATATACATATTTCTAAAGTCACACAAGGTTAATTTGCATTTTTTCTACAAATATTCAGTTCACTATGAAAAGATTCAGACTCAGCAGCTGGTTTATAAATTACCAATATTCATTTAAAAAGTATCACAGTCTCAGGTGACCCAAGTGAGGACTGAAATTAGTGACTGGGAAATAGAACATACATTATGTATATATGAATTCTGGGCGAAGTGGTGACAGAAAGTTGTTCACACTGAGTGTATTAGGTGGAGATTTTCTTTTCTTTCTTCACTATTAAGGAATACAGAAAACAGTGAAATGATCTGTTTTGTCAGAATGGACATTCATTTCCTCTGATGAAGAGTAGGCTGTACTTAATACTAATGATTTAAAATGCTCTAAATTAAATTGACCATTGGGATTTATATAGAATTACAAAGCACTTGGAAACATGCAGCAAAAATAGCAAAAAGTGCTGTGTCCTTGATGTGCTGTGTCATGTGTGGAGGACTTAATTTTCCCCCAGCACATTAACAAGCTTTTCAGTATTTTTATTCACATAGCACAGTATCACCAAGTATTCAGAGCAGAAGAGGAATGATTTGGAATAGTGTTTAATGCAAATTTCAGTAGGTACTAGGTTTCATGGTACTTAGTAATACATGAATGATTCAGGCATAATCCCTATATATAGTCATGTTATACAGAGATCACAAATCAGCAACTATACATTCCTGCCAGTAGTATAGAACATTTTGTGTTTGAACCTCTGGAGTCTGTATAGGTTCTTGTATAATTTTAATTTCTTTAAGTATGGGAAAGATTGCTTTAAGTTTATATTTAGTAATACTGGCATATGAGAGAAGGAATCTTCCGATATAGTTTATGTTTTGTCATATCACATATGAAACCATAGTTAAATTTGTCCTGGTGCAACACAAGAAGAATGAAGGCATGGCATCTCTTATGTCTTATCATTTACCTAATACATGAGAGAAAGGCTTTGCCAAGTGTTTGTACTGGGTCTGGCTGGGATAGAGTTAATTTTCTTCATAGTAGCCCATATGGTGCTATGTTTTAGATTTGTGACCAAACCAGTGTTGATAACACATTGATGTTTTAAGCTGTTACTGAACAGTGCTTGCACAGCATCAAGGCCTTCTCTGCTTCTCACTCTGCTCCCCAGTGAGTAGGCTAGAGGTGGGCAAGAGGCTGGGAGGGGACAAAGCAAGGACAGATGACCCAAAATAACCAAAGATACATTCCATACCATATAACATCATGCTCAGAAGTAAAACCAGGAGGGGGGGAGGTTTTTCCAAAGTAGCCGTTGCTCAGAGTCTTGCTGGGCATTGGTCTGCTGGTGGTGAGTGATTGCTTTTGCATCATTTGGGTGTGTGGTGTTTTTTTTTTTCTTCCCTTCACTTATTAAACTGTCATTATCTTAACCCGTGAGTTTTTCCTCACTTTTGCCCTTCCGATTCTCTCCCCAGTCCCACTGTGGGGGAGGTGAATGAGTGAGTGACTGGGTGGGGGCTTAACTGCTAGCTGGGGTCAACCCACCACAGTCCTTTTTGTGAGAATGTGCCCTGGTAGGCAGCTAAGCACCACATAGCCGCTCACTCAGAGTCCGTCCCCCCCCCCAGTAGCATGGGGGAGAGAATTGGAAGGGTAAAAGTGAGAAAACTTGTGGGTTTTGAGGTTAATACATAATGTTTCTAGAGACCAGATGATTATGTGCATTCTTATCTATTCTTTGAATTAATAGCATTTAAACACTCTACAGACCATAAATATAAAGAAATGACTTCTACATGGGTCATGCTAAAGTACTGTATTGCTATTGTATTCTGTAGCGGGTAACTTTGATTGGCGTAGAGATGAAGCAAAAGGATGGACAATAATTATGCTTTTTGTTGTTATTAGTAGTATCTCAAAGTACTTAATAAATCAGTAAGAGAAGATAAATGAAGTGACTTGACCAAGGTCATTCAGGAAGCTCGCTACAGAGAATTGTATTGAAAACACTTTTAGCTTTTCTGCTAATGCTATACAGGCTTTTCTATTATTTTAAAGGAATTAAGGCTCAATTCTGTGGTATCTCATCCATGACTTTGATTAAGTTTAGTAAGAAATATATACCTCAGTTGGGAGGAATGAAGGGGAGAAAATTTTAGAGCTACTGCACTTTCAGACTTTACTTTCCTGAGACAATTGATTTACAAAATAGCAAAGAGACACTGTCTAAACAACGTTCCCTGTTTTTCTACTGTACGAAGCATAAGAAGAAATGTTTGCACAGATAAGGAAACTGTAAGTTTATGTGTAAGGCTGTTGCAAGTAGAAAGCTTAAAGGCTATTTAACAGAGCTGATCAAAGGAGTATCTAATTTTAAATCAGTGATCAATATAAAATTTTGGCTTTTTTTTTTCTGATAGGATTTACTGTAGGTTCATTTCTATTTAGTAAGGAAAATTTCATTACTAAGAGATGAAAATAATATTATCGAGGCTTGGATATTATTCCCTTGATAAGGGATGAGTCAGGATTTTTTTTCATTTGATATTGAACTTCATTCTAAAAAGACTCTTCTCTTTCTGCTGTCTTTTAAGGCTTTACACAGTAGCAATTTTGATTTGCCTGTAATCCAGTAAGATCAAACTTGTCCACATCTTCTGCTTTATTTTTATGTATCACAGTTCATTCAGCTTGAAATGCACAAAGACAACATAGTTTTAGAGGTTTTGCATAGGTGAGGAGAGCACGTTAGTTCTTTTTTAATGTGTTTCCTTACTTTAATAGTAATTTAATATTATTTTTCCCTTTTGGAAATGCCAAAAACAAAAAACCAAACCCCCCAAACCATATTGTTCCAAACTATTTGTCACTTTTTTTTTCCCCAAACTAGAAGACTGACTATCTTCCTTTCTACCAGCAAAGAAGTGGGAAATTGATGCATTTTGTAACCTTATTTTTCTGTATAGGCCCAATTTCCACTAAGCAATCAACCCTTATCTTTGTTCATCTTTTCTTTATGCAACATTAGCAGTCTAAGTATTTTAGGTCAATTTGGTTAATTACTTCTATCCTGTGCAGTTGGCAGGTACATGAAACAAATCTGTAGCGTTCATAAGGCTCATTTACAGTCTAGCACAATTTACAGTCATGGTTTATTCATACTGAAGGGGAAGAAAAACATCTTAGTGGAGCCATCAAAAAGTTGATTGGAAAAAGAATAAGCATTTTTGGTTTGTTGGCAACTTTCATGCTGTCTTCTTCCATATTTAGCTGTGCAAATGCACATTTACAATTTTTGGTGATCCACCTGTTACCTTTTCTTCCCCATTGGAAAATAGTGAGAAAGAGACCAAAAAAGGAAGGAGAAAGAAGGGCACTTCCTCTTCTCAAATCTTGTTTGTTTTTTTCTTTAAAAGCTAAACAACAACAACAACAACGTGACCTGAAATAAAATGCAAATGGTGTAGGATCAAGAAGGACCAAAAGCCATATGGAGAAAGCCAAAGTAGTAGCATGGGATTGACTGGGAGATGGGCAATGGAGTACAGATAAGTATGAATTAAAACCTTGTGACAGAAAAGGTTATTGACACTGATATTGCCACAGCTTGGTAGGTTTCAAGATAGAATTTGACATCTGCAAGTGTGCCAGACATTATCTTCAGAGTTAAACTAAACTTTGGGGAGGATACCGAATCTCATATGTCAATGTTTGTTGGTTTCTAGCTATTGGAGGACAGCAGAGACTCTGTTTCAGGGAAATTATTCTACCTCAGTGCACAGAGCTGTCTTTTAATGCCCATTCTTGAGTGGCACTGGTCACAGTGAGACTGGATCCCAAAACAGAGGGGTTGAATTTAGTATGACCATTCATGTGCTCCTTGAAGATTTGTCTATGCCTAATTTTTGGATGATTTGTATGCAAAGCCTTTAGGAAGCCAGGCTTTCTAAAGGTACTAAGCACCGCTCATTGTCACAAAGTGGTATTTCTGTCAGAATCACATACCATAGTCATGCAAGAATTTAAATAAAATAATACTCAGTACAGTTCACAGACAAACTGGGATTACAAATCTCTGTTACGGCTTATTATAACAGCAGGAGTTAGAGGAGCTAAAGTAATAAAATTTGCTCCAGAACTCAAGGCTTTCATGCCATGTTTCATGCTTTGGTGTATATTTATGGTTGATTATAGATATCCTAAACATAGGGGCATATAATGGAAATGCTGAGTGATTCTAAACTATCGTGATGGCAACAGGCACTGTTATAATTAGGCATGCATCTTAGCAGACAGCGTAATATGATTAAATTTTTTATACCCTGTGCTGGAAAGAATGTTTGTTAATCTGACCAATCCTTTTAAATGAGTTTGGGAGCAAGGATTTGTGGAAAAAAGATACTGAGATTTATTTCATATTCAGGCTGACATGCGTGTACATCAAAAGATAACAAATACTTGCAGGCTACTGGATAACTCTGCTGGTATCCTGCAAATGAGAAAAAAACATAAAAACTTACCTGAAAAGTAGACAATTCAGCAGCAGAAATAATGTGAAAAGTTTCCTATCTTTATATTATAAACAGAACATTGTTGAAATTGTCCATATTTCAGTAGAATTTTTCTCCCCTCCTTTTAGGTATTTAAACTCCCCAATCAACAAGCCCTTGTCTCCTATTTTCTTTTTGTTGTCAAAATAATGTTTCTTTTGTAATTACAGAGGTCAGAGCCCAGCTGTTGCTGAATTTAAACTTGCTCCTGAAAGCACAGTCTTTGGAAACTTATGGTGTTGATTCTCATCCTTGCAAGGTAACAATTCTTTTTAATAGTATTTAATAAAAAAACATTAATTTTATTGATTTAGCTCTGGGGTTTTTTGCGTTTTTTTTTTTTAATCCTGGCACAAATACAGAGTAATTTATAAAAGAACTTGCCCTGTAACTACAGGTTACATTTTAGCCTTAGAAAAACATTGACTGGTTGAAATGTGTGTGTCAGTAAAAAAAAGGTCTCTACAGAGGAAGTAGAAAATCACAGGAGAGTGTATTAGGATGTTATGACAAAAGCTTTGATTATACTTGACAATTTGTTTGCATTTACTGCAAAGGTTTCAGTAAATACTCCAGATGTGAAATACTCTGTATTTGCCAAGATGTGGTGGGTTGAACTTGGCCAGCTGCCAAACACCCAACTAGCCTCTCTCTCACTCCCCCTCCTATACAGGACAGGGGGAGAAAATAGGATGAAAAAACTCATGGGTTGAGATAAAGACAGGGAGATCACTTACCAATTACTGTCATGGGCAAAACAGACTCAACTTGGTGAAAAATATTCAATTTACTGCCAATTAAAATAGATTTGGATGATGAAAAACAAAGACAAAATTAAAACAACACCTTCCCCCCATCCCCCGTTTTTCCCATATTCAAACTCCTTCCTCCTCACAATTTTCCCCTGCTCCCGCATGGGGTCCCTCCCACAGGACAGTCTTTCACGAACTGTTCCAGCATGAGATCTTCACACAGGCTGTAGTTCTTCAGGCATGGACTGCTCCTGCTTGGGTCCCCCACAGGGCTGCAGTCCTTCAGGAAAAAAATTTCTCCAACGTGAGTTTTACATGGGCCACGGTTCCTGTCAGGAGAATTAGCTCCTGCATGGACTCCTCCATGGGCTGTAGTTCCTATGTATTTGGTTTACATGGCAAGGTTTTGGTAGCAAAGGGGGCTGCAGGGGGTGGCCTCTGTGACAAGAGACCAGGGGCTGTCCCCATGCAGTTCCAGCAAGCTCCAAAATGGACCCACTGGCCAAAGCTGAGCCAATCAGCGAGGCTGGTGGCATGTCTGTGAAAGCATATTTAAGAAAGGGTAAAAAATGTTGCACAGCTCCTGTGAGAGAGAGAAGTGAGAAAAAAACGCTGCAATTGATGGCTATAAACTGTTCAGGAGGGACAGGCAAGGAAGGAAAGGTGGGGGCGTTACCCTCTATGTAAAAGAATGGATTGACCACACAGAGCTGTCTTTGAAAAACAGCAGTGCACAGGTTGAGAGCTTATGGGTAAAAATTAGGGGCCACGCCAACAAAGGAAACCTCATGGTTGCTGTTTTTCTACAGGCCGCCCCAATCAAGGGGACCCTGTTGACGAAGCATTTTTACTTCAACTACAGGAAGCATCACGATTGCAGGTCCTGATCCTGCTGGGGGAATTCAGTTACCATGACATCTGCTGGAAAAGCAGCACAGCAAGCTGTAAGCAGTCCAGGAGACTCTCGGAGTGCATCGTGGATAATTTCTTAATCCAGGTGATAGACAAGCCAACCAGAGGAGAAGCATTACTGGACCTGTTGATTACCAACACAGATGAACTAATTAAAGAGGTCAAGATTGGTGGCAGCCCTGGTGGAATTCACAATCTTGAGGGATATGAGCCAGGTGAAGAGCAGAGTCAAGACCCTGAATTTTAGGAGAGCAAACTTTCAGTTGTTTAAGGAATTAGTGGATGGGACCCCCTGAGAAACTGCCCTCAGGGACAAAGGAGCTGAACGGAGCTGGCAGCTCTTTAAGGACATTTTTCTTAGAGCACAAGAGCTCTCAATTCTCATGTGTAAGAAGTCAGGCAAGAAAGGCAGGAGACCAGCATGGCTCAGTAAGGACCTCCTGGTCAAACTAAAGTGTAAGAAGGAAATGCACAGGCAGTGGAACCAGGGACAGAAGAAGAATATAGGGATCCTGGGAAGAATATAGGGATACTTTCTGGGAGTATAGGGATGAGATCAGGAAAGCTAAGGCACAGTTGGAACTGAATTTGGCAAGGGATGCAAAGAATAATAAAAAGGGCTTCTACAGGTATGTTGGCCAGAAAAGGAAGACAAAAGAAATTGTACCACACCCCACCACCCCCCCCGACAAATGAGACAGGGGATCTGGTGACAACTGACATGGAGAAGGATGAGATACTCAACAACTTTTTTGCCTCAGCTTTCCCTGGCAATTGCTCTTCCCACATTTCTCGAGTCCCTGAATCTCAAGGCAGGGACTGGGGGAATGAAGTCCCTCCCATTGTAGGAGAAGATCAGGTTCAAGACCACCTGAGGAACCTGAACAAGTTGGGGGGGACCGGACGAGATGCATCCCAGGGTCCTGAGGGAATTGGCTGATGTAGTTGCCAAACCACTCTCCATCATATTTGAAAAGACATGGCAGTCAGGTGAAGTCCCCAGTGACTGGAGAAAAGGGAAACATCATGCCCATTTTTAAAAAGGAGGCCCCTGGGGATTACCATCCAGTCAGCCTCACCTCTGTGCCTGATAAGATCATGGAACAGATCCTCCTGGAATGTATGTCAAGGTATATGGAAGACAGGGAGGTGATTAGAGACAGCTAACAGGGCTTCACCAAGGGCAAATCTTGCCTGATCAACCTAGTGGCCTTCTACGATGGAGGGACTGCATCGGTGGACAAGGGAAGAGCTACAGATGTTATCTACATGGAATTCTGTAAGACCTTTCATACGGTCCCCTGCAACATTCTTGCTGCTAAATCAGTGCCATGGTTTAACCCCAGCCGGCAACTAAGCACCACACAGCCGCTCACTCACTCCCCCCTGGTGGGATGGGGGAGAGAATCAGAAGAGTAAAAGTGAGAAAACTCGTGGGTTGAGATAAAGACAGTTTAATAGGTAAAGCAAAAGCCACACACGCAAGCAAAGCAAAATAAGGAATTCATTCACTACTTCCCATTGGCAGGCAGGTGTTTAGGGCCATCTCCAGGAAAGCAGGGCTCCATCACACATAATGGTAACTTGGGAAGACAAATGCCATAACTCTGAACATCCCCCTCTTCCTCCTTCTTCCTCCCAGTTTTTATTGCTGAGCATGACGTCATATGGTATGGAATATCCCTGTGGTCAGTTGGGGTCAGCTGTCCCAACTGTGTCCCCTCCCAACTTCTTGTGCACCTCCAGCCTACTCGCTGGCAGGGCAGTTTGAGAAGCAGAAAAGGCCTTAACTCTGTGTAAGCACTGCTCAGCACTAACTAAAACATCTCTATATTATCAACACTGTTTTCAGCACAAATCCAAAACATAGCCCCATACTAGCGACTATGAAGAAAATTAACTCTATCCCAGCCAAAACCAGCACAATTAGAGAGATATGGGCTTGATAGATGGACTGTTAGATGGATAAGGAATTGGCTGGATGACTGCGTCCAAAGAGTTGCAGTCAATGGTTCAATGTCTGAGTAGAAACCAGTAGCAAGTGGTGTCCCTCAAGGGTCCGTACCGGGACCAATACTATTTAATATCTTCAGTTTGCAGATGACACCAAGCTGAGTGGTGCAGTTGATTCGCTGGAGGGAAGGGATGCCATCCAGAGAGACCTTGACAGGCTTGAGCAATGGGCCCATGCAATCCTCATGAAGTTCAACAAGGCCAAGTGCAAGGTCCTGCACCTGGGTCAGGGCAATCCCCAATATCAGTACAGACTGGGGGATGAATGGATTGAGAGCAGTCCTGCAGAGAAAGACTTGGGGATACTGGTGGACAAAAAGTTGGACATAAGCCGGCAATGTGCACTTGCAGCCCTGAAAGCCAACCGTATCCTGGGCTGCATAAAAAGAAGCGTGGCCAGCAGGTCAAGGGAGGTGATTCTGCCCCTCTACTCTGCTCTCATGAGATCCCACCTGTAGTACTGCTTCCAGCTCTGGGGTACCCAGTACAAGGAAGACATGGACCTGTTGGAGAGAGCCCCAAGGAGGGCCACAATGCAAGCTCCTTAAAAAAGGCATGATGCTACCTGCTGATAACTTGCTCCAGCTGAAAGCTGGAATACAACCATGTGCATAGCATTGCACTGTCCTAATTAGAAAGGACCTCTTAACAGGTCCACTGACATCACAGGGAGAAGGAGATAAGCTGGAAGCAGGGAGGAGGTGGTCTCTCACCTCCCAAAATGCTTACCTTTAATGTTTATGGTGTGTTGTGCCACTCTTCATTATCTGATTTCCCTCTCTCTCTGGTTTAAAATCAATGGTGTGAATGCAAATATATGGGAGTGAAGGGGGGAGGGAGAAAGTCCTGCAAATGTGTGGTTTATAAAAGACATCTGTTTCAATGGAGCTCTTAGAAAGCACCTTTATGGTGGCTCCTTCCTCTCTGTCTGGCCCATATAATAAAAATATGCAGCAGTGCTCCTTTTCACTGCTTCCTCCTGTAGAGCAGACACTCCTCCTTTCAGGGCATCACCTTTCTGTCTCTGCAAGCAAGTTCTTTTGGGGGCTGAGGAAAGATCAAGTGCCCCTTCACTTTCTATCTCCGTTTTGTCACCACTTCAAAAGTAAGATTCCTGCTTTTCTCATCTTTATTCTTATTATTGTTGTAGCAACTAAAAGAATATTATTAAAATCTTACCAAAAAGGGCTGAATTTTCACTTCTGTACACAGCTACAAAACTGTAAAGCACCAGTTCTTACAATAGTCTAATCACCAACATGTTCAAAACCCAAAGGAAAACCTAACTGAGAATGTTAAGTGTCACCTGAACAAGGCTGTGAATAATTTCCAACAGAAATATATTCACGCAGCTGAATATACATGTATCATTTATGTTTTACGTGACTGTGTTCATGAAAAACAAAAATGATTGTGAGATTTCAAGACACTGCCCACAAGCCATCTAAAACTAAGGGAGATTTATGCTGAAATCATGTAGGTGAGTCAGCAACTCTCTCTCTTTACTACTAACTCTCAGCAAGTAAGGAACAGGCTCTATTTCTTAAGAGAAAAAAAGACTTTACATGACCTGACATTGGCACCGAGTCCTGCGTAATGGTCGGGAGATTTTTTTTCAGCAAATATTTTCCAGGCAAGGAGCCTATTTCTCTCCTGCAGAGCCATCTGGGACTCTTTGTTTGCAGAAGAGTGCCAGGAAGGCAGTGATTCCAGTCTTAGAAACTGTAGGGCGCGAGATAGTTCGCTCTTAGTAACTGTAGGGCCCAGGACAGTTTGCCTCCCCTATCCGAGTATGTAGAGTCCCAAGCGCATCTTCTCTCATTGTCACGGTAACCTGGGATAGGTCACTTCTTCCCCTCCGAATATGTAGAGTCCCAAGCACGTCTTATCTTGTTGCCATGGTAACTCGGGGTAGTTCACCCCCCCATCTGCACCCACCTTTGCACGGGCACCAACATGACGACCAGCTGTGGATCTCGGAATTCGGACAACAGCACCTGCATTACATCAGTGAGTTCGCTAAAGAGCAAAACAGGACATTGCATATGTATGATATATTAATCAGCGCAAGTTTTATTATCCACCCTTGCGGTGCTTTCCATTGAGCTTCACTCCCGAGCAGGGCTCCACTGCATTGGCTCCCCATTTGATTAGCATCGGTGTCCCAGGCCTCCCACTGTGGTAACGCTATGCTTTCATTAAAGCCAAAGCTTTCACTTGCAGAGTGTTGTGCCTTGTCCCTGAGGGATCTGCACCTGCTTTTTGCTCATAACAGCAACTAATTGGTTTTGCAGCTCTTGTCACTCTCCTCCTCCCTAAATTGCAATTCTAGATATTGACATAGCTGAAATGCTAACCGCTGGTGGAAATTCTCTTAGAGACACCTTTAGAATTCATGCACATTTTCAGGGGAGGTTGAAAATCGTGAATAGTTGTATAACTTCTCTTAAAACCAGAAAGTATGGTTTAAAAAAGCAAGAACAATCCCCTCCCAACAACAGAACTAAACCCAATAAAAACACTCTTCCCCCAGCCAGTGAAAATAGAGAACAGGAAGCTTCTATTCAAGTGCAACAATTTTAATATACTGGTGAAAATGAAGTTTTAGAGGTAGAGGTACCATTTTGAGATAATGAGGTTTTTCTTGTTTTGTTTTTAACAAAAGTAGCAAACTTATTTTCTGGACAGAGCTCATGATAAATACCTCAAAATCTGAGAACTTGCAATTATGTTACAAAGGAAAGTTGGCAGAGATAATTATTGTTAGCATTAGACACTGTTATCTTGAAGCAAAAGATTTGCTTGTAAAAAAGCTGTTTTCAAACAAGGTAGGAATAAATTACAAGGTTAGAGGGCTGTAAATCCAAGTTAGTTTGTTAAACAGACATGATAATGAACGTAATGATGTACAAAGATCTCCTGATTCCAGAATGCCCTTTGGAGACACCTAGAAAATGGCAGGATAAAGTGCACAGCAGAGGAAGAAACTTAAGATGACCAGGCTTTATTCCATAAATGAGAGAAAAATCTCATAATTAAAAAACTACCGAGCAATTAGTAGGAAATTTCATTACATATGGAGTAATGGATGCTCATTGGATGGATGCCCTTTACTCATGCTGAGTAAAGGATGCTCCTTTTGGCCTCTACTAAGTTTAATGGAGAATTAGAAAAAACTAATTATCTCAGTTAATATCAGTTCTGGGGTCCCCAGTACAAGAAAGACACGGACCTGTTAGAGAGAGTCCAGAGGAGGGCCATGAAAATGATCAGGAGGCTGGAACACCTCTCCTATGAATAAAGACTGAGAGAGTTGGGGTTGTTCAGCCTGGAGAAGAGAAGGCTCCGGGGAGACCTTATTGCGGCCTTTCAATACTTAAAGGGGGCTTATAAGAAAGATGGAGAGAGACTTTTTACCAAGGCCTGCAGTGACAGGAAAAGGGGCAATGGTTTTAAACTGAAAGAGGGTAGGTTTAGATTGGACATAAGGAAGAAATTTTTTACGATGAGGGTGGTGAGACACTGGAACAGGTTGCCCAGAGAAGCTGTGGATGCCCCATCATTGGAAGTGTTCAAGGTCAGGTTGGACAGGGCTTTGAGCAACCTGGTCTAGTGAAAGATGTCCTTGCCCATGGCAGGGGGGTTGGACTAGATGACCTTTAAAGGTCCCTTCCAACCCAAACCATTCTATGATTCTATGAAATTCGAGTCTGCTTTGCCCATGACAGAACCCAGTGAGTCATTTCCCTCTCTTTATCTTGACCCACAAGTGCTCATTCTCGTTCTTCCTATTTTCTCCCCTGTCTTGCTTGGGGATGGGGAATGGGGGTTGCAATCAGTTCATCACACGTTGTCTCTGCTGCTTCTTCCTCCTCACGCTCTTCCCCTGCTTCAGTGTGGGGTCCCACCCACTGGATACAGTCCTTCACAACCCTCTCCAACGTGGATCCTTCCCATGGGCTACAGTTCTTCACAAACCTCTCCAGCATGGGTCCTTCCCACGTGTCCTTTCCATGGGGTACAGTCCTTCAGGAACAGACTGCCCCAGTGTGGGCCCCCCACAGGGTCACAAGTCCTGCCAGAAAACCTGCTCCAGCGTGGGCTCCTCTCCATGGGGTCACAGGTCCTGCCAGGAGCCTGCTCCAGTGTGGGGTCTCCATGGGGTCACAGCTTCCTTCAGGGCACATCCACCTGCTCCAGTGTGGGGTCCTCCACAGGCTGCAGGGTGGATATCTGCTCCACCGTGGACCTCCATGGGCTGCAGGGGGACAACCTGCTTCACCATGGTCTTTTCCACAGGCTTCAGGGGAATCTCTTCTCCGGTGCCTGGAGCACCTCCTCCCTCTCCTTCTTCACTGACCTTGGTGTCTACATAGTTGTTTCTCTCGTGTATTCCTCACTTTTCTCCCTCAGCTGCTGTTGCCGCAGCATTTGTTATCCTTTCTTAAATATGTTAACACAGAGGCGCTACCACTGTCGCTGATTGGCTCAGCTTTGGCCAGCGGTGGGTCTGTCTTGGAGCCGGCTGGCACTGGCTCTATCTGACATGGGGGCAGCTTCTGGCATCTTCTCACAGAAGCCACCTGTGCAGCCCCCCCCCCGCTACCAAAACCTTGCCACGTAAACCCAATACTGATCTTAAACTTATTCATTCTTTTTAGCTTTCATCTTCATTCTGTTTAGCATTCATCAGAGATGGTGGAATAAATGCAAGAGTAAGTTTCATTATTCTGGAAACCTGTGATATCTGTAATGTAGGGAGATGTAAGTCCTTTAAACTGCCTGATATTGGAACTTAACTAATTTTCTCCTTTCCTGATGATCATGTACAGTGTGCCAATAAAATCAAAGGTAGGAAGCAACTTATCCTTGGAAAGGGGACTTGGAGCTAAGGACATTTATCTAATGGCATTAATAAGCCCTTGATCCAGTTTTATACTCTACCATTTACTTTCTGTCAATTTTATGTAAGCTCCTTTTGACCACTTCCCCAGTCATATTTATGTATATAATTTCCTTGAAAATACAGGCCTTCTGTCTTTTTTCCCTTCATTACCCCATCTGAGAAGTGTCGCTATAGTGTTGGCCTATATTAGGTGGTAGCTGTGAGGATGAAAACATGGAGGAATTAAAAACCTAGGCTGCTTCTGTAATTGGTATCACATAATTATTCTTCAGATGAGGAACAAGATGAAAGGCAGCTAATACACTACTTTCTAATACACTTGGAATACACTGTCTATGAAAACGTTTCTGTCTACCTCTAAAAAAAAGTGCACCTAACCTCTTTGTCTAGGAAGAATTGCTGATGTTGGATCTGCCTTCACATATATCTAGCAAGTGAGCTTCATTGCTTGAACCTAATCCTTTTTTTTCTGCACATCACACAAAGGACTGCTCCTTCAGCAGCTGCTCAGTCCAGTTCCCTTCCATTCCATTATTGCCCACTTAATGCTCATTCCAGATGAAAAAACATTAAAAAATGTAACTGGAAAGTTTGGAAATGTTTTGGCAATATCTGGGATGACTCACTGTTTATCAGCACCTCACAAAAATACACAAGGGATTATTACCCTTCAGAAGTTCCAACAAATACCAGTTTGTATATTTGGCAAATATATTAAGATGTTTATATGAACCTGGAAAGGTTTAAACTGATTTTCTGGGAAAAAGGAAGCGCTGTCTTAAAAAAAAAAAGAGTCTAGTCAGAAAAAAAGGTGTTGCTGACAGTGGACCAGTATTGTGCTGCTGGGAGCTGGAATTTACACCCAAAAACTAGGGAGCATCACAGGAAGAATTATTTTTCATAATAGCAAGAAAGCTGTATGAAAATGTCCAGTGGACTTTAAATAATAGAGGAGATTTCTGAACTAGCCTTAGGGGAAAGAAGGAAATGGGCTTGTTTGACAGTCAAGAAAAGAAAGCAGTGACTATATTCTGTGACCAGGTGTACTCATCCTGACAGGGAGACCATCGTATATCGAGGAGTTAGTGATCCACATAACAGTTAACCTGAGTAGCCTGTGCTGTGCTGTGCAATGCTGCATGTACAGCTTGGCCTTTAAGTCTGTGCTGTGTGTCGTGGTTTAACCCCAGCCAGCAAATAAATCCCATGCAGCTGCTCGCTCACCCCCCACCTCCGGTGGGATGGGGGAGAGAATCGGGAGGGCACAAGTAGGAAAACTCACAGGTTGAGATAAAAACAGTTTAATAACGGAAATAAACCGAAGTAGAACAGGGGACAGGAGGGACGGCGGCAGTTTAAAATCCAGGGTACCCGCCATTTCATTCGAAGCCGCCGAGGCGAAGGGCTCCGGAGCAGAGGATCGCGCCGGGGGACCCTTCCTGAAGCGGCAAAACCGCGGCAAAAACCGCGAAGGCAAAAGCGCAGGGAGCGAGAGGGTGCCCCAGCCCCACTCCCCCGAGCCGGAGGAGCGAGCTCCTGACGAGCGGCAGCTCTGACTCAGCGTGGGCGGGGACAGGAGGGACAGCGGCCAAACCCCCTCAGATACAAGAGCAGCGCCCAGGGAGCGCGAGCAACCCGGGGCGCGGCGAACAGGGCGTGGTGCGGCAGTTTGCGCCGGCAGGCCGTGCGAGCAGGGCGCAGCCCCGCTCCAGGCTCCAGAGGCTAGCTCAAGAAGAGGACCTGGCCATGGTATCCACTCGGCCGAAAGCCATCGCCAGAAGAAACGTGGCGACCCAGACCGAGCCCCCACACAAACATACATCTGTCCAGGTCTCCGGCTGCAGGGAGTGCCTGAGCCTGTCACTTGTACAGGAGGGCAGCAGAGACAATGCCTGTGTGCGCTGCGACCAGGTGGATGATCTGCTCAGCCTGGTGGCAGAGCTGAAGGAGGAAGTGGAGAGGCTAAGGAGTATCAGGGAGTGTGAGAGGGAGACAGATTGGTGGAGCCCCACCCTACCATCCCTGAGGCAAAGGCAGCAGATGGAGGCTCCACAAGAAGCAGAGGATCCCCTGCCCTCTTGCCACCAGGCAGAAGGAGAGGACCTAGGAGACGTGGGGAATGGACACAGGTCCCTGCTCGGGGCGCCAGGCGAATCCCCGCCCGGCCTCCCTCACCTCAACCTTCCCAGTTGCCCTTACAGAACAGATACGGGGCTCTGGAACTTGAGGGCCAGACAAACGAGGATGCAGATGAAGGCCCATCCAGGGGGTTGCCCGAGGCAAGGCAGTCAGCCCCACGCATTACGACTGCCTCTGCTAAGAAAAAAAGGAGGGTAATTGCTGTAGGTGATTCCCTTCTGAGGGGGACGGAGGGCCCAATTTGCCGGCCAGACCCATCCCACAGGGAAGTCTGCTGCCTCCCTGGGGCCCCGGTTAAGGACATTACTAGGAAGCTCCCTAGTCTCATGTAGGCCTCCGATTACTACCCGCTATTGGTCATACAGGCTGGCAGTGAGGAGGTTGCAGAGAGAAGTCCCGAAGGGATCAAAAGGGACTTCAGGGCGCTGGGGCGACTGGTGGGAGGATCGGGAGCACAGGTAGTGTTTTCCTCGATCCCTTTAGTGGCAGGGAAGAATACTGAAGGGAACAGGAAAACTCATCGGATCAACACGTGGCTCAGGGGCTGGTGCCATCGGCAGAATTTTGGCTTCTTTGACCACGGGGAGGTTTACACGGCACCGGGCCTGCTGGCGACGGACAGAGTTCAGCTGTCTCACAGGGGGAAAAGGATTCTCGCGTATGAGTTGGCCAGGCTCATCGAGAGGGCTTTAAACTAGATTCGAAGGGGGAAGGGGATAAAACCAGGCTCACTAGAGAAGAGCCTAGGGGCGGCACGCCAATGTCGGGGGAGAAATCGGCAGCCCAGCTCAAGTGCATCTACACCAATGCACGCAGCATGGGCGGCAAACAGGAGGAGCTGGAAGCCATTGTGCAGCGGGGTAGCTATGACTTAGTTGCCATCATGGAAACATGGTGGGATGAGTCTCATGATTGGAGTGCTGCAATGGATGGCTATAAGCTCTTCAGAAGGGACAGGCGAGGAAGGAGAGGCGGTGGGGTAGCCCTGTATGTTAGGGAGTGCTTCGACTGTCTAGAGCTCAATGGTAGTGATGACGAGGTCGAGTGCTTGTGGGTAAGGATGAGGGGGAAGGCCAACAAGGCAGATATCCTGCTGGGAGTCTGTTATAGACCACCTAGCCAGGATGAGGAGGCAGACGAAATATTCTACAAAAGGCTGGCAGATGTCTCACAGTCGCTAGCCCTTGTTCTCGTGGGGGACTTCAACTTTCCGGACGTCTGCTGGAAATACCACACGGCAGAGAGGAAACAGTCGAGGAGGTTCCTGGAGTGTGTGGAAGATAACTTCCTGACGCAGCTGGTAAGCGAGCCCACCAGGGGAGGTGCCTCGCTTGACCTGCTGTTCACAAACAGAGAAGGACTGGTGGGAGATGTGGTGGTCGGAGGCCGGCTTGGGCTTAGCGACCATGAAATGATAGAATACTCAATACTTAGTGAAGTAAGGAGGGGGGCCAGCAAAACCGCTACCATGGACTTCCGGAGGGCGGACTTTGGCCTGCTCAGGACACTGGTCGAGAGGGTCCCTTAGGAGACAGTCCTGAAGGGCAAAGGGGTCCAGGAAGGCTGGACGTTCTTCAAGAAGGAAGTCTTAAAGGCACAGGAGAGGGCTGTCCCCATGTGCCGCAAGAAGAACGGGCAGGGAAGATGACCAGCCTGGCTGAACGGGGAGCTCTGGCTGGGACTCAGGAAAAAAAGGAGAGTTTATCACCTTTGGAAGAAGGGGCAGGCAACTCAAGAAGAGTACAGGGATCTCGTTAGGTCGTGCAGAGAGGAAATTAGAAAGGCAAAAGCCCGGATAGAACTCAACCTGGCCACTGTCGTGAGAGACAACAAAAAATGCTTTTACAAGTATATTAATGACAAAAGGAGAGCCAAGGAGAATCTCCATCCTCTATTGGATGCGGGGGGGGGAATATTGCCACCAAGGACGAGGATAAGGCTGAGGTATTCAGTGCCTTCTTTGCCTCAGTCTTTAATAGTCAGAGCAGTTATCCTCAGGGTACTCAGCCCCCTGAGCTGGAAGACAGGGATGGCGAGCAGGATAAACCCCCCATAATCCAAGAGGAAGAAGTTAATGACCTGCTATGCCACGTGGACGTTCACAAGTCTATGGGGCCGGATGGGATCCACCCGAGGGTACTGAGGGAGCTGGCAGAGGAGCTTGCCAAGCCACTCTCCATCATTTACCAGCAGTCCTGGTTAACAGGGGAGGTCCCGGATGACTGGAGGCTTGCCAATGTGACACCCATCTATAAGAAGGGCCGGAGGGAGGATCCGGGGAACTACAGGCCAGTCAGCCTGACCTCGGTGCCGGGGAAGATCATGGAGCGGTTCGTTTTGAGGGCGCTCACGAGCCATGTGTGGGACAACCAGGGGATCAGGCCCAACCAGCACGGGTTCATGGAAGGCAGGTCGTGCTTGACCAACCTGATCTCCTTCTATGACCAGGTGACCCGCCTAGTGGATGAGGGAAAGGCTGTGGATGTGGTCTACCTGGACTTCAGTAAAGCCTTTGACACTGTCTCCCACGGCATTCTCCTAGAGAAGCTGGTGGCTCACGGCTTAGACAGGTGCACTCTTCGCTGGGTAAAAAACTGGCTGGACGGCCGGGCCCAGAGAGTTGTGGTCAATGGAGTTAAATCCAGTTGGCAGCGGGTCACGAGCGGTGTTCCCCAGGTCTCAGTACTGGGGCCGGTCCTGTTCAATATCTTTATCAATGATCTGGATGAGGGGATCGAGTGCTCCCTCAGTAAGTTTGCAGATGACACCAAGTTGGGCAGGAGTGTTGATCTGCTCAAGGGTAGGAAGGCTCTGCAGAGGGACCTGGACAGGCTGGATCGATGGGCCGAGGCCAACTGTATGAGGTTCAACAATGCCAAGTGCTGGGTCCTGCACTTGGGCCACAACAACCCCATGCAACCCTACAGGCTTGGGGAAGAGTGGCTGGAAAGCTGCCCAGAGGAAAAGGACCTGGGGGTGCTGGTTGACAGCCGGCTGAACATGAGCCGGCAGTGTGCCCAGGTGGCCAAGAAGGCCAACGGCATCCTGGCCTGTATCAGAAATAGCGTGGCCAGCAGGAGTAGGGAGGTGATTGTGCCCCTGTACTCGGCACTGGTGAGGCCGCACCTCGAATACTGTGTTCCGTTTTGGGCCCCTCACTACAAGAAGGACATGGAGGTGCTGGAGCGTGTCCGGAGGAGGGCAACGAAGCTGGTGAAGGGCCTGGAGCACAAGTCTTATGAGGAGCGGCTGAGGGAACTGGGGTTGTTTAGTCTGGAGAAGAGGAGGCTGAGGGGAGAACTCATTGTGCTCTACAACTACCTGAAGGGAGGTTGTAGTGAGGTGGGTGTTGGTCTCTTCTCCCAAGTAACTAGCGATAGGACGAGAGGAAATGGCCTCAAGTTGCGCCAAGGGAGGTTTAGATTGGACATTAGGAGAAATTTCTTTACTGAAAGAGTGGTCAGGCCTTGGAACAGGCTGCCCAGGGAAGTGGTGGAGTCACCATCCCTGGAGGTATTTAAAAGACGTGTAGATGAGGCGCTTAGGGACATGATGTAGTGGGTATGGTGGTGTTGGGTTGATGGTTGGACTCGATGATCTTAGAGGTCTTTTCCATCCTTAATGATTCTATGATTCTAGTAATAATAACAATGAGAACAACAACAATAGCAGAATATATAAAGCAGGCAATGCACAATGCAACTGCTCACCGACCGCAGACCGCGTGTTGTGAACAGGGGGTGAGCCCCCCCACCCCCCTGGTTTTTATACTGAGCATGATGTCACATGGTATAGAATACCCCATTGGCCAGCTGGGTCCACCACCCCAGCTAGGATCTCCCCCACACCACAGCTTCCCCTGCATGTGGCAGGGCATGGGAGGCCGAAAAGAGAAACCAAAACTCCCCGGTGCAAGCACCACCCAGCAACAACCAAAGCATCAATGGGCCATCAACGCTCCTCTCATACCAAACCCAAAACACAGCACACCCCCCAAGCTACTGGGAAGAAAGTTAACTCTGTCCCAGCCGGAAATAGGACAGTTGTTTAATTTCTACCATGTAATTTCTACCATAGAGACAAAGGAGTCATATTTTCACAAGAGGTGAACTAGTACATGAATCTGTCCACCATCTTATAGAATCATAGAATCATAGAATCATTAAGGTTGGAAGAGACCTCTGAGATCATCGAGTCCAGCCGTCAACCCAACACCAACATGCCCACCACTAAACCATGTCCCTAAGCGCCACATCTACACGTCTTTTAAATACTTCCAGGGATGGTGACTCAACCACTTCCCTGGGCAGCCTGTTCCAAGGCCTGACCACTCTTTCAGTAAAGAAATTTTTCCTAATGTCCAATCTAAACCTCCCTTGGTGCAACTTGAGGCCATTTCCTCTCGTCCTATCGCTAGTTACTTGGGAGAAGAGACCAACACCCACCTCACTACAACCTCCTTTCAGGTAGTTGTAGAGCGCGATGAGGTCTCCCCTCAGCCTCCTCTTCTCCGGACTAAACCACCCCAGTTCCCTCAGCCGCTCCTCATAAGACTTGTGCTCCAGACCCTTCACCAGCTTCATTGCCCTCCTCTGGACACGCTCCAGCACCTCCATGTCCTTCTTGTAGTGAGGGGCCCAAAACTGAACACAGTATTCGAGGTGCGGCCTCACCAGTGTCGAGTACAGGGGCACGATCACCTCCCTACTCCTGCTGGCCACGCTATTTCTGATACAGGCCAGGATGCCGTTGGCCTTCTTGGCCACCTGGGCACAATGCTGGCTCATGTTCAGCAGGCTGTCAACCAGCACCCCCAGGTCCTTTTCCTCTGGGCAGCTTTCCAGCCACTCTTGCCCAAGCCTGTAGCGTTGCCTGGGGTTGTTGTGGCCAAAGTGCAGGACCTGGCACCTGGCATTGTTGAACCTCATACAGTTGGCCTCAGCCCATCGATCCAGCCTGTCCAGGTCCCTCTGCAGAGCCTTCCTACCCTCGAGCAGATCAACACTCCCACCCAGCTTGGTGTCATCTGCAAACTTACTGAGGGAGCACTCAATCCCCTCATTCAGATCATTGATAAAGATATTGAACAGGACCGGCCCCAAAACTGAGCCCTGGGGAACACCGCTCATGACCGGCCGCCAATTGGATTTCACTCCATTCACCACAACTCTCTGGGCTCGGCCGTCCAGCCAGTTTTTTACCCAGCGAAGAGTACACCTGTCTAAGCCATGAGCCAGGTATTCACTGAAGCTGAAAGGGCTACCTTCATCCAGTTCT
Organism: Calonectris borealis; assembly: GCF_964195595.1. Lineage (NCBI taxonomy): Eukaryota > Metazoa > Chordata > Aves > Procellariiformes > Procellariidae > Calonectris > Calonectris borealis. Next base: position 46,760,871 of record NC_134351.1, on the reverse strand, counting down.
TCTTGTAGCCATATCACAATACTGCTGCCAGAAATGGCATCTCAGTATGGTATAGTAGGTATTCCCAGATCAAACTAAAAAGGAAATTAAACTTCTGTTTGGGTTCAGCAAGTTTTATCACCATCTCACTTTTTACATTGACAGAGGATTCATTATTTTTCATCGTAACCCTTAACAGAATTAAGTAATTGTTTTCAGTGAGCTTTCAAAAGTGAAATCTCACTATACAAAACTGTAAAAGCTACTAGTTTTAAAAAAACTCTTCAGAATTTTACTGGTTTCAAAGTTTATGAATTTCTTATGACTTTTTCATGTAGGAATGCTTTCCCCAAAAGTAAGTTGTGACAGATCTAGATGGCAACTACCAAGTTCATTTTTATGAAACAGACAAAAAAATTAACCTTATGTCCCCGTTTCTTCTGGGATAGGGTTAAATTTCTTCCTAGTGCTGTGTTTTGGATTTAGTATGAGGAGAATGTTGATAACACACTGATGTTTTCAGTTGTTGCTAAGTGCCCTCCTAGTCCAAGGACAGCTCCCGTGCCTACTGACTGAGCTAGGTACACAAGATGGGAGGGAACATAATCAGGACAGCCAGCCCAGCTGGCTAATGGGGTATTCCATACCATGTGACATCATGCTCAGTATATGAATGGTAGGCGTGATCCAGGAAGTACCGATTGCTACTTTGTTATCGGTCAGCGCGGGTGGTGAGCAATTGCATTGTGCATCACTCATTTTGTATATCCTATCATTATTTATTATCATTATTTTCCCTTTTCTGTTCTATTAAACTGTCTTTATCTCAACCCACGAGTTTTTCTCACTCTTACCCTTCCGATTCTCTCCCCGTCCCACTGTGGGGGTGGGGGGAGTGAGTGAGCGGCTGCGTGGTATTTGGCTGCCTGCCGGGTTAAACCACGACACCTTATCAGGAGATTGTTAATTAAAAAGTCTTCTTTATGCATTCCCTTGCATATTAAGGGTACATCTATACAATATATCAGAGAGGCATGTGAAGATATCCAAGTAGTTGTATTACTACTAGGGTTCATGACAGCTTACCGAGCTATAACCAGACTAACCCATATGGGGTCTACCTTGGCTCTTTTCTTCAGTTTTCACCTTCACCATCCTTACAGCTCATCTTCTTCCACACTGTGCCTTTCTACTGGTCTCTGCATTCATGTTCCCTTCCACTCTTTTTTTTGTTTTGTTTCCCAATACCCAAATCAGTACTCAAATATTTATATTAATTGGCAATAAATTAAATTAAATTCCCCAAAGTCGAGTCTGTTTCACTTGCAATAGTAACTGGTAAGTGATCTCCCTGTCTTTGTCTCAACCTGTTCTTGCTATTTTCTGCCCTCATCCCACTGGAGGGAAGGAGGAGTGAGCAAGCAGCTGGGTGGGTGGGTGCTTGGCTGCCAGCCGGGCCAACCCACCCCAAAAAGTAATACTGATTCTGGTTTTAATCAATTAGGTTAACTTTTCTTTTAGGTGTCAATAAATATATAGACCTGCCTAGGTATAAGAGTACATAAGCATGAAGGGTAAATATAGGAACTGGACAAGGCTAACATTTTTGTTAGAATGCTGGACAAGGCTAACATTTTTGTTAGAATGCAGAAATGAAAAATTAACTCACAATGATTAGGTCAAGTGCCACCATGGGGAGTGATACACATTTAAACAGGAGTACAAATGACAATTATTAGGCTAAAACCTGGTGGTCATCTTAGATTCCTTCATTTCTTTTTCCTCTACATCTGTAACAATGCCAAATCTTGTCATCTTCCAATTACGACATTTTGAAAAAATCTATCCACCAGTCATACTGCCATTGTGCTGGCATCAAAATAGTACCTCAGTTCAGCTTCTTATGCCATCATTAAGGTAATACATCATGGAACCCTGTAAAGGTCCTACCTCATGCAGTCTATGTCCTTCTGTACTTCCACTCCCCCCATCTTGTCTGCTCATCTGCTGATGCCAGTTATATATTTTCATCTTCACCTATTGTTTTCTTACTATTGCTCATCAGTTGATGCCAGTTAAGTAATTTCATCTTCTCTCATGTATGCCTACTGCTTTCCTCCCTTGTGTGTCTCAAAGTAAAAGCTCTATCCCTAAGCTATTCACCCAGGTAACCTATATTAGATTTTCTATTAAAAAAAACTACTTCTCATGTAATGTGAAAAAAAAGAACAAATAAATCGAAAAATTAACAACTGCTTGGTCACTGTCACTTTTGTCTGTACCCTTCTTGTTTGCTGAGTGTTATAGGCAGCTCAGTCACTCCAGGAATACAGAAGTAATGCCTTTTTAAAATGGGAAAGATAAGTCTCAATCTCAGGCAGAATAAAGAAGGCATGTGCTTCTCAGCCACAACTCTAACTACAAGGCAGGTGCTTTTTGAATAAAGTTGTTGCAAACTAGGCAGGACAGCTTCATTAAACCAAAAATCTACACCTGGGGGAATACTTTTTCCACCTTGGTGTTCTGCACTGGTGAGGTGAGAAAGAGCTGGTGCAGAGTTCTTTCTGGATCTCAATAAGAAAGGCCCGACTAAAAATGGCTTAATAAAATGGCTGTTTTAATAAGATAGAATAAAAAGAGGACTATAGATAGCAAGTAAATCTTGTGCCCCTTCAAATGCTGGGAACCCCACTTTCGTGCAGCATCGGACTGACCCTGGATGGATTTTTCCCACGGCACGCTGCGTAAATCCCATCTGTGGAGAGAAGCTCTGTCTTTTTGGTCCTTGTGCTGGTTTTGGCTGGGATAGAGTTAATTTTCTTCATAGTCGCTAGTATGGGGCTGTGTTTTGGATTTGTGCTGAAAACAGTGTTGATAATATAGAGATGTTTTCATTATTGCTGAGCAGTGCTTACACAGAGTCAAGGCCTTTTCTGCTTCTCATACCACCCCACCAGCGAGTAGGCTGGGGGTGCACGAGGAGTTGGGAGGGGACACAGCTGGGACAGCTGACCCCAACTGACCACAGGGATATTCCATACCATATGACGTCATGCTCAGCAATATAAAGCTGGGAGAAAGAAGGAGGAAGGGAGAATGTTTGGAGTGATGGTGTTTGTCTTCCCAAGTAACCATTAGGTGTGATGGAGCCCTGCTTTCCTGGAGATGACTGAACACCTGCCTGCCGATGGGAAGTAGTGAATAAATTCCTTATCTTGCTTTGCTTGCGCGCAGAGCTTTTGCTTTACCTATTAAACTGTCTTTATCTCAACCCATGAGTTTTCTCACTTTTACCCTTCCGATTCTCTCCCCCATCCCACTGTGAGGGAGCGAATGAGAGGCTGTGTGGTGCTTAGTTGCGGGCTGCAGTTAAACCACAATAGTCCTTCAAGCTACTATATGATTTTTTTACAACAACTCTATTCATCATGTCTACTGTCAAACAGAAAGGATGTTTGCATGAGAACTTCTTATTGCACTTATTGATAAAGGCAAGGCCATGCAGGTGGTGTAATTACTGGTACCAAGTGGGAGCTGTCCAAAAGCTCCTCTATTACAATTAGCTGGCTAAGTTTATCCTGTGGCCAAGAAATTTGAACAGCACAGTGTCCTGGTTCCGGCTGGGACAGAGTTAACATTCTTCCCAGTAGCTTGGGGGGTGTGCTGTGTTTTGGGTTTGGTATGAGAGGAGCGTTGATGGCCCATTGATGCTTTGGTTGTTGCTGGGTGGTGCTTGCACCGGGGAGTTTTGGTTTCTCTTTTCGGCCTCCCATGCCCTGCCACATGCAGGGGAAGCTGTGGTGTGGGGGAGATCCTAGCTGGGGTGGTGGACCCAGCTGGCCAATGGGGTATTCTATACCATGTGACATCATGCTCAGTATAAAAACCAGGGGGGTGGGGGGGCTTGCGCCCCTGTTCGTGCATTGCCTGCTTTGTGTATTCTGTTATTGTTGTTGTTCTCATTGTTATTATTACTGTTCTACTTCGTTTTATTTCAATTACTAAACTGTTTTTATCTCAACCCACGAGTTTTCCTACTTGTGCCCTCCCGATTCTCTCCCCCATCCCACCGGAGGTGGGGGGGTGAGCGAGCGGCTGCGTGGGGTTTATTTGCTGGCTGTGGTTAAACCACGACAGTCCTTTTTTGGCGGCGCCCAACGTGGGGCAGCAAAGGGTTGAGATAACAACAGATTAACTAGAGCATATTAAGGAATTTATATCTGTTAACATATTAATTTATCTGATCTGCACCATACTCTTGTTTTTACTGTACCTGTTAAAGATTGGAGTTGGGTTTTGCAGTCTGCTGTGCTCTGCAGTGATTAATGATGTTTTGCCTGGGAGATTTGTTACTAAAACGCTGGCATTGGGGGTTATTTGGTATTTGGGATTTGTAATGAAGCCATTTCTGTATTTCGGGTACCACCTCATGGAGACCATTAGCAATTATACCTTTTCCTCCGAGACATTTTTTATGGAGGAAATAGAGAATGGCACCCTCACTACCTTCCTCTATGATGTCGTCTCCTTTGTTAAAATAATTTGTCAGTACCTTGAACATCCCTGGGTAGTTAAGATATACATCTTTTGGTACTCCTTGGGAATATTGTTTTGGTTTTATCCAAGTTTAGTAAGCAATTTAAGAATGTCATCCAGAGATCTGCCCCAAGGGTGGATAGTTATGAGTGGCAGGGTGAGTAGGATAGCATGGGCAAATGCCTAGGACGGTGGGCACCCCCAGTGTTTTGGAACTTCACCCCTGAGCAAGTGCAGAATCCTGAAAAATTAGTAGAATATTTGGAAGAAGTATGCTGTCACCCTGGCCATTCTAGGGAGACACAAATCACTATAATGTGCTGGGGTCTGGCCCATGCCTACCGAGCCCTGTTTAACACCACTCAGAACCCCCAAGGGGAAGAAAAGGTCTCTGCAGCTGATGACAAAGCAACAGGCCCTGTGGCTACCGCACCCCCCACGGCAAGCACAGCGGCTCCCTCACCCCCCAGGGCAGGCAAGGCAGCTACTCCGCCCCCTGCAGCAGGGAACCAACCCATGCCGGTATCAGTCGCCCCTATACAAAAAAGAAAATGCACAAGGAAATCACCTCGTTTAGTAAGGGATGAAGATGAACCAGGGCCATCAGGACAACAGGAGGAGGAGGAGGCAGAACCCGTAAATGAGATGGTAACCACCCGATCCCTATCCCTGGGTGAACTGCGAGATATGCGAAAAGACTTCAGCCCCAGGCGAGCACATTGTCACCTGGCTGCTCGATGCTGGGATAACGGGGCCAGTAGCCTGGAATTAGAGGGCAGGGAAGCCAAGCAGCTGGGATCCCTTTCTAGGGAAGGGGGCATTGACAAAGCAATTGGACAAGGGGCACAAGTCCTCAGCCTCTGGAGGCGACTCCTGTCAGGCGTGAAGGAAAGGTATCCCTTCAGGGAAGATGTTATATGCCACCCAGGCAAGTGGACCACCATGGAGAAAGATATCCAGTACCTGAGCGAATTAGCCGTGCTGGAAGTGATTTATGATGACCTGAACAACGAGCAGTTATCCAAAGATCCAGATGAAGTCAATTGCACCCGACCCATGTGGCGGAAGTTTGTACGGAGCGCACCAGCGTCACATGCAAACTCATTGGCAATAATGACCTGGAGAGATGGAGAGGAACAAACAGTGGATGAACTGGCTGGCCAACTCCGGCAATATGAAGAAAGTCTCTCTTCCTCCCTATGGGCCTGTGTCTCTGCTGTGGAGAAACTGTCTCAGGAGGTCCAGCAACTCAAAGAGGATATGTCCTGCTCCCCACCTGCACGGGCCAGTGTCTCAGCCATTAGGAGCAAGCGTCCCTCACCTCAAGAGAGGAGACATCGTGGGTACACACCCCGGGGCACCCTGTGGTTTTACCTGCGTGACCACGGAGAGGACATGAGGAAGTGGGATGGAAAATCTACCTCAGCCCTACAGGCACGGGTACATGAGTTGCAAGGGAAAACAACCACAAAAGGGGGTTCTTCCAGGAAAACTGCTGCTCCAGTCTCCAGTGAGCAGTTCCCCAGGCAGAGTAGAAGGGCTGATTCCACTTCCGACCTTAACAAAGGGACTTCTGATTCATACTTACAAGAAGTGGGTAGCGAATACGATGACCAGGACTAGAGGGGCCCTGCCTCCAGCCAGGTGGAGGAAAGGGACAACCGGGTTTACTGGACTGTGTGGATTCGATGGCCTGGCACATCAGACCCACAGGAGTATAAGGCTCTCGTAGACACCGGTGCACAGTGTACCCTGATGCCATCAAGCTATAAAGGGGCAGAACCCATTTGTATTTCTGGAGTGACAGGGGGATCCCAAGAGTTAACTGTATTGGAGGCCGATGTGAGCCTGACCGGGAATGAGTGGCAGAAGCACCCCACTGTGACTGGCCCAGAGGCTCCGTGCATCCTTGGCATAGACTACCTCAGGAGAGGGTATTTCAAGCACCCAAAAGGGTACCGGTGGGCTTTTGGAATAGCTGTGCCCTGGAGACAGAGGAAATCAAACAGCTGTCCACCTTGCCTGGTCTCTCAGAGGACCCTTCTGTTGCGGGGTTGTTGAAGGTCAAAGAACAGCAGGTACCAATCGCTACCACAACGGTGCACCAGCGGCAATATCGCACCAACCGAGACTCCCTGATTCCCATCCATAAGCTGATTCGTCGACTGGAGAGCCAAGGAGTGATCAGCAAGACTCGCTCACCCTTCAACAGTCCCATATGGCCAGTGCGAAAGTCCAATGGAGAGTGGAGACTAACAGTAGACTATCGTGGCCTGAACGAAGTCACGCCGCCACTGAGTGCTGCCATGCCGGACGTGCTGGAACTTCAATATGAGCTGGAGTCAAAGGCAGCCAAGTGGTACGCCACAATGGATATCGCTAATGCGTTCTTCTCAATCCCTTTGGCGGCAGAGTGCAGGCCACAGTTTGCTTTCACTTGGAGGGGCGTCCAGTACACCTGGAACCGACTGCCCCAGGGGTGGAAACACAGCCCTACCATTTGCCATGGACTGATCCACACCGCACTGGAACAGGGTGAGGCTCCAGAACACCTCCAATACATTGATGACATCATTGTATGGGGCAACACAGCAGAAGAAGTTTTTGAGAAAGGGGAGAGAATAGTCCAAATCCTTCTGGAGGCCGGCTTTGCCATAAAACAAAGTAAGGTCAAGGGACCTGCACAGGAGATCCAGTTTTTAGGAATAAAATGGCAAGATGGACGTCGTCAGTTCCCAACGGATGTGATCAACAAAATAACAGCCATGTCCCCACCAACTAGCAAAAAGGAAACTCAAGCTTTCTTAGGCGTTGTGGGTTTTTGGAGAATGCATAATCCAGATTACAGCCTGATTGCCAGCCCTCTCTATCAAGTGACCAGGAAGAAGAACGATTTCAAATGGGGCCCTGAGCAACAACAAGCCTTTGAACAAATTAAACGGGAGATAGTTCAGGCAGTAGCCCTTGGGCCAGTCCGGGCAGGACAAGATGTAAAGAATGTGCTCTACACCGCAGCCGGGGAGAATGGCCCTACCTGGAGCCTCTGGCAGAAAGCACCAGGGGAGACTCGAGGTCGACCCTTAGGGTTCTGGAGTCGGGGATACAGAGGATCCGAGGCCCGCTACACTCCAACTGAGAAGGAGATATTGGCAGCATATGAAGGGGTTCCAGCTGCTTTGGAAGTGGTTGGTACTGAAGCACAGCTCCTCCTGGGACCCCGACTGCCGGTGCTGGGCTGGGTGCTCAAAGGGAGCGTCCCCTCTCCACATCATGCAATCGATGCTACGTGGAGTAAGTGGGTCGCACTGATCACACAACGGGCCCGAATAGGAAACCCCAGTCGCCCAGGAATCTTGGAAGTGATCACAAGCTGGCCAGAAGGCAAAGATTTTGGAATATCCCCAGAGGAGGAAGTGACACGTGCTGAAGAGACCCCACTGTATAACAAACTACCAGAAAACGAGAAGCAATATGCCCTGTTCACTGATGGGTCCTGTGTTCTTGTGGGAAAGCATTGGAGGTGGAAGGCTGCGGTATGGAGTCCTATACGCCAATTCGCAGAAGCTGCTGAAGGAGAAGGTGAATCGAGTCAGTTTGCGGAGGTGAAAGCCATTCAGCTGGCCTTGGACATTGCTGAACGAGAAAAATGGCCAGTACTTTATCTCTATACTGACTCATGGATGGTGGGAAATGCCCTGTGGGGGTGGTTGCAGCAGTGGAAGCAGAACAACTGGCAGCGCAGAGGTAAACCCATCTGGGCTGCCGCATTGTGGCATGATATTGCTGCCCAGGTAGAGAGCGTGGTTGTAAAAGTACGTCATGTAGATGCTCACGTACCCAAGAGTCGGGCCACTGAAGAACACCAAAACAACCAGCAGGTGGATCAGGCTGCTAAGATTGAAGTGGCTCAGGTGGATCTGGACTGGCAGAATGGAACCAGAACTGGCCTCCGCATGCAACAGTCCAACACCACACACCATCTCTCCTGCCTTGAAAGACTATCATGACAGATGGAACCCAAAGTCATGGACTAAATGAACTCAATGGACATTTTAGAGGGATGCCCCATGGACTTAGGGAATGGTATCTCTGTGTGTGTATATATCAAAAGGCAGGAAAAGTGGTGATGACTAATTGGAATGTATTGGAAAATATGAGACCTGGGCATGATGTAGATGGTATAGAATAAGGGGTGGTTATTGTCCTGGTTCTGGCTGGGACAGAGTTAACTTTCTTCCCAGTAGTTTGGGGGGTGTGTGCTGTGTTTTGGGTTTGGTATGAGAGGAGCGTTGATGGCCCATTGATGCTTTTGTTGTTGCTGGGTGGTGCTTGCACTGGGGAGACTTTTGGTTTCTCTTTTCGGCCTTCCATGCCCTGCCAAGTGCAGGGGAAGCTGTGGTGGTGGGGAGAGCCTAGCCGGGGTGGTTGACCCAGCTGGCCAATGGGGTGTTCTATACCATGTGGCATCATGCTCAATATAAAAACCAGGGGTGTGTGGGGGCTCACCCCCAGTTCGTGACACACGGTTGACGGTCGGTGACCAGTTGCATTGTGCATTGCCTGCTTTGTATATTCTGTTATTGTTGTTGTTCTCATTGTTATTATTGCTGTTCTACTTTGTTTTATTTCAATTATTAAACTGTTTTTATCTCAACCCGTGAGTTTTCCTACTTGTGCCCTCCCGATTCTCTCCCTCATCCTACCAGAGGTGGGGGGTGAGCGAGCGGCTACATGGGGTTTATTTGCTGGCTGTGGTTAAACCACAACAACAACTTAGAGTGGGAAGCAATTAAAATCCCTTAAGAGAAGGACCTGGACCTATTCTTGTCTGCCTCCATTTTGCAAGGTCCTGAGAGTTCTTTGACTACCTTGAGCTCTACAAAGGGGCTGAGCATGGGTTTTGATTCCAATCTAGGTGATGGCCAACAGCTCTCAGACCATAAAAACCAAAACTGTCAATGGTAGAGGCAGGCAGAAGATGATGCAGCCATGCAACCAACAGTATCCTTTCTCTGCCAGATAAATGATGGTTTTTTTTGTAGGAGAAATACACACAGAGAATAATACTGACCCCTTTCTGTCCTGCCTTGTCCATATGAGCTCTATAGGCCATCTGTAGGAAGAGTGCAGAACAGAGTTTGGAATATAGAGCAGGAAAGTCATTTACAGGATTTCTTTATTCCAATGGCTGTCTTTCGATGCTCTTTATATAACTATGAATTATCCAAAGAATACATACATATTCAACTGCTTACAATGATCTTTTGGATCTTGCTTTGAAATTGTGTGGTCATAATATTATCTCTAAGGGTTTCTTACATTTTACAGAAGCTAAGAGATCAATGGAATAAATAGAATGCACGATGCTGCAAAGAGCTCACAGATCTGTCAAAAGGTGGATTTAACATTCAGTGGCAAACTACTATAGAACACTGAATTTTTGAATCCGGATGGTGTTCATGGTGCTTCATTTTGTCTTTATGAGGTCTTCCTGGTGGAGGTCTATTCTATTTTATAACTATAATGTACAGTACTATAAAACAAGGTATGGCGTAACCAAATATCAGAAATTGAGGCTGTATCAGCAGTACCCTGACAAATTATTCTGGTGAGAATGTTAGCAATTTCTAAATCTAGAATTATTTTTTCTAAATATGGGGAAACAGAGGATGAAAAGGATAGAGATTTAAGACTTTCATTTATCTTGAAGAGTTCAGGTACAATCACAGCCTTCTGTAGCAAAAGGCAGCACCATCTGCTGAGGCATTCTGTAAGCAATATAATGTCTCTCTAGAGATAGTTTAGCATTCAATTCACAGAGAAGGATGGCAGGGACTTGTAAACAAAAGGAAAAAACTGAAGCAGTGAAGAATGGGCTGTGCTCTAAAGATTCCATATGTTTCTTTATAGCTGGAAAAAATCCTGCAATGATATAAAAACCTGGCAAAGATATCTGATGCATTCATTGTGGCTTTTTCCACCAAACCTTGCTACTTGAAAAGCAAAGAGTAATGCCAAAATATTGCTTGATTTTTTTCCCCACTGAAACCTTCAAGTTTGTATGAATCCGGACCAAATTATGTGGCAAATAGCAATTGTTTAGAGAAAGGGGAAGAAAGCTTTTAATTGCAGCTCAATAATGATTATATACATAGGGTATGCTTAAGAAAGCAGAAATCATATTCAATGCATATTCAGTTATGAAGTCAATTGAAATGAACAATAGCTTTGCTAAATGATAAATGGCTAGTTTAAACACTTTTCATCTTAATACCTTATAAAATGTTTTAAATATGACCAGGAGCATTGCTGTGGTAGTGGGGACCTGAGATTGAAAGGAGACTATTTCCTGTGTTGTTTTGAATTAAATCAAAGTATAAGAATTATAAAAGACAGATCTTTAGATTTTCACCCTAATGGTCTTAAGTTTAAATGAAAAGATTACTAAAGATAAGTTACTGCAAGTTTATGGCATGAGGTTAGTGGGGTTATAGGTTCTCCCAGACCAAGCAGAAGAGCCAGGTCTTCAGTTGGTCTAGGATCTATTCCATAAAATATTTTAAAATAACAGAACCCAGCTTTATCACTGTCTCATGTAGAAGCAGATACTCAGCATTCAGGAAATCTGAGCATCTTCTATAACATAGCAGCCCCCCCTTAATTTTATCCATGAAGAAAATATAGTTCAGAATGATGTCTGTCTGTGGTGATACTAGCATAGGTTTTGTGTTCTGAACTGTATGTTTTTCATGTGCTTTTCTACCTTAAACATTCAGAAAATGTTGTATTTTGTGTGTGTTATGAGAGGTGGAGGGAGGGGAAATAGGAATAAAAGGAATATCATTGTTACTTGATTTCCATTTCAAGATAGGTATGTTGTATTAAGTGATGTAACATCTTCATAGTTCTGGTGCAAAGTAAAGGAAACTAAGAGGGCCAATATTTGCTTTCTTAAGTATATATATTTTTTTAAACCATTATTGAAGGTGATTTGTAACTAAGCTATGTGGGAGTCTAATCAAGGCAAGTTATATGTAATATAGGCTGATTTCAACTAAATTGAAATACTTTAATTATGATAGAAGATATGTAGTGATTTGCATGAACTCTTCAAAAATCTCAACTTTATTTTGAAATAGTGCAATTTGCAGTGGGTGTCTGAAGATCTAAGAGGGTTATGTGTTGTCCTTCTTCTCATGGATGAAATTGTCTCATTGGGAGTTTATATTTTGCCAAACCTAAAAGAGCAGAGGTGTCTTTGTTTTGGGAACTGTACCAAGTATGATTCAGAACATGTCATCATTCATATAACATAAGCTCTACAGTCCTCTAGGCTGCAAAAAAACTAACCTAATGCTAAGGAGATTATGTGTTTTTGCTCACAAAATGAAAACTGTAGTGACTTTTACTAAAAAACAGTTTGAGAGGGAAACAAGGAGGGGAAAAGAATAAGTTCTTACAATTCAAAAGTAAAAATCAAATTAACCTATGTTGGGGGCACAGAAAAAGTATAGATCATAAAGAAGGATACATAATTTTCTGCTTCAAAATATATCTTTTAAAAATGAGAAGAAAGCAAAGCATCTATCTCCCCCCATCAGATCTGCATTCAGAAAAAAATCTTTGAATAATTGTAAAAAGGCTTATTTTGTAAGTCTGTGTCTTAGACTTTTAAAACCCTGTAGGAATTGTTTAGCATTGCTTGAGATCAGTTCCCTTGTCATAAGCTAGCCCTGTTAACTATTTATAGCATCTTGGAGTCCTACTATGATGTGCAGTAGACTGGTTAAGACTAAAATGCCTTTAAGGAATTGCATATTGCATCCTCTTAATCCCCTTCTTGGTTTAAAGATCATCCATGCAGAGACCTGCTTGTTCCCTACCTAGAAATTGTCCTGTTTCATGGAACACAACCTTTGCTCCCCTTTGCTGGGAGGTAAGTTCAGCTTTCTTTGCGACAGCTGTGGTCAGTCGCTGCCTACACTCTTCACTGAGCTCCATGAACACATTGTCCTTGTCCATCTCCTCTGAGACTTCTTCCATTGTAGGGATTCACTGTTTTGTCACACTGCTCAAGCAAGGAGGCCTTCTGCTGAAATTTTCAGCCTTCCTGCAAAATGGGATGGTTCCATCCTGAGCTCTCAGCAAGTTTTCTTTAAAAAACAGCCAGTTCTCCAAAGCAACCTTCCCCCTCATGGCCTTCTTGCAGGGAATTCTGTCTAGCAGTTTGCCGAATAAGCCAAAAATGGCTCTCTTGTAGTCCAGAGTCCTAATTCTGCTTCCTACCTTCACAGCCATGCTGATCTCAGTTGTCTTCAGTCACTTGGGTTGCCAAGCTGCCATTTATCACCACGATCCAGTTTGTTCCTGTTTGTGAGCAGCAGGCCAAGTACAGTAACACTCTTCTTTGACCCATACAGCATTTGCACTAGGAAACAGTCACCAATGCAGCTGAGGAAATTCCTGGCATGATATTTGTGAGCACTGTGCTGTCAAGAAGCTCCTAACCATAGAGCGCAACTCCTCCTCTTCCTCCTGCCTACTCAGCTGTGACCACACTCAAATCATGTGCACTGTCTGCCCAGGGCTGTTGGAGTGATCATGGGTCGGAGTGGGAGCGCGTTCCCGGAGTAATGAGGAGTCCCAATGTGGGTATGGTCATTCTCCTTTATTTCAAGATATTGTGCCACTTTTATAAGCTAGCCACTCTAACACGCGCATCTATGAATCCTCTATTGGTTTACAGTCAGTAAGCACACGAATCTTAACATACACAGATTGGTCAAAAGCAGGTGTCCACGCGAACGCTTCCTGCGCCTGCATTCCGTTACATAATCTACTGATATTTACATTCCTCAGCCTGTTTTTCCTACTCTACTATCACTTCAGAGACTCTAAAACTACAATTGCTCTTTAGCAGCCTTATACTATTACTAACAAATCCTCAGTGCTTGGAATGTTCATAGGATGATTTTTATTTAATAAAAATCCCTCCACAAATTTCCCCTTTTTGTTTTTGAACAATCCAAGCCTGATTTACTACTTTCGATACAGCCTTTTTTATACAACTAAAAGCAATACAAAAGCATACACACAATATTAAGATGATAATCAATATACGCAAGCCTTCTTTTATCAGAGCTATCAGCCATTGCAGCAACTCTCTAAAAAAAAATATTCATGAGCCATTCATCTAAAATGCCATGATTTTGTGGTATCATGCTTACATGGTTTTTTAACCATTGTAATTGTTTATGTGTAGACTCACCATGATCGGATAGGTTCATGCAACACATAAACTCTTCTACCCAGAAACCAGGCACACCAAACAGGTTCTGAAAGGCTCAGCTGCCCTAGCAAGAGACAAAACAAAACGCAGATTGATCTGTTTTGTTTGCCCAGGTAACCTCTTCTTGTGAGAGTGCAGGCTTCACCGCTCGGCTAGGCACCCATATTGGTCCCTTATCTGTGGAAACACACATGTATCCTCTTCCATTAAATATTACCGAAACTGGGCCCAGCCACATGCCAGTGATTGGGTCTCGATACATTACTTTTAGTTTCGGAAGCGTTGTATGAGAGTTAAACTTAAGGTTCTGGTGATGTATTATAATCGATGGCTCTTCTCTGTCTCCCATCAGACACAAATAATTTAGGGTAAATAGGACTTTATGCAGTCTCATCTGCGGGTCCTTTTCTCCCTCCTTTTGCTTAGCTAGATAGTCCTTCAATACCTGATGCGTGCGTTCTACAAGGCTCTGCCCCGTCGGTGAGTGTGGGATGCCAGTAATATGCTTGACCCCCCATCTCATCAGAAAGGTTCTCAACTTCTGACTGGTGTAAGCAGGGCCATTGTCTGTTTTCAGTTGTTCTGGCACACCCAACACTGCGAAGCAAGCAAGGAGGTGCTTACACACATGATGAGCCTTCTCACCCGATAAAGCCGTGGCCCATATTACTTTAGAAAAGGTATCTATGGTGACATGCACATATTTGAGCTGCCCAAATTCAGCAATGTGAGTGACGTCAGTCTGCCAGAGCTCTAAAGCCTTGAGACCTTTTGGATTAACGCCCAGCCCTATTCCAGGTCCATGATTTCCACACTTGGGACAGGCCCGTATGATAGAGCGAGCTTCGTTTTCTGATAACCCATATTGCCTTCTTAAACCCTTTGAGTTTTGATGAAATATTTCATGACCCTGCCTAGCTTGTAAAAATTTATCTACAGGTGGTACATGACACGCTGGACTGACAAGATTGTCTGCTATCTGATTGCCTTGTCCTAAACCCAACTCCCATTGATGGCTACGGATATGAATAACACAGCATGGAGCCACTCGCTGGGAGATGGTTGATCTTAATTGAATAAATAATTTCCCTAGCTGAGGATTATTTGTTTCCCTAATCAGCGCATCTTGAATTCTTGGTATAAGGCCAGCTACATATAGAGAATCAGTCACCACATTCAAAGGATGATCAAGCCAGTTCCCTAATGCCCATACCACCGCCATTAATTCTAAAGTCTGTAAGGTATCTCCAGCTTGCCCTTGCAAAATCTTTTTGCACCATTGATCTGTTTCCCACCATACGCATGCAGCTTGTCTAGAACGTTTTCCCGCATCTGTATATACCGTCAACCCCTCGAGTATCGGGCTAACAATCACTTTAGGTTTTTCTAGCCACTGATTTCGTTTTAGAATCTGCCACAATTTCCCTTGAGGTTGCTGAGAATGCACCTTTCCGCTAAATCCTAACAGAGATTCTTGAATGGCCAGCATGTGGCGTATCCACCATTCTAAATCTACAGCGTTAACAGGAATACTGATGTCTGCTGGTTCCTGTCCTGTCAGCTCTATAATTCGCGTTCTCCCTTTTCAGATTAATTCCCCTACGGCTTCAGGACGAGTTTGTATACTGCAACGTGGTTGTACCCGTAAGAAAACCCATTCCAAAATTTGAAAAAAGGAGGAATTTGGCGAGTTATCATTACTCTTGTTGTCAATGGCAATCACGGAGTTCATTCCCTGTTGTCCCTTCATCTCCCCCTTCTTGTTTTGCCATTGACATATAACGGCAAAAGGTGATTCTTCGGTGTTACAGATAAGCAAAGAAAGTGGCAGTTCAAGAATTCTTCTTGCGGTCCAGGCTATAGTAAGTTTGTTTATAATGTGCTGTAAGGCTACGTGGTGTTTGTCCGTCATATGAATTTCAGCTGCAGGCTGAGTGCCACGCAGTAATTCAGTTAGTGGTTTAATGTCTGCATTGGTAATGCCAACGCAATTGCGAACCCATTGGATGTCGCCTAAGACCGTCTGCACATCAGCCAATGTTTTAAGAGGAGTTTTTAGTGCTATTTTTTGAGGACGAATTTTTGCCTGTTCAATGGTCCACCCTAGGTATTTCCAAGGTGGAGACCTCTGGATCTTTTCTGGTGCAATTACAAGTCCCTTGTCTGCTAGCATGGTTGTTAATTGTTGTACATGATGCGCTTCAAAAGGAATTTGTTGACAACACAAAATATCATCCATATAATGATAGATGATAGTGTCAGGCCTTTTTTCTCTTATCGGTTGCAGTGCCCAGGCGACATATAATTGACACAATGTAGGAGAGTTTTTCATCCCTTGTGGAAGTACCACCCACTCATACCGCTCTGCTGGTGCTGCTTTATTTATCGAGGGTATGGAAAAGGCAAATCTCTGAGTGTCCTGAGGGTGTAGTGGGATTGTGAAAAAGCAGTCCTTTAAATCAACTATAAGTATGTGCCAATTTTCAGGTAACATATTAGGTGATGGCATTCCAGGTTGTAAGGCTCCCATAGGCAACATTTGGTCATTTATTTTCCTCAAATCATGTAGTAAACGCCACTTCCCACTTTTCTTAGGGATGACAAAAATAGGAGTATTCCATGGACTGACAGATGGTTTGATATGTCCCTCTATAAGTTGTTCGGATACTAGTTGTTTAGTTATTTGCAATCGCTCTTTAGTCATGGGCCACTGGTCAACCCAAACAGGGTCATTGGAGATCCATGTTAACGGTGGGTTGGGCGATTGCTCCCCAGTGCCCATAACTAAAAATGCTTTGTAGTCAGCATTGCCCCGATCTGACTGAGAACATCACGTCCAATTAATGCCTCCAAATTTCCAGGGAGCGACAAAACATGGACCTTCAGTGTTGCCCTCTGGCCTTCTGGGAAACTCACTTGAACCGGTTTACTACTTATATATGAGGCTGAGTTCCCTCCCACTCCTGCGATTAATGCCTTTGGGGTTTCTATTTCCCACTGCAACGGCCAATTTGCTCGATTTATAATAGTTATGTCGGCACCAGTGTCCAACATTGCATTTATTCTTATTGAAAGGTTATCCTGAGTCAAAGTCACAGTTTCGAGTGGGCGATGATCTAATTTTGTAGTGAAACATACAGCAGGTCCAGTAGAACCAAATCCTTTACACCCACGCTCTTCCCAATCTTGGTTTGACCGATTTAAAGGATTTTTAAAAGCTAATATCTGGGCTATCCGACTGCCCTTTGGGATGAAGAGAGGAGGACTAATTGTATAGGCCATAATATGAATTTGACCAGTATAGTCTGCATCAATGACTCCAGGAATTACGATTAATCCTTTTATTCCTGCAGAAGATCGACCTAAAAGGATTCCACCTATCCTATTACTATCAGCTACTAAAGGCCCTACTGCATTGCTAGGGATTTTGCACACTTCTGTATTGGTTAAAGTGAAATCTATTGTTGTTTCCAGGTCGACTCCCAAACTTCCTTTGGTGGCAGCCGAGTGTTTTAGTAAAAACCCTGATTGCTGCTGTTGTTCTGAGGGGGCATTTGTTTCTGCACGTGGCCTCTCCTCGCGCTCAATTTGAAGTTTCCCGAACAGGCCTTAGTAGCATGGGTATTTTTTTGACACCTATCACACCATACGGGAGCACGACAATTTCGCTTGCTATGCCCCTGTTCCCCGCAACGATAGCAGATGCCTTTAAAGGGCTGAACTATTCCTGGAGAGTGCTTTCGCCTAACAACAGCTGCCAATGGTTGTACTACTTCTTTGACAGCACTTTGCAGCACAGCTGCCATCGACTCATTTTGTTGTTGAACTCCTGCTCTTTCCACCCGAGAAAGCATTTCTTCCACTCCTGCCCCTTTGGGCAGACTGGCTAGAATGGCCTTGGTAGTGTTATTGGCGTTATCAAAGGCCAAAATTCTAAACATTTGTTGTTTATTGTTCTCTCCCAAATCTGGGTGGTTCATTACTACATCCCAAAGCCTATCAATAAAGTTGCTATACTTCTCAGTTGCACCTTGCGTCACCGAGCTGAAAGAAGGGCCTTCCGATCCTGGTAAGGAAAGAAACGCATCTAAAGCAAGCTTAGAAGATAACTGTAACATATTGACAGGAAAAGTTAGTTGGACATTTATATCCGCATAACGTCCCCCACCAATGAGCATTTCTGCTGTGATCCCATATAATGGATCCCCTGGCTGCTGATGTTGGGCAGCAGCATTCACTGCCCTGTGAGACCATGACGATCCCCATAACAAAAACTGTGTAGGTGTCAACAGAAGTCTCATCGGACTTTGACAATCATGAGGACACATCAAATCAGCAGAAAAAATCCAAATAACAATTTGTCGCGAGGCTTCCGATTTAACACCATACTGCGATATAGTATTTTTGGCTTGTTGTAGAATCTTCCAATCATGCGGTTCCCATTTTCCTTGACCGTTGTACTGTACCACCGGAAAAGCCATGGGGCCAATGTCAGATGCAACTCCCCACTGTCCATCCAAAATAGCATCCCGAACAACTCCACTCCATCGGCCAGGATGGGTAGGCGCGGTAGGTCCGGAGAAACAGGGTGGCAAGTTGTCTCTCGAACCGGCGGTTGACCAAGGTTCTCCTTTTTGCTGAGTCTGTGAAGTCAAGTCCTTTAGTTGTTGCACAACCTCTTTTAACAGCTGATTAATATTGTCTGTTGAATTTTTCTCTTTTCCGCTAGATGGCGGTGTGGCAGCACCGGAGGAATCACCGGAGAGTGGCAAGGGGGGGTGGAGAGGAGGGGCGGTGGGAGGAGGGCGGCACGTTTCCCCGCCTGGAATCGGGGGGGTGGGTGGAGCTGGCCACTCCTCCCCCTTCATGCCCAGCGGTTGCTCTTCCGCTTTCGCCTCATACTGCTGCTGTGCTTTAGCTCCGGCAACTTCCGGCTGCTGTGGCGCAGATGATATTGTCGGGCAAGATGGCGAGCATAGACTGTCGGGCGTTTTTAAGTCCTGCTCAACTCTATCGCGCAATTCGGCAACAGTCTTACAGGTGGACCCCGTCATACCCTTCACAGCAGGCAGCCCAAAAAATCGCGCGAAAGGCCCCGCCTTAGATTCCATGCTCTTAGACTGTTCCGGCATGGGGTCCGGAGCCAGCATCTGAACAGCCGCACACACCACCTCCCGTTCAGCTTTCATAGCTCTTAAAGTGTCTAGTACGTCTCCCCACAAGTCTGACACAGACTTAATGTCCTTCTCAAATTTTTTATCACCTCCAGTAAGCTTCTGCCACATTAGTTCTCCCAGCTCCCGCCATTCAAGCACAGAAAACAACGTGTGAGTGTCTTTAAAATGTCCCAAACGTTGTCCTAACTTAATTAGCTTGATAAGCTGTTTCACCGTTGTCTCGATCCCTCTCTTAGAGAGTAGTCCTACGAGCAATGCAGCTGCTGCCTCATTCTCCATAATAGCAGCGCACCCTCTGGGAGGCAGTTGGCCACTCTGCACCGATATCTATTCTATCTGTTTGAGCAATAGAATAGTACTTCTCCCAGTCGCTTGTTTCCCACTCCCCTTCTCTCGCTGCGCTTACCGCAGTCTCGAAGAATTGTAGTCTCTGCTACCAGACCTCTGGGTTACGAGCCCAGCATGTTTCCGCATCCTCTGCTACCAGATGTTGGAGTGACCATGGGTCGGAGTGGGAGCGCGTTCCCGGAGTAATGAGGAGTCCCAATGTGGGTATGGTCATTCTCCTTTATTTCAAGATATTGTGCCACTTTTATAAGCTAGCCACTCTAACACGCGCATCTATGAATCCTCTATTGGTTTACAGTCAGTAAGCACACGAATCTTAACATACACAGATTGGTCAAAAGCAGGTGTCCATGCGAACGCTTCCTGCGCCTGCATTCCGTTACATAATCTACTGATATTTACATTCCTCAGCCTGTTTTTCCTACTCTACTATCACTTCAGAGACTCTAAAACTACAATTGCTCTTTAGCAGCCTTATACTATTACTAACAAATCCTCAGTGCTTGGAATGTTCATAGGATGATTTTTATTTAATAAAAATCCCTCCACACAGGGCTCCATGATTCCAGTCACGTCACAGTCCTGTGCCTCTGCTGGGACCTGCAATTCTTCTTGTTCCCCAAACTGTGCGCATTAATGTACAGAGCTCTGATGAAAATGGTGAATCAGAACCAGGAACAAGAAAAATACTTAACCGATAAGTATAAAGACATACAGTAAATCTGATAGAGCAAAAGAGGAAGCACACATGAAAAATAAAAAGATCCGCTCTGATGTATTTGGGACCAACACTTAAAGTATCCCCCAGATACTTTTCAGGAATTAACTAACAATGTTTGTGTAGGGCACGAAAAAACTTTGTCACGGTAACCCAAGATAGTTCACCTCCCCCATCCGAGTATGTAGAGTCCCAAGCACATCTTATATTGTTACGGTAACCTGACATAGTTCATTTCTTTCTATCCAAATATGTAGTCCCAAGCACAGCTTATCTCATCACGGTAACCCAGGGTAGTTCGCCATCCCCCCCCCACCATCTGCACCCACTTTTGCACGGGTGCCAACGTGACGGCCAGCTGCGGATCTCGGAATTCAGACAACAGCACCTGCATTACATCAGTGAGTTCACTAATGAGCAAAACAGGACATTGGATATGTATGATATGTTAATCAGCACAAGTTTTATTATCCACCCCTGCGGTGCTTTCCATTGAGCCTCATCCGGAGCAGAGTTCTGCTGCGTCAGGTTTCCCCATTTTTAGTGTTGGTGCCCCGGGGCTCACACGGTGGAAACACTATGCTCTCAATAAAGCCAAAGCTTTCACTCACCGAGTGTTGTGCCTGGTCCCTGAGGGATCCACACCTGCTTTTCACACATTACAGATTTGTTAAGAAGCCAAACAGTGAGCTTAGCTCATAATCAAGAAAGAAAAAGAGCAGAGACCCCAAGAATGTCCCCTCTCTTTTATTTATTAGACGTACTATGACTTTGTTAACAACACAGGAACAACCACCAAAAAATTCAAGACTTTGCAAAAGAAAATGAAAAAGGACAAAAGATCATTTCAGAAGCCTGGTAGATAAAAACAACATCCTTGGAGGAAAAGGAGAGGAAAAAAGTAGTAAAAGATACAATCAACAAAGCATAAATTCTAAGCAAATGTTCATATGACTCATGCGCAGTGACATCAAATGCAGCCTAGCTGTGGTTTTTTTGTTCAGCTCAAGCTCAAACTGATTGACAGAATCAAACTACAGAAAGGCTTTCCAGGTAACAGTGATATGGGAGTGAGAAAAGAAAGGCACTATAAGGGTTTACTTCTGCATGAAATGACTGCATGAAAACAGTCATCTTAGGTCAAGCCAATGGCCCTTCAGGCCTAGCCTATGATAGCAAACACACTGGAAGTTTAGAGAAAAATTATGAAAGAGAGGACATCCAGAAGAGTGCTTCCCCATTACACCTTTCCAGCTTCAGTGACTAGCAGGTGAGGGTTTCCTGAAGCAGAGGCTGCATTTGGGCAGCTATGGAGCACTGATACCTTCCTAAAATTGTCTGTTCTATTTTTAAATACAACTCAAACTTTAGATTTCTCATTATCCAGTCACAATATGATCTAAAATGTTACTATACTCTGTAAAAAATATCGGCATATGTTTACATATATTTATATATAATTATATGTTCAATTTTTTTTCCTTGTTTCACACCCTTTGTCAGTTTCTCCAACAGTCTGCAGTAGTGCATGTGTTCCTGCAGGGTTAGCTGTCTGCATTCCAAGACAAATACAGAAACTTTTACAGAAATAATCCAATACATTTGCATGTCACCTTCTGCATCTGTCCCACTCTTTCTATATATGTCCTGTTGCAGACATGTCTTCTGTTTTTCTTCTATATTTCTTTTCTAATCATTCCTTTGCAGACCACAACTGAACATTGAGGTGACGTTCTTTAAGAACATGCCGTAACTGCTTAACTTCCAGAACCACGAATCTGAGATGTAGTATAAATTCAGACCACATCTTGGTTAAGGAGAGTAGCACCCTTCCCCTCACAATTAAGACATGGAAGTTACATTTTAAAGAATATCAAACAATTTTTTTTATTTAAAAACTGAGAAGTCAGAAGAGGTACAAAGAATCACTTTCAGCCACTTTCTGCCTAATTATCAGAGAATCATTCATTTTTGAATAATCAACCAATGAAAGACAATGAAAAGAGGATTCCATGAAACACAGTGACTGCATGCATGGACCAACAAGGGAGAAACAGAAATGAAACAATAGTATGTTTCTTGTAGAGCTAAAAGAAAATTTCAGACACAGAAAGAAGAAACAAAATGTACCTCAAATGGAACAATCTACTGATGTATGTTGTTGAGGTACAATTAGTCCAAAAGTTCTTGAGAGCACAATTTCATCACTCCAGATCAAGCCTCAAAATGTATGTCCTTTTACAGTAAATTCCATTCCTTCAGTAGCCTTCCTATCTCAGAAATCTGCACAAGGACATTTAAAAATTAGCAAAATGAAGAGGAAGGACTGGCATTCCTTTTCTTCTTGCTCCAGTTACTGGGGAAAATCAACCTCCTCCTGCTCCTTCTCTTGTTTGGAAAGAAAGGTTTCTTTCTTCTGCTCTTGTGTATCACTCTCAAAAGGCAGAAATCAATAGTGATGCCCCAGAGAATTCAACAAAAAATATACCAGGTCAACTCTAATATACATCTCAACTTGATCTACTCACAGTCAACAGTACTTGTCTCAAACTGTAAAGTCTTTGTTCCTCCTCCATGTGAAGCTTCTGAATTTTGGTTAAACTTGTTCATACTTTGGCTGTTGTGGTTTCCTAATTCCTTTGTGGATAGTTGCACTGAAATAGGCATAACATTTAGTGTTTCTCTAAAGTCTACGAGACTGGTAATGGCTTACAGGGAGGGTGACAGAAGAAGAAAAAATGATTTTTTTTCTGTTGCTGCCTTGCAATACACCTACAACATATTATTTTACTTATACATGCAACTTTAATTTTGGCTAACTTTTATGGTGCTTGTTATCATGGCAGCAAGGTGTTCTTATAGAGCACTTTACATCATACCTGAAAGATTTTATTTTTAACGAGGTTTTGATGGAAGTCAAGGGAGGACGCATGAGTGCCAAATGTTCAACAAGACTTCTTTTTCCTAATTCAGTGAAGCCAGTTTCCAATAGTCGTTTCATCTCTTTAATGCCACAGCATCCTTCTTTATGCTGCTCTTTACTTTTGGGTATAACAATAATATCATGGTAGTTTTGTCATTGTACAAAGCTGTGCTGTTCAGGAAAGAACACTGTAAACAGGTACTGAAGTGAAATATATACATAATTGTGACTAACAAACTCCTAATAATCTTTATGGGTCCAAGATATGGCTAGAACCATTATATAAAGTTTGTAGTTGGAAACTATTCAGTGATATGGTCAGAAGTAATATTAAATGTATGTTACTGAAAACCCGATAAGTAAACAGAAGCATTCCTTAAAGCAAAACTATATAAAATAAGCTTTTAAGATAGCACATTGGGGAACATTTTCAGATATTGCAAATGGATAGTTAACATGCTGGGTTTTTACCATAAATAAAGAGGAAGAGCAGACTTGAACTTGGACTCTAGTATTGCATATTTGTCCAAAATACATATGATGAATACATGATTGACAGCCTAACAAACTCCAAAACAAAGTGATTTAATAAAATGTTCATACTTCAAAGGGGACAATTAATTTGGAAAGAACCCAAAACTTATGTGTTTATACCTAAAAGGACAACATCTTTAGTCAGAAAAGAATAATTGGGAGTAAACCTAAATCTGCCATTTAGGTAATAGCACTAAGCACCTATACCAGTACTTCTTTGAAAGCACTGAGCAGACATTAATTCTTAGAATATCTTCACTTTTATACACTATCTTCATTGTAGCCGTAACTGAGGCAAAAGAACAGCTACTCCAAGCCCTAAACACAGTTTTCTAGTGCTGTACAGAAGCAGGCAATAGCACTCAAAACAAGGTTTAACTAATACTAACTAGCGTCTACAGGATCAATGGGTCCACAGATCTGTGTTATTCACTGAATCATGTATTAATTCAATCCATCTATTCTGTTTTCCTTGCTGTTGCACAAGGAACTAAAAGCTGAGCTCTAGAAGTATAAAGTATCTTCTGACCAAGGTCTGACAGATTATACTCTAGGAAAGATGCATTCACCTCTGCTGTTTTAAAAAAAAAACAAAACAAACAACCACTTCCCACCACTCACTCTTACTGTGTGCTCAGACTGTGATCCCTATCTAATACCTCACTGGCCAAACCGGCTCAGGGATAATTATTCTATTTGCCCTTCTCATTGAGGTAAACTAGACTTCATTCCAGTTATACTTTCTAGAGGTAACAGCATCACAGAAATTTTGGCAAGTCTTAACCAGGTATGAAAAAACCAATACCAGTGAACTTGAGAGTTCTTCTAAACTAAACAAAACAACAATAGCACATGAATTATTTTAAAAATTAAATCAAATTAATATTATATTAACCAAAGAAGTGGGTTACCTTTTTGTCCTGGTTTTGGCTGGGATAGAGTTAAATTTCTTCCTAGTGCTGTGTTTTGGATTTAGTATGAGGAGAATGTTGATAACACACTGATGTTTTCAGTTGTTGCTAAGTGCCCTCCTAGTCCAAGGACAGCTCCCGTGCCTACTGACTGAGCTAGGTACACAAGATGGGAGGGAACATAATCAGGACAGCCAGCCCAGCTGGCCAACGAGTTATTCCATATCATGTGACGTCATGCTCAGTATATGAACAGTAGGCATGTTCCAGGAAGTACCGATTGCTACTTGGTTATCGGTCAGTGCAGGTGGTGAGCAATTGCATTGTGCATCACTCATTTTGTATATTCTATCATTATTATTATTATTTTCTCTTTTCTGTTCTATTAAACTGTCTTTATCTCAGCCCATGAGTTTTTCTCACTCTCACCCTTCCGATTCTCTCCCTGCCCCACTGGGCTGGGGGGAGTGAGCGAGCAGCTGCATGGGGTTTGGCTGCCTGCCAGGTTAAACCACGACACTTTTGTATTATTCATAGAATTTTGCCACACAAGTTCAAGTGCCTGGAAAGGATGAATTTCATAAACTCTGTGCATCTCCTCAGTTAGTCAGTAAATTGAACAGTGATAATTACCCTGATCACTACTTTTGTAGATATGTGATCTGCTAGAATATTAGGTGATGGGAAATTAAAAATGCTAATAACTTTTCACATTTTTTAATAGCTCATGAATTATCAAAGAAAATGGACTGTTTGAGATTGCCATTTAAAATAAAGCCTAATGGTCTTTATGAGCTTTCAGCTCAAATAGCCGCTAATGTAAATCATGCAAACATAAGTTGACTGTGACTGTAATGAATCAATCACCTTCCCTTGTCCACCCACAATTTCTCTTGCTGAAAATTTCAAAGCTTTGGCAGGTTGGCCAACATGAATGAACAGAGGAGAGCAATATACTTGTATACACCGAGTCTAATCCTATTACATGCTGCTGACTGAATTTTTAAATCAATTCATCCTTATGAATATGCATTTTAAAAAACTGATTTATGATATAATGTACTGAAATAATGTACCACATAAACAGTAAGCTAAAGATCATACATTAATGGAGTACTTCATAAAACTGCTATGTTGCTATCCATATAACTATACATAGAAAATCAAGTAGCAAATAGAAGGATTAGAAATGTTCTTTCAGCATTACATTGACATTTTTCTCCTTAATGGCAAATGTTTAACCTACCTTTCTATCAGTAGTAACTGTTTGCTTTGCATAACTCCTTACAAGGCAGTTCTACTTATTTAGAAGTATTTTCCACAAAGCCAGAGAAAGATCAGTGTCAATGTACTGTGAAAGTGCAGTAACCCATTTTTGAAGATACGGGACTTTTTTTTCTCCCATGTCACAAACAGAAGGGTATTTGGTGACCTCACATTAGTCTAAAGGGTCAGTTGACTATATTTGATATCTACCACCACATAGACAATGGTTGGAAAGTTCTGCACAAGAGAAGCTCAGACCAAGTACAAACCCTGTAACTACAAGGTCCCCTTCCCAGGTGTTGCTCTAAATGTAAAACAATGTGAGAACAAAAATCTCAGATTATTATAGATACAGTTCATTTCTGTAGTAGTAATTTAGAAAATCTCACATGGGAAGACACTAATTTCCCCCTTCCTCACTAAAGTGGAAGAAAATGCACAAACACAACAGAGGAAAAGAGGAAAGGAGACTACAGGCAATCACCAAGCCAACGGCAAGGCAGGCTTTGATTATCTATGAAACAGAAATTACCACTAACGTCTGGGCATCTAAGGAGTTACCAGAAAGGAAACCTATTTCCAGATCTTAGGGATTTCAGGCATGATAAAAAAGAAAAGGATGGGTAGGAATGCCACAACACACTTTTGCAAGAACTATGTGTAGCATTCCGGCATATGTGCATTCACCCCAAGTGCACATTATCTCATCTCATACACAAGTCACAGTTCTCAGCTGTTACAATACAGCAAACTGCATTTCCCAATGATAACAAGGATAGAAATGATGATAAGGAAATTAAAGAACCAAGAAGCCCAATGTCAAATGTTTGGCAAAGCATTTGCAAACCAACCATTCACTGGCCTTAGATTAGCATCTCTTACATTTAAGTCTAAGCTTTGAGAGCAGCACCTTATTGCTCCATGTTCTCCATGTCCAGCTTTATGCACATACCTTACCAGTTTTTAAAGGCATCTGCACAGGGCGGTTGGGGAGGGAGGAGAGGAAACTGAGTTCAATCCCTTCACTGGGCCAAATCCACACTGCCACACAGTGCAGCATATGCTTGATTTCAGAAGGAATTGTACAGGATGGGGGGGCTTTTCCTGATGAAGAAGTTAATAAAGAGCTGTACTTTCTTGCTTCAATCACTTAGGAAATGTCTTGGTATCTCCTCGACTTGTCTTCTTTCTCTATTAACATCAGGCTTTTTTGAGTTTTTCCTCATGTTTTCTTTCTACTACATCCTTTCTGAGCTGGGGTGGGGGGCAGAACAGCACATAGTTCCACAACTACATTGAGGCTTCATGGATTTACACCTCCCAGAGAAACCTTTAAAAAAACCCACACACCTGTTCATCAAGTGAATCCATGCTAGTTCTAACACAGTTTAAAAGACAATTTACATATCACAATTGCTGGGCCAAAAAAAGAACTCAGGTTTCCTGGGTCCAACTCCTCTTCCCAAAATAAATATGTTAGCAAAGAACGAAGCATGAGTATTCTGGGAAATACAGTCAAAAGGCTCTGCTTATAGACTCAAAAGTTTGAAAAAAATCAAGAATTCAGTAAATGCTAGAAATAAGGCTATTAACAACAGTCCAGCTCACAGTTTATGTGTACTTTTTGTTTGTAATAGGATTTTTTTATCCATTTATCTAATGGATGGCACTCACACCATGAGCAAATGAAAACACTGAATAGCTGAAAAATGTACAGTCTCCTCCACTTGTTACTACACACTAAGCAAACTCCGATTTGAAGATCTGGCTCAACTGGAAGTACAGGCCAGCAGACAGGGAGGAACAGAATCATCTGTTTTGATCTGCATCACTATATTTATACACAAAGGGACAAGCACTGACAACTTTAATTCTGGCTTTTGTTAGCTTACAAATAATTAGCTTTGAACCCTGTTGTGGTTTAACCTGGCAGGCAGCCAAACACCACACAGCCACTCGCTCACTCCCCCCAGTGGGATGGGGGAGAGAATTGGAAAAAAAAAAGTAAAATTCGTGGATTGAGATAAAGACAGTTTAACAGAACAGAAAAGGAAGGGGGGAAAAAAAAAAAAATAATGGTAGAATATACAAAATGAGTGATGCACAATGCAATTGCTCACCACCCGCCGACTGATGCCCAGCCAGTCCCCGAGCAGTGATCGCTACTTCCCGGACCACGCCTCCTATTTTATATACTGAGCATGACGTCATATGGTATAGAATACCCCATTGGCCAGTTGGGTTAGCTGTCCTGACTATACTCCCTCCTGGCTTCTTGTGCACCTGGCAGAGCATGGGAAGCTGAAAAGTCCTTGACTATGATAAGCACTACTTAGCAACAACTCAAACATCAGTGTGTTATCCACATTCTTCTCATACTAAATCCAAAACACAGCACTATACCAGCTACTAGGAAGAAAATTAACTCTATCCCAGCCGAAACCAGGACAAACCCTTACTGATGTTCTTTTAGCAAAAGGTTTTGTGTGAGAAGCTAAATGTGTACAAGGAGTAATAGAGACTGAAGCTCTTCCAGCTCTCCCTAGAATGAAGGAATGGTGGCATTGGAAAACCCAACATTTAGCCAGCAGTACTAGAACTGCATGGCCCAGCAAAATATAACCAGTATGTATTTATTTGAAGGAATGTCAGGGAACTATGAGAAAGTACAGAAAGAAAAGAAGAAAAAAAATTCCCCGAAAACCTTTTCCCTAAAAATACTAAGCACATTTCCTAAGGCTTTGCTCCCAGATGATGCTATTACCTTTCTTCCTGCTGTTCCCCATTGCTTCTGTTCTCAGTTTCCACAAGACAGAAAGTAACCAAATAGAAGCAGTAGCAGCTTGAATTTAGCTCCTTCAGAAGAAACAGAAAAGGGGACAAAGAAAGAGCAAGAGATAAAAGTCCTGGAAACCCCCAAAAAACTTCATAGAAGACCAGGAAAAAAAACAAGAGGGAAAGGAAACATTAAATGGAGGAAAGATAGAAAATTAAATTTTGCATTGCCATAAGGAAAAGAAACCTTGAGGGACACCTGGAGTCAACAAAGGAAGATACCTTTTCCATTTAACAATTTGAACCTGAAATTGTGATTCTGCCTTAAGAAACCTGTTTGAGATGATTAAATTAGTAGGTTAAAATGTTGATATTCCAAATTACTGTGATTATCCACAGAGCTTCTCAAGGAATTCAAAATAATACACACACAAACTGTAATGAATAAATAAATACAGCTACTTACAGTTTTTGGATATGTGTACAGAATGCAAGAGATAACAGACCAGAGAGAATTCTAAACTAAGGTTAATTAAATTGTTTTAAGTAAGAAGGGATTAATAAAAGGGATCTAATTCACGTGGTGATTTCATTTGTAAACTCTCCACACAAGAGATACTGGAAGATTCTGTAGCTGAATAGAATTATCATTAGTTCATTTTTTGCTGTTCTTTCTGGTTTGCAGAATCAATCATTATTGATGAAGAACAACTAACAAATTTAAGTCCTTTGCAACTATCAAACAGTAGTGACAAGAGGGTGTATCAGGATAATGTAACCCTCTCCTGAGGTCTTCTATGAACAAAATAAACATCACAATCTCTACATCCTCCAGATCACCAGAAGACTCTAGCCCTGAAACCCTGCTCCATCTCCAGAAATCACAGGGAGCTAAAGCAATGTTTCTTCAACACCATCCACCAGGTCATGACAGGTGAACCAGAACCAAAGCGCCTTTACCATTAACCATCAGAATGCAGGGCATTCCATGAGACTATCCCAAGAACACTTAGTGATAAACTGATTTGGGAACCTGTATTCACAGGATGCATGGACCAAATTCCTCCTTTACTCAACCAGTACAGTGAAAACATGAAAGTCTTATAGGAACTGCTACCCAGCACTTAATGCCAATGTTGTTGTTTCTTGTTCATTGAATACAAATCAGTTGTTTCACGAAAAAGTGCAGAACTAACTAGTTTACAGAATGATGTGACTTACAATGTTTCCATTCTGATTATTTTATGTCAGTGCTACTGTTGATCTGTTCATTCTTGAAAAATACTCCAGTCAGTAAACAAAGAGTGGTCTTTGCTTCCAGTCTGCACTATGAGTCATGGCTGTGGGACACCTTTGCTGCATAACAGAATAGGATGCAGGTTTTTTCCAGGCTCACTCAAAAGTGCCAGAAAGTGATACAGAGAAAATTCTCTTGTGTTGGCACTATCTCTGTGGACATGTGTTGGTGTTCCCTGGAGAAGACTGATATGTTCAAATGTTTGAGAATTACTTTGGAGAATTACTTTCTGTGTTTGAGCTGACAGCCATGACTGCTGTAAACCTAAAAGTGGAGAGAAAGAGGGAGGAAGGGAGCATAAAGAGACAGTCCAAGGATTACATGTGAAGAATATAATTTTAAAAACAGTGTTCCATGTTGTGGGTTTTTTTGTGAGAGGGCCTTAGACTTTTGGACATGTCTGTTGACATGTTTAATTCTCCCAGACCTTTTTCCTCTTTTTTTTATAAGGCACAGCAAATAAAACTAAAGTTTTTTCCTGTATTACTTGCTCACTTGCAAGCAAAATGATACCTGACAATCTAGCTTTAGAAAGATTTAAAAATTAAAATTGTTTAGACTTTTCTGTTTTGAAGGCTTTGCATTATTAAATATTTTAAATCAATTTTGTTTCAGACAGGGATTTAGTGTGCATGGTAGCATCTCTGTCCAGCTGCTGGCATGGCAGACACTGGAACCGTTATACTTTGCCAGAGATTAAGCTATTACTCTGTTAACTCAAATGCCAGAGACTTTGTTTATGGTAAAAAAGATCCTAGGTTTGATCCTCTATGGCAAATAAAACAACTGTGTGCTCATGCCCATATTTCATTACACTGGAACTATTAGCTTGCACTCATGTGAAATCTGTGTACAATCAATCTCTAAAATGAAGAATATAGGCACCAGTTAAACCCTTCTGTTTGTCAAAATTTCATATATTCCAGTGTGCATTTTGCTTCTGGTGGTAGCACCTAGTAACTTAATTTCTTTTAAGTTGTATTTTCATGTCTGTAACATGAATTATTTTTCAGTTAACAGTATATTTGTTTTATCCTGACCTTTTGCACCAGAATTGTATTAGTCCACCCTTTTGTTAAAAATCACATTGATAATTGTGGCTAGTAACAAATTGAAAAATCTTGTATTTACAGTAAGTATTCCACATGGGCCTTATAGGAGTGAATAAAAAATTAAAAGCATAAGGTCTAGTTGTGAGACATATCCATTATAATTTAAATGCAGATAAAAGCAAATACTTCGCAAAAAAAAAAAAGCTTTTGTGTAAATTTAGAAGTTCTCAACATTTCATTTTGAGGTTGACAAGTTTGTAATTGTAAATTTACCAAATTATATTATGTTTCTCTATATGCATTTATTATGTTGCTATTAATTCTGATAAGGAATTAAAAGTACTTTATAGAGATGAAGTCTACAGATAAAACCTGTACTTACTACTATGATAACTACAGAAGCTTTACTAATATCAAAAAGCCAGAAGTGAATGTGTGGAAATTTCTATTTTGTGTATGTGTGTGTTTTCCATGGTTCTGAACTGTGCTCATGGCAGGAGTCATTTACAGCACAAATTGCTTTGCTATAGTTACACAGCAAATATTTGAATAACGGTATATATGCATCAGTGTGTGCTAGTTTGGAACATAGGCTTGCCCATTCACTGACCATAAAATCTTGGGCATTTAGGAATGCCAAGAAAGAAAATAAAGTATTTTCATGTACATTATTTGAGACCAGTGGTAAATAGCAAGATTCTGCTGCCTAAACTAGGCTAATTTTATTACTTAAGATGTCAGATTGCTTAAAAGAAATAAAGAATGACTGGATTAAATTGAACCTTGGTGTGACTGCTAGTGATTGGGAAGGATGAATGTTTTGAAGATGAAGCTAAGAGTTATTTGTCCCTTCTACTGAAAAACAAGAATGATAATCTATAACGTGGTGTGAAAACCAGGAGCTATGGCTGGCTCCTCCCAGAGTTTGAAGACAAGTTAGATCATCTTAGTGCAGTACTATGTCTGTCTGACTAATCTGCAACCCTGGTTTCTCCAATTTTTGGTTACCAGCCTTTCTGGCCAGACCCATGGAACTTGGCTGATCCTTCTGAAATAGAGTTTACCCTATTCATGTCCACATCTTCTTTCTGTGGTGTGCCTTGAATGTATCTGCATGCTTCAGACCAGGAGAACAGAAAGTCTTGCAATAACAACCTGTTCTCTGCTCTTCCCACCCTTTTGTATACCACTTCCTACTTATCCATAAGAAGAAACAAGCCTAGGAGCAGTGGCAAAACCAATTGTGGAATGGATATGTATGGCAGCTGTTAGAATTACTTTTCAATGTTGATGCAGATGACAAAGGGTAAACGACAACAGAAAGAAAGCTCGCATGACTTGGTCGCAGTTCATGAAGGTTAACCTTAAACACCATTGCACACATCTTAGAAATGTGGTCTTTCCCCCTTAGCTTGCAAGATCCTTCCCTAGGTGGAAATGATGCTTTCTGTGTTTGCCACCTCCAAGCAGGATTGTTGTAATTCAGTTTAGATGGAGCTGGATTTGAAGGCTATTGATGAGCTTTAGACGGTATTACCCAATTTCGGCATGGTTTAGGCAGTTCTTTGTATGTCAGATCACCACTTGGTGTGCTTCACTGTCTCCCAGTCAGTTTCCAGTATCATCTAAGGCTTTGGTTTTGATCTTCAAAGTAACTATTAGATCAAACACCCCAGCTTCATCAAAGGCTATATTTCTACTTGTGAACTGCCAGAATAGCTGTATTCCTCCAGGGCAATGTAGATGATGACATCTCAGAGCAACCATGCATCAGCTGGGGACACAGTGTTCTGGGTTGGGGGTTCAGGCTATGAAAAAAAACACCTTCAAGGCGATCATGTGAATCCAGAGTCAGATGTTTTAAAGGAAATGCTATAAAACCTCTCTGTTTGTGAATGTGTTCCATCATAAACTTGATGCAGAAACAACTCCCATTTGTATCTGAAAAATAATTGTCAAAAAGAAGAAAATTAATAAAATTTTGAATGCTGTCAGATCATGAAAGGGATTATATTTTTAAATATCCTTTTATATGAGCTGCAATATGCTAAATTTTAAAAAGTTGTGTACTTGTGTAGAGTAACCACTTAGCAGTATTTAAAGCTTACCTTTGCTTAGCATTAAAATTACAAATGCCACTTACTGGGAGAGGCCATATTATTAGCAAAAGCTAAAGGTGACATAGCTCAAAAAGAACTGAATGTTTTAGTAAAATTAATAAATATTTCATAAGTATTACTGTTCACAGACTCAAATCAAGTCTGATTAACTCCTAAACAAGCACTAAAGCTTTTGTTTTTAGCTGATCAGAAATATTCCTCCACTGTGCTTTATATAAAGTACTATGGACAAAATTGATAGTGCCAAAACAATTCTTTCTCCGCCCCTCAACCTGGTTGCTAGGAACTGATAAATTGCTTAAAGGGTTGAACACAAAAATTGCAACTCCAGATAATTTAATGGGATAAAAAATAAATATCTATTAAATTAAATTAGATATTAATTAAATACCATAATAAATATGTATTTTATAAATTAAATCCTGGAAAATACATCTTTTACATATGTGCAGGTTTTCATGGTATGTTTTTTCAGTTCTCCCTTTTTATCTCATGGTAATATATAAGTTTCACCTTAGTGCCTAATGCCTAGGAGAAATGAGACATCATTCTGCTATTCCAAACATTTGAGTCCCCTAAGTGTCTGTTTTCTTAAAAAGGTACATCATTTTCTTAATTTTAAGCTTCTCTTAGCCTGCCTAACACATTTGCCTGATCTCCATCAGCTATTCAACCTCCTTTACAAAGAGAGGAAGTTGTGATTACATCTTGTAACAAAGACAACTAGAAGATGAGTTGAGGTATTCTGTCTTGAAGCAGGGCAGAAGCTCTAGAGGAACGTGCCCTGTTTGCCCCATCTAGTGTGCGTTTCCAAAATGCCTACAGTGAATTAGAGGATGATCATTGTTGGCTTGGTATAGTGTAGAGGGTTGAAGGCAATGAGTTTCCAAAACCTCCAGCACAGAAATTTTGCTGAAATTTTCTGAAATGTTGAGTTTGCATAAGAAGAATCTCCTTATGCCTCAGAGGAAGACTATGTGAATGCAGAAATGTTTTCATCTCAATGCCATGTTCAAACTGAAAGTCTTTGTGCAGTTTCTATGGAACTAGATTGCAAAATACATGGGCCAATGAGTCTGGTTTAATAAAAGAGATAGCTTGTTACCCCTGAGCAGAATGAAAATAGCAAGGTAAGTGCCACTAAATCCTGTTTTCTTGACTTCAGTTAATCTCTTCTTTGATAGCAATTGCCTTAGGAAGGATCCAATCCTGATTCTATAAATCGTATCCTATTTTTATCTGTCTCCCACAGCATTCTCCTGGAGAAGCTGGCGGCTCACGGCTTAGACAGGTACACTCTTTGCTGGGTAAAAAACTGGCTGGACGGCCGAGCCCAGAGAGTTGTGGTGAATGGAGTGAAATCCAGTTGGCGGCCGGTCACGAGCGGTGTTCCAAGGGCTCAGTTTTGGGGCCGGTCCTGTTTAATATCTTTATTGACGATCTGGATGAGGGGATTGAGTGCTCCCTCAGTAAGTTTGCAGACGACACCAAGTTGGGCGGGAGTGTTGATCTGCTGGAGGGTAGGAAGGCTCTGCAGAGGGACCTGGACAGGCTGGATCGATGGGCCAAGGCCAACTGTATGAGGTTCAACAAGGCCAAGTGCCGGGTCTTGCACTTCGGCCACCACAACCCCATGCAACGCTACAGGCTTGGGGAAGAGTGGCTGGAAAGCTGCCCAGAGGAAAAGGACCTGGGGGTGCTGGTTGACAGCCGGCTGAACATGAGCCGGCAGTGTGCCCAGGTGGCCAAGAAGGCCAACGGCATCCTGGCCTCTATCAGAAATAGTGTGGCCAGCAGGAGCAGGGAGGTGATTGTGCCCCTGTACTCGGCACTGGTGAGGCCGCACCTCGAATCCTGTGTTCAGTTTTGGGCCCCTCACTACAAGAAGGACATGGAGGTGCTGGAGCGTGTCCAGAGGAGGGCAACGAAGCTGGTGAAGGGCCTGGAGCACAAGCCTTATGAGGAGCGGCTGAGGGAACTGGGGTGGTTTAGTCTGGAGAAGAGGAGGCTGAGGGGAGACCTCATCGCGCTCTACAACTCCCTGAAAGGAGGTTGTAGTGAGGTGGGTGTTGGTCTCTTCTCCCAAGTAACTAGCGATAGGACGAGAGGAAATGGCCTCAAGTTGCGCCAAGGGAGGTTTAGATTGGACATTAGGAGAAATTTCTTTACTGAAAGAGTGGTCAGGCCTTGGAACAGGCTGCCCAGGGAAGTGGTTGAGTCACCATCCCTGGAAGTATTTAAAAGACATGTAGATGAGGTGCTTAGGGACATGGTGTAGTGGGTATGGTGGTGTTGAGTTGATGGTTGGACTCGATGATCTTAGAGGTCTTTTCCAACCTTAATGATTCTATGATTCTATTTCTTCAACCTTTAACAGCCTTGGAAGAGAGCACTGATGATGGCAGAAATGATTCTGTTTTCCTGGCTATAATAGTGGTGACCTTTGAGTTCAGTTGAAAGCAATGGTGGAAATTAAAAATATTTTCTACCACAGACAAGTTAGCTTTTTTGCAGTGTTTCTTTTAAATCACTTCGGCATGACTTAAGGCTCTGGAGGGGGAAAGACATTTTTATTTTGTAAGTATGCAAGTTGTCTAAAAGATGAAAGAACTGGTGTCTCTAAGACATTTACTGAACCTGGCCCTTGCTGCTCTTAAGCTCTTGCTTGTCCACAGCATTGGTGCTTTCCCCTTGCCTCTTTGCCTTGCTTAGAAGTTGATGGTGTTGCACAGTTGGCTTTGACTCACTGTGCTCCTGTTGAAGTTTAGAAGAGCTGCAAAGGTCCCAGCTCCTGGGTTTTGAGGCTACAGCAAGCTCCTTAGAAGGTAGCTTTTACAGGCACAGACACTGAGGAAAAATATTTTCTGCTTGTCTGTATTTATTATCCCATATGGAAGGAGAGAGTACTGCAGTCCTTCACTATATTGCCAGCAATACAAGTTTCTGCAGTAAGCGCCTCAATTTTCCCATAAACTACCACTCACATGTTTTCCTCATCAGTAAGTTTCAGGGATCATTAAGTTCCCCTCAGACAGACTCTCATGGTCTTGCAGGTTGGGAGCTTTCTGCTTTATTGCGCTACTTCATAACATATGGAAAGAAACGGCTTACAAAACAGGAGGTGAGATGAAAAGGAGGCTCTGCCATCTCCTCATATGTTGTGGAACCTACTAAACACCCCTTAACACCATTTTAATGCAGGGAAAAAAAACCCAAACCCTAATGTTTTGAGTGGTTTGATTTCAGTTCAAGCAGAAAGACTAATTCAGAGCTGTGATGAAGCCTGCTGGGTGCCAAGCATCCCAGATCCTGGGGCTGTCCCTGCAAGGAGCCGAGCAGCCACTGCCACCACCCAAACCCTGTGCAGTTCCCATGGCCTGCAGCAGGTGCTGAGCGCTCCTTACCCACTGAGCCAGAATAACTTGGCCTTGCTCATTAGCCAACATATATTTCATGTGAAGGGGAATAAAAAGGAAGAAAGAACACTGTGAATTTGAAGATCAAAGCCATTATTTAAGGGTTTTGTACATTTTGTCTCAAGGGCCCACAATTTGGGTCCTCGTAGCAGTTATGTATTTGACGTGCAGTGAGGTGGTCTGATGTTCATGTGAAATTCTTTTGACAAGTCTAGACAAACATGGGTGAGGAAAATTAATGAAACAAAATCTCATTCAATGAAATTAAGAAGCTTATTAACTCAGCAGCTTTGGGGAAATACTTCCAATCTAGATGGACACCTGACAAAAGTCCCATCAAATTTTCATAGGTGCAATTAATTCCTTCCATTTAGAAACACTCAATTAGAAGCTTCCAATTAGGTTGCAACCTGTAACATTAAAGTGCTATTAACCCTCCAAACCACTGCTACTGACAGTAAAGATCTGACTAGAAATGAGTAAACAGCTTGATCTGAAATGAAAGCTGCTTACCTAAGACAAATCTTTTTGCCAGGCACCAATGTGAACACTTTCCTTTTTCCTGCAGTCCTTGATGTACATCATATACAGCTGTACATTGCAGTGCAGTGCTTTGCCCTGTTAGCAGGGCCAGCCTGGCATAAGCAGGGGTTGGGGCCACTGTGCCTTTTTGGGGCTCCGCTAGCCACCGGCTGGTGGGAAGCCTCTGCCAGAGCTGGTGTGGGCATCTCTGCACAGTGTTGTGTCGTTCAGCGCAGCTGTACCCTTCCTGGATCTCCAGCACCATCCTTCCCAAGCTTCCCATCATTTCAGAAATACTTGAAGACCCGGATACTTTCTATGATCCCTCTTTTAAAAATACAAAAGTGACTCCTCTGATTTTATACCAGTGCTGTGGACAGATGTTTTCCTCATTGTTGGTCTGTGCTTCAGCTAGTAAGCAAAGACTCTTCTTCATGGGGCATATTGCATATTCGGAGTATTCAAAATAATTGTTATTTAATGGATTCCTGCTCTTTCCCTTTCATATAAGGTGTGTAGAAACAAAGGTCTCAGCCCAAAGACTAGCTGAAAGGTGTATCCTCTGGAAGCTGGTGGAAACAGTGCTCTTTTCTCAACTAAGGCAGACAAAGTATGTGCTTAGGGAACTGAAAATATAGTATCAACAGATGGCTTAAATGCTTATTATTAACCAGCTGTGTGAATATGGGGGAAAAGAGGAGTGGGCAAGAATCCAGGTAAGTGGTGGATAGAGCAAGATAGCTCATTGGGATATATGCTGCTGTTTCATATCTAGGAGACACTGACCATGTCTAAAATGCTGCTTATATACCTGCGTAAGTCTTGTCGACCTACATAGAAAGCACAGGGATCACACGAAGCCTCTGGTGCAGCCAGAGTTTGACTGCACAAATGCACCTGAACTGACTTTTGGAAACGTGGATTGCTTGCCTGACCCTGCAAGATCCCTCTTGGTGTCAATAAGATGGCTTTGCCAAACGTACTTGGAGACAACTCCATGCTGGAAACATGGTGTCATTACTTGGTCAGAAATTGATGGAAGCTCTCCTCCAAATATCAAATCTTATACTGAAACTTTGGAGAAGTTGCTGAATATACCTTCTAGTAGCTCTTCCAGGGTAACAGCTCAAGTGTTTTTAATGAGTTTTGTTTCAATATACGTAGAGGTAGCATTCTCCATTCTGAATTAATGACCTATGAAATCCTGAGTAGGATACAGAGGTAGTTTGTAATTTACAAGAGGGCAGAAAAGAGTTGACTCTCCCTTAATGATTCTACTGTTTTTTTCATTCCTTTGACCTCAAACAACCAAAAGGATTTTTCTTTGAAAAACATTTTGCTTCCAATGATGAGACTCTCTATGTTGAGTTTCAGCTGTGTTTGAATTTATAATACAGCCAAGTTATAAACCCTTGAAAATAGGATTTATAATGGAAATTCCAAGTGCAATCTTAACTGTAGCAGCCAGCTTGATACCACGATAGTACTATTAACATTCTTCAAAACCAATGTTCAGGATGAGTCATGCTGATCTAATTCTTTACATAACCCTTTTTTCCTTCTGTAGCACAGGCCTAGTCTGTAATTTCTAGTCATATGCCAGTGGACATGTTCCTTTAATTTTGGGACACACAGGACACCGCTGATATCAGTGCTATGGAAATAAACAATGTTTCCCAGCAATACAGCAGGGCCATGCCTTGTATACTTATTTATTCAGTTAAAGGTCAAGTTTTGGGCAACTTTCACTAGCCTGAATTATTAACTTAATATCATATTTGTTATTTGTTTAATGTCTATGTAACCTTCTAGTTCTGGCCTTCTAGTTCTTAGATAATCACATAATATTTTAAAATACAACAATAAAGAGTAAGTTTCAGGAAGCTGTGAGAATGAAAATAAGACAATTGTAACTCTTTCTGTTTTCTACCTATTCTTTGTAAAAGAGAGATGAAGGATAATTGACATGACATTCTGCCCCAGTGATGAATACTGCATGCACTGTCCTCAGCTGTGTTATGTTGCTATAAATGCATAAGGTGATCCTAAAAAGGGAAGGTGACTATCAGGGATGAGAAAAATGGTGAAGAAGTCACCTTGCTTGTCCTGGTCCCTGTGACAGAAGATCTGCATGACCTTGTCAGGCCAGAATGTAAAAATTCTGATTTGTGAGAATTACGGAGGTTTTGGAAGTTGTATAAATTTCACAACTGAACAAAACGTAGATTTTGTGTAAAAAGGGAGAAAGGAAGCATCTGAAACAGTTAATAGTTTTGGTCGCCCCGCTAAGGAAGAGAAGGACCAAACTGACCGTGTGTCCTAGAGGCGAGTTGGTGGGTCAAAGAAGGGCTTGAGTCCCCAAATTCCCTAGTAGCAGGCCCTTGCCTCTCCCTTGCCTCTGCTGCTTTGTGCCAAGGAGATAATGAAATATTTAACTGCATGTAAGAAGTAGAACTAATTGCTCAGGTGAGATTAAGAGACCATCTGGGGCTATTGACTCTGCTCTCCTTGCCCCATCCATCACCAGAGGGTGAAGGGAAAGAGGAGGTGCTGATCATGGGCCAAGCTGTCACCAGCAGGGCAAAAAGTGCAGTGGATCTGGACCTCCCTCTCCAAAGAAACATTGACTTATGGGGACTTGCTATTGCAAACGTAAATGGATAGAGGTTCTAGAGGAAATCTGGCAATATGGGCCTACAGCTCAGCTCTGCTATAGCATAGTGTCGTGGTTTAACCTGGCAGGCAGCCAAATACCACACAGCCGCTCGCTCACTCCCCCCACCCCCCGCAGTGGGACGGGGAGAGAATCGGAAAGGTAAGAGTGAGAAAAACTCGTGGGTTGAGATGAAGACAGTTTAATAGAACAGAAAAGGGAAAATAATAATAATGATAATGATAGAATACACAAAATGAGTGATGCACAATGCAATTGCTCACCACCTGCGCTGACCGATAACCAAGTAGCAATCGCTACTTCCCGGAACACACCTACCATTCATATACTGAGCATGACGTCACATGGTATGGAATACCCCGTTGGCCAGCTGGGCCAGCTGTCCTGGCTGTGCTCCCTCCCAATGCTTGTTTTTTTTTTTAAGCTGAATGTCCTTGACTAGCAGGGTACTTAGCAACAACTGAAAACATCAGTGTGTTATCAACATTCTTCTCATACTAAATCCAAAACACAGCACTAGGAAGAAATTTAACCCTATCCCAGCCAAAACCAGGACACAGAGTCAGGTCTCCCCATTACCTTTTACCACATTTGTCCTTTTCCTAGTTAGCAAAAGTCTTCTTGCAGCTTGTGTCTCCTTATCCTGCTGTTAAGCAATTCACATGGGCAAAGTCTTCTGTTAATTACATCTTCTGGTGAGCACAGCCGAGCTTTTTGTTCCATCCATGAGCTCACCAGGACCCGCACCTGCACGTGCCTTGCAAATCCAAATACAAGTCACACTTCAGGCATGCCGAAAGCTGACATCAAGCTGCCTTCATATTGATTAACTGTGGAAGCAGTGTCTGTCCTCAGTGGGGTTTGACTGCTGCTCTTTAGGCCCTTAATTTCCACACATTATTTCTGACAGATCAGTAAAAGTAGCCAAGTAAAGCAAGCCTCTTGTGAGTAGGCTTGTGTTTTCTTTAATGGGATCCTCTGCTGTAAATTTTTAGGAGTCTGCAAATTGGAAAAGGTTGAAAACCACTAGGTCGCTTCTGTAAATAGCCAGAGAATTAAACATTCATATTCTCTCCACCTCTTCAAAACTGAGGCATAACTAGTGCTTCAGCCCCTTTTGGAATTTAATTTCTTTTGACATAATCAATTGGGTGATTTTAATTTCTTTCTTTAATAGGTCATATTATCATAATTTAAATTAATGTTCTCCCACAGTTTAAATATATTTCCAATTTTATCCCTGTGATATTTTTAGCAACTTTTTCAAATCTGAAGTATCCCTCCGTTGCAACACTCCAGTCATGGGAGCCATCCCACCACGTCTCCGTGATCCCAACAAGATCGTAGCCCTGCAACTGCACACGCATCTCTGACTCCTCATGTTTATTCCCCATACTGCATGCATTAGTATACAGGCACTACAGAGAGGCACCCCAGCATGCTGATTTCCCAGAAAGGGTTTTGGGGATTTCTCCATAATGGAGCCTTGTAGGCACTTCCTTGCTTTCATGCAAATGCTGGAGGTGACCCTGCTTAAGCCCTGTTTTGTTGATTTTTGTGATCCCTTCCTGTCACATCACCCCATGCTCTTTGCTTGGCAATACTGTCCGTCACTCCCCGGCAGGACTGCTGATAGAATCATAGAATCATAGAATCATACAGGTTGGAAAAGACCTCTAAGATCATCGTGTCCAACCGTCAACCCAACACCACCATGCCCACTACACCATGTCCCTAAGCGCCTCATCTACACGTCTTTTAAATACCTCCAGGGATGGTGACTCCACCACTTCCCTGGGCAGCCTGTTCCAAGGCCTGACCACTCTTTCAGTAAAGAAATTTCTCCTAATGTCCAATCTAAACCTCCCTTGGTGCAACTTGAGGCCATTTCCTCTTGTCCTATCGCTAGTTACTTGGCAGAAGAGACCAACACCCACCTCGCTACAACCTCCTTTCAGGTAGTTGTAGAGCGCGATGAGGTCTCCCCTCAGCCTCCTCTTCTCCAGGCTAAACAGTCCCAGTTCCCTCAGCCGCTCCTCATAAGACTTGTGCTCCAGGCCCTTCACCAGCTTCGTTGCCCTCCTCTGGACACGCTCCAGCACCTCCATGTCCTTCTTGTAGTGAGGGGCCCAAAACGGAACACAGGATTCGAGGTGCGGCCTCACCAGTGCCGAGTACAGGGGCACGATCACCTCCCTACTCCTGCTGGCCACACTATTTCTGATACAGGCCAGGATGCCGTTGGCCTTCTTGGCCACCTGGGCACACTGCCGGCTCATGTTCAGCCGGCTGTCAATCAGCACCCCCAGGTCCTTTTCCTCTGGGCAGCTTTCCAGCCACTCTTGCCCAAGCCTGTAGCGTTGCATGGGGTTGTTGTGGCCAAAGTGCAGGACGCGGCACTTGGCCTTGTTGAATCTCATACAGTTGGCCTCAGCCCATCGATCCAGCCTGTCCAGGTCCCTCTGCAGAGCCTTCTTACCCTCGAGCAGATCAACACTCCCGCCCAACTTGGTGTCGTCTGCAAACTTACTGAGGGAGCACTCAATCCCCTCATCCAGATCATTGATAAAGATATTGAACAAGACCGGCCCCAAAACTGAGCCCTGGGGAACACCGCTCGTGACCGGCCACCAACTGGATTTAACTCCGTTCACCACAACTCTCTGGGCTCGGCCGTCCAGCCAGTTTTTTACCCAGCGAAGAGTACACCTGTCTAAGCCGTGAGCCGCCAGCTTCTCTAGGAGAATGCCGTGGGAGACAGTGTCAAAGGCTTTACTGAAGTCCAGGTAGACCACATCCACAGCCTTTCCCTCATCCACTAGGCGGGTCACCTGGTCATAGAAGGAGATCAGGTTGGTCAAGCAGGACCTGCCTTCCAGGAACCTGTGCTGGCTGGGCCTGATCCCTTGGTTGTCCCACACATGGCTCGTGAGCGCCCTCAAAACGAACCGCTCCATGATCTTCCCCGGCACCGAGGTCAGGCTGACTGGCCTGTAGTTCCCTGGATCCTCCTTCCGGCCCTTCTTATAGATGGGAGTCACATTGGCAAGCCTCCAGTTGTCCAGGACCTCCCCAGTTAACCAGGACTGCTGGTAAATGATGGAGAGTGGCTCGGCCAGCTCCTCCGCCAGCTCCCTCAGTACCCTCGGGTGGATCCCATCTGTCCCCATAGACTTGTGAGCATCCACGTGGCATAGCAGGTCATTAACTTCTTCCTCTTGGATTATGGGGGGTTTATCCTGCTCGCTGTCCCTGTCTTCCAGCTCAGGGGGCTGAGTACCCTGAGGATAACCGGTCTGACTATTAAAGACTGAGGCAAAGAAGGCGTTAAGTACCTCAGCCTTATCCTCATCCTTGGTGGCAACGTTCCCCCCCGCATCCAATAGAGGATGGAGATTCTCCTTGGCTCTCCTTTTGTCATTAATATACTTGTAAAAGCATTTTTTGTTGTCTCTCACGACAGTGGCCAGGTTGAGTTCTATCCGGGCTTTTGCCTTTCTAATTTCCTCTCTGCACGACCTAACGAGATCCCTGTACTCTTCTTGAGTTGCCTGCCCCTTCTTCCACAAGTGATAAACTCTCCTTTTTTTCCTGAGTCCCAGCAAGAGCTCCCCGTTCAGCCAGGCCGGTCGTCTTCCCCGCCCATTCTTCTTGCGGCACATGGGGACAGCCCGCTCCTGCGCCTTTAAGACTACCTTCTCGAAGAACGTCCAGCCTTCCTGGACCCCTTTGCCCTTCAGGACTGTCTCCCAAGGGACCCTCTCGACCAGTGTCCTGAGCAGGCCAAAGTCCGCCCTCTGGAAGTCCATGGTAGCGGTTTTGCTGACCCCCCTCCTTACTTCACCAAGTATCGAGAATTCTACCATTTCATGGTCGCTAAGCCCAAGCCGGCCTCCGACCACCACATCTCCCACCAGTCCTTCTCTGTTTGTGAACAGCAGGTCAAGCGAGGCACCTCCCCTGGCAGGCTCGCTTACCAGCTGCGTCAGGAAGTTCTCTTCCACACACTCCAGGAACCTCCTCGACTGTTTCCTCTCTGCCATGTTGTATTTCCAGCAGACGTCTGGAAAGTTGAAGTCCCCCACGAGAACAAGGGCTAGCGACTGTGAGACTTCTGCGATCCTCTGGTAGA
This sequence comes from Calonectris borealis, assembly GCF_964195595.1. NCBI lineage: Eukaryota > Metazoa > Chordata > Aves > Procellariiformes > Procellariidae > Calonectris > Calonectris borealis. The sequence goes on along the minus strand of NC_134351.1, from coordinate 46,717,202 downwards.
ATATTTCGTCTGCCTCCTCATCCTGGCTAGGTGGTCTATAACAGACTCCCAGCAGGATATCTGCCTTGTTGGCCTTCCCCCTCATCCTTACCCACAAGCACTCAACCTCATCATCACTACCATTGAGCTCTAGACAGTCAAAGCATTCCCAACATACAGAGCCACCCCACCGCCTCTCCTTCCTCGCCTGTCCCTTCTGAAGAGCTTATAGCCATCCATTGCAGCACTCCAGTCGTGAGACTCATCCCACCATGTTTCCGTGATGGCAACTAAGTCATAGCTATCCCGCTGCACAATGGCTTCCAGCTCCTCCTGTTTGCCGCCCATGCTGCGTGTGTCGGTGTAGATGCACTTGAGCTGGGCTACCGATTTCTCCCCCAACATTGGCATGCCACCCCTAGGCTCTTCTCTAGTGAGCCTGGTTTTATCCAGAAAGAAGCTTATGCTACTTTTAAAACAACAGCCATCTTCTATACTATAGACAAATAAATAACACCATAGAAACAGAATTAGAGCAGAGGAAAGGACCACTAGTGCTCTTCTGTCTCAGATGGTGGCCAACACAAGCTAGTTTTGAGAACAATTCAAGAAGCCCCCAGTAGGCAGATGTGGAAAATCTGCTTTTATATTGCATTTCTTTGCAATATTTAGAGATTAACTTATTTCAGAAGAGATATCTAACCATACGCTCGAAGTTTTTAGTTAGTGCCGAGCTCGCTTCTCATTATTCATGTAAGTGTTCTTCTCCTTTGTGGTGGGTAAACCTTGGCTGGCCGCCACATGCTCACCAAGCCGATCTCTCATTCCCCCTCCTCAACAAGACAGGGGGAGAAAATAAGATGAAACGCTCATGGGTTGAGATAAGGACAGGGAGGTCACTCACCAATTACCGTCACGGGCAAAACAGACTTGTCTTGGGGAAGATCAATTTGATGTATTGCCAATTGATAACAGAGTAGGATAGCGAGAAATAAAACTTCACGAACTGCTCCAACATGGGTCCTTCCCACGGGCTGCAGTTCTTCACGAACTGCTCCAGCATTGGTCCTTTTCCATGGAATACAGTCCTTCAGGAACAAACTGCTCCAGCATGGGTCCTCCATGGGATGCAGTTCCTGCCAGAAAACCTGTTCCGGCATGGGCTCTCCACGGGCTGCAGGGGGACAACCTGCCTCACCATGGTCTTGACCACGGGCTGCAGGGGAATCTCTGCTCTGGCGCCTGGAGCACCTCCTCCCCCTCCTTCTTTGCTGACCTTGGTGTCTGCAGAGTTGTTTCTCACATTTTCTCACTCCTCCCTCCCAGTTGCTGTTGCGCAGCATTTTTTACCCTTTCTTAAATATGTTATCACAGAGGCGCTACCACTGTCACTGTTTGGCTCAGCTTTGGCCAGTGGCAGGTCTGTTTTGGAGCTGGCTGGTACTGGCTCTGTCCAACATGGGGGCAGTTTCTGGTGTCTTCTCAGAGAATCCACCCCTGTAGCCCCCCCCCCCCCGGCTACCAAAACCTTGCCACGTAAACCCACGTAAATCCTGAGCAGCTAGTTTCACCAATTTCCTGTGGTAATCACATATGGCATAAAAAAAAATGAATTGCCCTCATGGTTCTGAATGTATCCCCTTATAAAGATGACTTGTTCTGGTATTCTGAAGCAAAAAGAACTAAACCCCATTACATTCTTTCTAGCCACCATTCATTGACAGAATAGGAAAAATGTTTCTTGTCAATTTTTTATACTGTGACGCTGTGAATCTGAATAAAACTGATGAACCAAAACCAGAACTGTAATGTTTCCATATCTAATTTACAAGAAAGATTATTAATAAACTAGATCTTTAAAATTTTTACGGGTTTAATATATAATAAATTGGTATTAGCACAGATAGAGAATATTTTTGGTGACACTATGAATAACCTATTCAGATCTCAGACTGGTATAAAATGAGAAATTACACTGAAATATATAGTATGTGAAAAATAAGAACTAGGTCTGGACAATCTTTCTTCTGACTTAATCCTCCAAGATGCTAAACCATCTTTAGTTCTGCAAAGTGTTAAAGCATGCGTTTACATGCATTAGTTGTTGTGCCAAATTTTATCATTAATTACATAGGGAAACTGCCATTTTCTGCCTTCCAAATATCTTTCACGCAGTTGAGATATAAAAGATCCTCTTTCCATTACTAAAATGCATTTTGTCTCATACGGCCAAAGAATTTATCCCTGAGCTCATTCGGTTCTTATTTTCTGGGAACACAGTAAAGATAGTAAAGTACTAGGCCATTTATTGTCAAACTGGCTCACTCAACCACATATAGATTTTACCCACCTCTCTGAAACTTCAAGACCTAAGCCCAGGGGAAGACAGAGTGTCTTCTTGTCTGACTTACAGAGAACCATTTGCCACCCTGCAAAGTACAGAAGGCAAATACTGACAAATAAATAAGTACATGAACCATACAAAATATAGACCACTTTTTCCTCCACATTAGTAATTATCCATGACTATAAAAAAAAGAATTTATTAAATATTTTAAATGTAAACTGAAGTAGCAGTTGGATTTCCTAGAATGTAAAGGGTTCCCCTTATTAAACATATCTAATAAAAATAACTGACAGGAGAGGTGGTTTGCCACTTATATACACTTCCCTCACATTACACCAAGAAAGAACACAAATTTCACCGGGGCGATGAGAAAGAAGTTATTGTTTAAAAGGAATCATTGCAAACCTCTGAGATTTTTAACAACCAAGCTTTAAAAAAGCTACCCCTGGTTGTATAGGTTAACGATGCATTCAGTTCAGTAAAGATTTCCAGGAACAATGATTTAAAAAAAAAACTAAATAGAAATTTTAAATTTTAAATTTTACTTGTTATTTTCCATGATGATTTATACTTGTGGTGGTGATATACTTGTCAATTCAAAAAACCTACTGAGGTCTCTCGTTTCCACCTCTGGAAAGGAACTACTGGAATTACATTTCACGAAAGGTTTTATCCCCTTGTCAATCACAGCATTTCTTTTCCTCTATCACTGATGTTCCCAACTCTATTTCTATCTCTCTATTTCTAACCTCCCCAATACTACTGTTATTCTTTTCCTTCCTTCAAATACAGAATGCAAATCCACTTGCTGATGCAATTACTGCTGCCTGTGATCCCTATACACCTTAGACTGGACTATCCTGGCCCTTTTTCTTACAGATAAGAACCTGCCTCCCAAAGAGACACTGAGCACAGTCAACTTATGTCTAGTGGGGACAACAGGCAGAGCAAGGTATGGTTTATGGTCATATATAAATCTCTGAATATGACTAAATTTTAGCTTTAAAAAAAACAAACCCCAAAACCAAACAAAACCCCCAATACTTATAGTGACAAAACAAGCAATACAGCCTTCTATCAGAGATAAAAGAGCGTATTTCCTACTTGGCAAAACAGACAGGTACTCCCCTCAATATTGCAAAAACCAAAGGACCAGAGCTCTCCTTTTGAAATGCTTCTGTTGGTTTTCCACTTCTGAGTAATACCATGAGGTGATCTCAGGTATGTCCCTTTGACCTTAGTGCCTGCAAGATTCAACCATTCCCAACAAAAGCACAAACTGTCAATACTGAAATTATGACCTTGATTTTAAACTATGAAATTAAATGGCTATGCAGTAAGCACAAGATCTGATCAAAAAGGTAGTATCTAACGTGTACTAAAAATGCAGTCTGCAAAATTCTACCCAGATGTTGACATATGATTCTTCACTTGCAGAGATCTCATTTCTTAATAAAATGCAGCTAATATGTCTGCTGTGTCATTATAAAAGTGAAATTCCCTTGAGGAAAATAAAGATTGATATAAAAAAATCTGACAAGATCCAAGAAAGGAAAATGCATCAGTAATCTCATTTTGAACAAAAATATGGATATTCGTAATGATGCAGCATGACTAATACATAGCTTCATTTTCTCATACATGTTCAATATCATCTTGGCAACAGAGATTTTAAAGTGTGAAATGACAAAAAACTACAGCTTCTTAATTAAATTCTCTTTCTGATTTCATTCCCCAGTGCCCAACACGCTCAGTATAGTCTTTAACAGTCCGCTATATCGATCAATCTTTCTGGAGGCTTGTGGGTAATAGGGTATGTGATGCACCCAATCAATGCCGTGTTCCTTGGCCCAGGTGTCTATGAGGTGGTTTCGGAAATGAGTCCCGTTGTTTGATTCAATTCTTTCTGGCGTGCCGTGTCACCACAGGAGTTGTTTTTCAAGTCCCAGGATGGTGTTTCTTAGCGGTGGCATGGTTTACAGGGTACGTTTCCAGCCAGTGAGTAGTCGCTTCCAAGATGGTAAGCACATAAGCACTTGCCTTGGCGGGTTTGTGGCAGTTGTCCAATATAGTCGATCCGCCAGGCCTCCCCATATCGATATCCCAGCAACCGCCCTCTATTCCAGGGAGACTGCTTGCTTGCTTATGGTGCATGTTTCACATTTGTAGGTAACCTGTGCGATGGCTACAACTACAACTACAACTACAGTTACTCCAACCCCACGACAAGCACTGCAGCTACCCAAACCCCAGCAACAGGCACTACAGCTGAACCAGAGGACCAACCCTTGCTGGTATCAGTCGCCCCTGTACAGAAGAAGAAATCTTTGAAGCGGAAGTCAGGTCATTTAGAAAGGGATGATGGAAAAGCAGGGCCATCACGAGGAGGGGAGGAGGAAGAGGAAGAACTCATAAACGAGACGGAAACCACCCGATCCCTATCCCTGAGTGAGCTGCGAGATATGCGGAAAGATTTCAGCCATCATTCAGGCGAGCATATTGTTACCTGGCTGCTCCGATGCTGGGATAATGGGGCCAGTAGCCTGGAAGTAGAGGGGAAGGAAGCCAAACAGCTGGGATCCCTTGCTAGGGAAGGAGGCATTGACAAAGCAATTGGAAAAGGGACACAGGCCCTCAGCCTCTGGAGGCGACTGCTGTCAGGCGTGAAGGAAAGGTATCCCTTCAAGGAAGATGTTATATATCGCCTAGGCAAATGGACCACCATGGAGAGAGGTATCCAGTACCTGAGAGAACTAGGCGTGCTGGAGGTGGTTTATAGTGACCTGGACAACAACCAAACACCCAAAGATCCAGATGAAGTCCAGTGCACGCGACCCATGTGGCGGAAGTTGGTACGGAGCGCACCAGCGTCATATGCCAGTTCGTTGGCAGTACTGTGCTGGAAAGAGGAAGAAGCACCAACGGTGGATGACGTGGTTGGCAGACTCCGGGAATACGAAGAAACTGTCTCCGCCTCCCTTGTCTCGACTGTGGAGAAACTGTCCCGGGAGGTCCAGCAACTCAAAGAGGATAGGTCCTATTCTCCACCTGTACGGACCAGTATCTCAGCCATTAGGAGTCAGCGTTTTTCTGCTCAAGAGGGAGGATATCGAAAGTACACACCACGGGGCACCCTGTGGTTTTACTTGTGTGACCACGGAGAGGACATGAGGCAGTGGGATGGAAAACCTACCTTGACCGTAGAGGCACGGGTACGTGAGTTGCAAGGAAAAACAATCACACAAGGGGGTTCTCCCAGGAAAAATGCTGCTCCAGTTTTCAGGAAAAACCTGTCTCACGACGGTCCAGTTTCCAGTGAACAGTTCCCCAGACAGAGTAGAAGGGCTGATCTTACTTTGGACTGTAATGAAGAAATTCTTGACTCGCGTTTCCAAGAAGTGAGTAACGACTACTATGACCAAAATTAGAGAGGCCCTGCCTCCGGCCAGGTGGAGGAAAGGGACAACCGGGTTTACTGGACTGTGTGGATTCAATGGCCTGGCACATCAGACCCACAGGAGTATAAGGCTCTCGTAGACACCGGTGCACAGTGTACCCTGATGCCATCAAGCTATAAAGGGGCGGAACCCATTTGTATTTCTGGAGTGACAGGGGGATCCCAAGAGTTAACTCTATTGGAGGCCGAAGTGAGCCTAACCGGGAATGATTGGCAGAAGCACCCCATTGTGACTGGCCCAGAGGCTCCGTGCATCCTTGGCATCGACTACCTCAGGAGAGGGTATGTCAAGGACCCAAAAGGGTACCGGTGGGCTTTTGGTATAGCTGACCTGGAGACGGAGGAAATTAAACAGCTGTCCACCTTGCCCGGTCTCTTGGAGGATCCTTCTGTTGTGGGGTTGTTAAAGGTCCAAGAACAACAGCTGCCGATCGCTACCACAACAGTGCACCGGCGGCAATACCGCACCAACCGAGACTCCCTGATTCCCATCCATGAGCTGATTCGTCGCCTGGAGAGCCAAGGAGTGATCAGCAAGACTCGCTCACCCTTTAACAGCCCCATGTGGCCAGTGCGAAAGTCCAATGGAGAGTGGAGACTAACAGTAGACTACCGTGGCCTGAACGAAGTCACGCCGCCACTGAGTGCTGCCGTGCCGGACATGCTGGAACTTCAATACGAACTGGAGTCAAAGGCAGCCAAGTGGTACGCCACAATGGATATCGCTAATGCATTCTTCTCCATCCCTTTGGCGGCAGAGTGCAGGCCACAGTTTGCTTTCACTTGGAGGGGCGTCCAGTACACCTGGAACCGACTGCCCCAGGGGTGGAAACACAGCCCTACCATTTGCCATAGACTGATCCACACCACACTGGAACAGGGTGAGGCTCCAGAACACCTGCAATACATTGATGACATCATCGTGTGGGGCAACAGAGCAGAGGAAGTTTTCGAGAAAGGGGAGAGAATAGTCCAAATCCTTCTGAAGGCCGGCTTTGCCATAAAACAAAGTAAGGTCAAGGGACCTGCACAGGAGATCCAGTTTTTAGGAATAAAATGGCAAGATGGACGTCGTCAGATCCCAACGGATGTGATCAACAAAATAACAGCCATGTCCCCACCAACTAGCAAAAAGGAAACACAAGCTTCCTTAGGCGTTGTGGGTTTTTGGAGAATGCATATTCCAGATTACAGTCAGATCGTAAGCCCTCTCTATCACGTGACCAGGAAGAAGAACGACTTCAGATGGGGCCCTGAGCAATGACAAGGATTTGAACAAATTAAACAGGAGATAGTTCAGGCAGTAGCCCTTGGGCCAGTCCGGGCAGGACAAGATGTAAAGAATGTGCTCTACACCGCAGCCGGGGAGAATGGCCCTACCTGGAGCCTCTGGCAGAAAGCACCAGGGGAGACTCGAGGTCAACCCTTAGGGTTCTGGAGTCGGGGATACAGAGGATCCGAGGCCCGCTACACTCCAACTGAGAAAGAGATATTGGCAGCATATGAAGGGGTTTGAGCTGCTTTGGAAGTGGTTGGTACTGAAGCACAGCTCCTCCTGGCACCCCGACTGCCGGTGCTGGGCTGGATGTTCAAAGGGAGGGTCCCCTCTACACATCATGCAACTGATGCTACGTGGAGTAAGTGGGTTGCGCTGATGACACAACAGGCCCGAATAGGAAACCCCAGTCAGCCAGGAATCTTGGAAGTGATCACGAACTGGCCAGAAGGCAAAGATTTCGGAATATCCCCAGAGGAGGAGGTGACACGTGCTGAAGAGGCCCCACTGTATAACATACTACCAGAAAACAAGAAGCAATATGCCCTGTTCACTGATGGGTCCTGTTGCCTTGTGGGAAAGCATTGGAGGTGGAGAGCTGCTGTATGGAGTCATGGACATTGCTGAACGCGAAAAATGGCCAGTACTTTATCTCTATACTGACTCATGGATGGTGGCAAATGCCCTGTGGGGGTGGTTGCAGCAGTGGAAGCAGAACAACTGGCAGCGCAGAGGTAAACCCATCTGGGCTGCCGCGTTGTGACAAGATATTGCTGCCCGGGTAGAGAACCTGGTTGTAAAAGTACGTCACGTAGATGCTCACATACCCAAGAGTCGGGCCACTGAAGAACACCAAAACCACCAGCAGGTGGACCAGGCTGCTAAGATTGAAGTGGCTCAGGTGGATCTGGACTGGCAACATAAGGGTGAATTATTTTTAGCCTGGTGGGCCCATGACGCCTCAGGCCATCAAGGAAGACACGCTACATATAGATGGGCTCGTGATCGAGGGGTGGACTTAAGCATGGACGCTATTGCACAGGTTATCCATGAATGTGAAACATGCGCTGCAATCAAGCAAGCCAAGCGAGTAAAGCCTCTTTGGTATGGAGGACGATGGTTGGAATACAAATATGGGGAGGCCTGGCAGATTGATTATATCACACTCCCACAAACCCACCAAGGCAAGCGCTATGTGCTCACCATGGTGGAAGCAACCACTGGATGGCTAGAAACATACCCTGTGCCCCATGCCACTGCCCGGAACACCATCCTGGGCCTTGAAAAGCAAGTCCTATGGCGACATGGCACCCCAGAAAGAATTGAGTCAGACAACGGGACTCATTTCCGAAACACCCTCATAGACACCTGGGCCAAAGAGCGTGGCATTGAGTGGGTATATCACATCCCCTAACATGCACCAGCCTCCGGGAAAATTGAACGATACAATGGACTGCTAAAAACTACGCTGAGAGCAATGGGTGGTGGGACATTCAAGCATTGGGATACACATTTGGCAAAAGCCACCTGGTTAGTCTACACCAGGGGATCTTTCAATCGAGCTGGCCCTGCCCAATCAAGACTCTTACGTACTGTAGAGGGGGATAAAGTCCCTGTTGTGCACATAAGAAATATGCTGGGGAAGACAGTCTGGGTTACTCCTGCCTCGGGCAAGGGAAAACCCATCCGTGGGATTGCTTTTGCTCAAGGTCCTGGGTGCACTTGGTGGGTGATGCGAAAGGATGGGGAGGTCCGGTGTGTACCTCAAGGGGATTTGATTTTGGGTGAAAATAGCCAATGAACTGAATTTTATGATGTCAATTGTTATATGATATTGTATATCATTATTTCTATGGTTGCTATCAATGGTATAGCAGTGAAAATCACCCAGATTAATGAAGAATGAAGTAACTCCGATGAAACCGAGCAAAGTGCAACGATGATAGAACCGGACGAGCGCAGCAGTACCGAAATGAAAACTGGCTTCAGGATGCAACAGCCCAACACCACACACCATCTCTCTGGCCCTGAAAGCCTGTTATGACAGTTGGAGCCCAAAGTTGTGGTCTAAATGAACTCAATGGACATTTTAAAGGGATAGTCCATAGACTAAGGGAATGATATCTCTGTGTGCATATATATATGTGTATATATAAAAAGAAAGATAGTGGTGATTAATTGAAATGTATCGAAAAATATGAGACCTAAGCATAACGTAAATGGTATGGAATAAGGGGTGGATACTGTCCTGGTTTCGGCTGGGATAGGGATAAATTTCTTTCTAGTGCTGTGTTTTGGATTTAGTATGAGGAGAATGTTGATAACACACTGATGTTTTCAGTTGTTGCTAAGTACCCTCCTAGTCCAAGGACAGCTCCCGTGCCTACTGACTGAGCTAGGTACACAAGATGGGAGGGAACATAATCAGGACAGCCAGCCCAGCTGGCTAATGGGGTATTCCATACCATGTGATGTCATGCTCAGTATATGAATGGTAGGCGTGATCCAGGAAGTACCGATTGCTACTTGGTTATCGGTCAGCGCGGGTGGTGAGCAATTGCGTTGTGCATCACTCATTTTGTATATTCTATCATTATTATTATTATCATTTTCCTTTTTCTGTTCTATTAAACTGTCTTTATCTCAACCCACAAGTTTTTCTCACTCCTACCCTTCTGATTCTCTCCCCGTCCCACTGCGGGGGAGGCGGGGGGAATGAGTGAGCGGCTGCGTGGTATCTGACTGCCTGCCAGATTAAACCACGGAAGTTTTTAATGGCAAAACCAGTTTTCAGAAGGCTCTGGATTATTCTTTTCCCCTTCTCAAACACTTCCTTCACTGTGTTGCCCGCCCTCCCTGCTGATGATGTCACCTCCACCCTCCATCAGACTTTCGCACTGGCCATGTTGGACTATGAAAGGGTGAGTGAGTCTTTCTGATCACTCCTTGGCTCTCCAGTTGATGAATCAACTCATGGATGGGATCCAGGGAGTCTTGGTTGGTGCGATACTGCTTTCAGTGCACCATCATGGTAGCAATTGGCACCTGCTGTTCTTCAGCATGCAGGAACCCCTCAACAGAAGGATCCTCCGAGAGGCCAGGCAAGGTAGACAGCTGTTTCTCTGTATCCATGGTGGCTACACCCAAGGCCCACCAGTACCCTCTTGGGTCCCTGAAGTACCCTCTCCTGAGGTAGTCTATGCCAAAGATACATGGGGCCCCCAGGCTGGTCACAATAGGGTGCTTTTGCCACTTGTCCCTTGTTAGGCTCACCTCAGCCTCAAACACAGGCAACTGTTGGGATCCCCCTGTCGCTCCAGAAATCCAGATGGATTCTGCCCCCTTGTACCCTCATGGCATTACGGTACACTGTGCACCGGTGTCTACGAGAGCCTTATACTCCTGTGGGTCTGATGTGCCAGGCCATTGAATCCATACAGTCCAGTAAACCCATGTGTGAGAAACAACTCTGCAGACACCAAGGTCAGTGAAGAAGGAGGGGGAGGAGGTGCTCCAGGCACTGGAACAGAGATTCCCCTGCAGCCCGTGGAGGAAACCACAGTGGAGCAGGTATTTCCCTGCAGCCCCTGGAGAGAACCTTGGTGAATCAGATATCCACGCTGCAGCCCGTGGAGGACACCATGCTGGAGCAGGTGGATATGCCCTGAAGGAAGCTGCAGCCTGTGGAGAGCCCGCTGGAGAGCCTGCTGGAGCAGGCTCCTGGCAAGAACGGCAGTCTGTGAAGAGAAGCCCATGCAGGAGCAGGTTTTCTCATAGGAACTGTGGCCCATGGGGGACCTACGCTGGAGCAGTCTGTTCCTGAAGGTGACTTGCGGAAACCGGACTCCACAATCTATGAGATTGTAAAGTAGGTATGTTTATTCAGCGCTGGGCAGCTGGGCAGCACGGGGGGTAGTCCCACCAAAGTCGTGCACGCCCCAACGCAGCACTCACCATAAATATATACAGTAAAACATTACATATTCATAGAGTTTCGCAATACGCCTATACATATGCATGACCTGTCCCCGCTTTGTATTAAAATGAGTTCCAAGAAGTCATTTCCATAGACCCCTCCCATCTGCGCTTGTGCATTGCCTCCTAGTGGTGGTCGTCGGGGGTCGTGGGGATGAAGGTTAGTGGTTCCTCTTCGTCACCGCTAGTAATCTTTTGTTCTTGCGCAGGCTCAGTTGTTCCTTGACTCTTGCTCAAACTGCAGGGTCGGTTTTAGCTGGTTCTTAAGGCAAGTTTTTAGTTCTTATCAGGAACTGTCCTTGTGAGGCGCCTCAGTTAATTTACACAACAAAGTATCAGACTAATCCTTTAACTACTATCAATCACTCTACTACCTTAACCCCTTCTCTGAAAGGACTGTACCCCGTGGAAAGGACCCATGCTGGAGCAGTTCGTGAAGGACTGCAGCCCATGGGAAGAACCCACGCTGGAGCAGGGGGAAAGTGTGATGAGGAAGGAGTGGCAGAGAGGAGCTGCTATGGACTGACCGCAACCCCCATTTCCCATCTCCCTTGCACCGCTTGGGGTCAGGGGAGAGGAAGTAGAAGAGTCAGGAATGAAGGACTGGAGTTGAGCCTGGGAAGAAGGGGTGGGGGGAAGGCGTTTTAGTTTTTTGTCTTTGTTTCTCACTATCCTACTCTATTTTTAATTGGAAATATATTAAATTAATCTTCCCCCAGTCCAGTTTGTTTTGCCCGTGATGGTAATTGGTAAGTGATCTCCCTGTCTTTATCTCAACCCACGAGCCTTTTTTTTCCTTCTTATTTTCTCCCCCTGTCTTGCTGAGGAGGGGGAGTGAGAGAGCAGCTGGGTGGCGGTCTGGCAGACAGCCAAGGTCAACCCACCACAACATGCTTGTAGGTCTGAGGTAGGTGCACTGTCCCACTTTCTCATGTCCTCCCTGTGGTCGTGCAGATAGAACCATGGGGCGGCACACAGTGTGCACCCATGGTTCCCTTTCCCTTGAGCAGAGAAAGGTTGACTCCATGTGGCTCCCTTGATAGCTGAGATGCTCGCCTGTATGGGCAAGGAGGAAGACATATTTTCTTGGCCACCTGGGCACACTGCCGGCTCATGTTCAGCCGGCTGTCAACCAGCACCCCCAGGTCCTTTTCCTCTGGGCAGCTTTCCAGCCACTCTTCCCCAAGCCTGTAGCGTTGCCTGGGGTTGTTGTGGCCGATGTGCAGGACCCAGCACTTGGCCTTGTTGAATCTCATACAGTTGGCCTCAGCCCATCGATCCAGCCTTTCCAGGTCCCTCTGCAGAGCCTTCCTACCCTCAAGCAGATCAACACTCCCGCCCAACTTGGTGTCGTCTGCAAACTTACTGAGGGAGCACTCAATCCCCTCATCCAGATCATTGATAAAGATATTGAACAAGACCGGCCCCAGTACTGAGCCCTGGGGAACACCGCTCGTGACCGGCCACCAACTGGATTTAACTCCGTTCACCACAACTCTCTGGGCTCGGCCGTCCAGCCAGTTTTTTACCCAGCGAAGAGTACACCTGTCTAAGCCGTGAGCCGCCAGCTTCTCCAGGAGAATGCTGTGGGAGACAGTGTCAAAGGCTTTACTGAAGTTCAGGTAGACCACATCCACAGCCTTTCCCTCATCCACTAGGCAGGTCACCTGGTCATAGAAGGAGATCAGGTTGGTCAAGCAGGACCTGCCTTCCATGAACCCGTGCTGGCTGGGCCTGATCCCCTGGTTGTCCCGCACATGGCTTGTGAGCGCCCTCAAAACGAACCGCTCCATAATCTTCCCCGGCACCGAGGTCAGGCTGACAGGCCTGTAGTTCCCCGGATCCTCCTTCCGGCCCTTCTTGCAGATGGGCGTCACATTGGCAAGCCTCCAGTCGTCCGGGATCTTCCCTGTTAACCAGGACTGCTGGTAAATGATGGAGAGTGGCTCGGCAAGCTCCTCCGCCAGCTCCCTCAGTACCCTCGGGTGGATCCCATCTGGCCCCATAGACTTGTGAGCATCCAGGTGGCATAGCAGGTCGTTAACTGCTTCCTCTTGGATTATGGGGGGTTTATCCTGCTCGCCGTCCCTGTCTTCCAGCTCAGGGGGCTGAGTACCCTGAGGATAACCGGTCTGACTATTAAAGACTGAGGCAAAGAAGGCGTTAAGTACCTCAGCCTTATCCTCATCCTTGGTGGCAACGTTCCCCCCCGCATCCAATAGAGGATGGAGATTCTCCTTGGCTCTCCTTTTGTCATTAATATACTTGTAAAAACATTTTTTGTTGTCTCTCACGACAGTGGCCAGGTTGAGTTCTAGCTGGGCTTTTGCCTTTCTAATTTTCTCTCTGCACGACCTAACAAGATCCCTGTACTCTTCTTGAGTTGCCTGCCCCTTCTTCCACAAGTGGTGAACTCTCCTTTTTTTCCTGAGTCCCAGCAAGAGCTCCCCGTTCAGCCAGGCCAGTCGTCTTCCCTGCCCATTCTTCTTAGGGCACATGGGGACAGCCTGCTCCTGCGCCTTTAAGACTTCCTTCTTGAAGAATGTCCAGCCTTCCTGGACCCCTTTGCCCTTCAGGACTGTCTCCCAAGGGACCCTCTCGACCAGTGTCCTGAGCAGGCCAAAGTCCGCCCTCCGGAAGTCCATGGTAGCGGTTTTGCTGACCCCCCTCCTTACTTCACCAAGTATCGAGAATTCTACCATTTCATGGTCGCTAAGCCCAAGCCGGCCTCCGACCACCACATCTCCCACCAGTCCTTCTCTGTTTGTGAACAGCAGGTCAAGCGAGGCACCTCCCCTGGCAGGCTCGCTTACCAGCTGCGTCAGGAAGTTCTCTTCCACACACTCCAGGAACCTCCTCGACTGTTTCCTCTCTGCCATGTTGTATTTCCAGCAGACGTCTGGAAAGTTGAAGTCCCCCACGAGAACAAGGGCTAGCGACTGGGAGACTTCTGCGATCCTCTGGTAGAATATTTCGTCTGCCTCCTCATCCTGGCTAGGTGGTCTATAACAGACTCCCAGCAGGATATCTGCCTTGTTGGCCTTCCCCCTCATCCTTACCCACAAGCACTCGACCTCGTCATCACTACCATTAAGCTCTAGACAGTCAAAGCACTCCCTAGCTTACAGGGCTACCCCACTGCCTCTCCTTCCTCGCCTGTCCCTTCTGAAGAGCTTATAGCCATCCATTGCAGCACTCCAGTCGTGAGACTCATCCCACCATGTTTCCGTGATGGCGAGTAAGTCATAGCTACCCCGCTGCACAATGGCTTCCAGCTCCTCCTGTTTGCCGCCCATGCTGTGTGCATTGGTATAGATGCACTTGAGCTGGGCTGCCGATTTCTCCCCCGACATTGGCGTGCGGTCCCTAGGCTCTTCTCTAGTGAGCCTGGTTTTATCCCCTTCCCCCTTCGAACCTAGTTTAAAGCCCTCTCGATGAGCCCCGCCAACTCACACACGAGAATCCTTTTCCCCCTGTGAGACAGCTGAACTCTGTCCGTCGCCAGCAGGCCCGGTGCCGTGTAAACCTCCCCGTGGTCAAAGAAGCCAAAATTCCGCCGATGGCACCAGCCCCTGAGCCATGTGTTGATCCGATGAGTTTTCCTGTTCCCTTCAGTATTCCTCCCTGCCACTGAAGGGATTGGGGAAAACACTACCTGTGCTCCCGATCCTTCCACCAGTCGCCCCAGTGCCCTGAAGTCCCTTTTGATCCCTTCGGGACTTCTCTCTGCAACCTCCTCACTGCCAGCCTGTATAACCAATAGCAGGTAGTAATCAGGGGGCCGTACCAGACTAGGGAGTTTCCTAGTAATGTCCTTAACCCGGGCCCCAGGGAGGCAGCAGACTTCCCTGTGGGATGGGTCTGGCTGGCATATTGGGCCCTCCCTCCCCCTCAGAATGGAATTGCCTATGACAATTACCCTCCTGTTTTTTTCTTAACAGAGGCAGTCGTAATGCATGGGGCTGACTGACTTGCCTTGGGCAACCCCCTGGATGGGCCTTCATCTGCGTCCTCGTTCATCTGGCCCTCAAGTTCCAGAGCCCCATATCTGTTGTGTAGGGGCAACTGGGAAGGTTGAGGTGAGGAAGGCCGGGCGGGGGTTCGCCTGGCGCCCCGAGCAGGGACCTGTGTCCATTCCCCCCTGTCCCCTAGGTCCCCTCCTTCTGCCTGGTGGCAAGAGGGCAGGGGATCCTCTGCTTCTTGTGGAGCCTCCATCTGCTGCCCTTGCCTCAGGGATGGTAGGGTGCAGCTCCACCAATCTATCTCCCTCTCACACTCCCTGATACTCCTTAGCCTCTCCACTTCCTCCTTCAGCTCTGCCACCAGGCTGAGCAGATCATCCACCTGGTCGCAGCACACACAGGCATTGTCTCTACTGCCCTCCTGTACAAGGGACAGGCTCAGGCACTCCCTGCAGCCAGAGACCTGGACAGATGTATGTTTGTGTGGGGGCTCGGTCTGGGTCGCCACATTCCTTCTGGTGATGGCTGTCGGCCGAGTGGATACCATGGCTAGGTCCTCTTCTGGGAGGGCAATGACCACTAGTTGAGCTAGCCTCTAGAGCCTGGAGGGGGGCTGTGCCCTGCCCGCTCACCTTCCCCGCTTGCATTTCCCGCGCGAACTGCCGCGCAAACTGCCGCGCCGTGCCATGCCCTGTTTGCCGGCCCTGGTCGCCACGCTCCGGGTCACTCGCGCTCCCTGGGGGCTGCTCTTGTATCTGAGGGGGTTTGGCCGCCGTCCCTCCTGTCCCCGGCCACGCTGAGTCAGAGGTGCCGCTCGTCAGGAGCTCACTATATAACTGGGTTTATGTATTTTCTTCTATATCAAAGATGTCCTTAGAACATCAGATCCTGGACCTGGTCTTTCTTCTGTCTTTACATTTTTAATTGGGTTTATAACTACATAGGAACTTATATTTTTGGTATTGTTTTACAAATCTTAAAATGTTACAAGAACAGAGATTTTAAGTGGTTATAAAAGCAACTTTGTTCCCTTTTCTTCTTACAAGCAGATACATGTCTGCTAGAAATGAAAACTACAACTTAATAGCTATTTACTGTCTGTGTACTGACTTGATTGTAGTGGATTTAGTTCTGTTGTTTGCTTCTAAGGGCAGAAGACTGAGCTCTGTGAATCTAGAAGTCTTAGGCAACTTGGTTTCTTCAGTGAATCTGAAATAAAGGCACGAAGTAGGTACTTGTCTCTCAACTGCATTTTGAAAATGCATTGCTTAGTTTTCATTATAGATATTTCTGGCTTGCTAAGTTTGACAGCAACTACAACCAGCAAATACAACATTTGTGAATTACCTTTTTTATTAATGCATTCTTGGTACTACAGAAGTGGGCTTTAAGTTGTACTTAAGATTAAAACAATAAGCAGAGGTGTGTCGTGGTTTAACCCCAGCCAGGAAATAAACCCCACGCAGCCACTCGCTCACCCCCTACCTCCGGTGGGATGGGGGAGAGAATCGGGAGGGCACAAGTAGGAAAACTCCCGGGTTGAGATAAAAACAGTTTAATGATGGAAATAAAATGAAGTCAAACAGTAATAATAACAATGAGAACAACAATAGCAGAATATACAAAGCAGGCAATGCACAATGCAACTGCTCACCGACCGCCGAACGCGTGTCACGAACGGGGAACGAGCCCCCCCACACCCCTGTTTTTTATACTGAGCATGATGTCACATGGTATAGAATACGCCATTGGCCAGCTGGGTCAACCACCACGGGCTATGCTCCCCCCCACCCCCACAGCTTCCCCTGCACGTGGCAGGGCATGGGAGGCAGAAAAAACAAACAAAAAGTCCCTGGTGCAAGCACCGCCCAGCAACAGCCAAAGCATCAATGGGCCGTCAACGTTCCTCTTATACCAAACCCAAAAAACAGCACACCCCCAAGCTACTGGGAAGAAAGTTAACACTGTCCCAGCTGGAACCAGGACAGTATCCACCCCTTATTCTATACCATCTACGTCATGCCCAGGTCTCACATTTTCCAATACATTCCAATTAATCATCACCACTTTTCATGCCTTTTGATATATACGCACACAGAGATATCATTCCCTTAGTCCATGGGCCATCCCTCTAAAACGTCCGTTGAGTTCATTTAGTCCATGACTTCGGGATCCACCTGTCATAACAGTCTTTCAGGGCAGGAGAGATGGTGTGTGGTATTGGACTCTTGCATGCGGAGGCCAGTTCTGGGCGCTCGTCCGGTTCTATCATCGTTGCACTTTACTCGGTTTCATCAGAGTTCATTCTTCATTAATCTGGGTGATTCTTACTGCAATACTATTGATATGACATATAGTAACCATAGAAGTGATGAAATATGGTATTATATAGCAATTAATATCATACAATCCAGTTCATTGGCTGTCTTCCCCAGCATATTTCTCATATGCACGACAGGGACTTTCTCCCGCTCTACAGTACGTAAGGGTTTGGATTGGGCAGGGCCACCTCGAGTGATAGATCCCCCAGTGTTGACTAACCAGGTGTCCTTTGCTAAATGTGTATGCCAATGCTTGAATGTCCCCCACCCATTGCCCTCAGCATAGTCTTTAGAAGTCCATTGTATCGTTCAATTTTCCCGGAGGCTGGTGCATGGTAGGGGATGTGATAGACCCACTCAATGCCATGCTCTTTGGCCCAGGTGTCTATGAGGGTGTTTCGGAAATGAGTCCCGTTGTCTGACTCAATTCTTTCTGGGGTGCCATGTCGCCATAGGACTTGCTTTTCAAGGCCCAGGATGATGCTCCGGGCGGTGGCATGGGGCACGGGATATGTTTCCAGCCATCCGGTGGTTGCTTCCACCATGGTGAGCACATAGCGCTTGCCTTGTCGGGTTTGTGGGAGTGTGATATAATCAATCTGCCAGGCCTCCCTAATCAATCTCCCAGGCCTATTTCAACCATCGTCCTCCATACCAAAGAGGCTTTACTCGCTTGGCTTGCTTGATTGCAGCGCATGTTTCACATTCATGGATAACCTGTGCAATAGTGTCCATGGTCAAGTCCACCCCTCGATCACGAGCCCATCTATATGTTGCATCTCTTCCTTGATGGCCTGACGCGTCATGGGCTCACGGAGCTATAAATACTTCACCCTTATGTTGCCAGTCCAGATCCACCTGAGCCACTTCAATCTTAGCAGCCTGATCCACCTGCTGGTTGTTTTGGTGTTCTTCAGTGGCCCGACTCTTGGGTACGTGAGCATCTACGTGACGTACTTTTACAACCAGGTTCTCTACCAGGGCAGCAATATCTTGCCACAATGCGGCAGCCCAGATGGGTTTACCTCTGCGCTGCCAGTTGTTCTGCTTCCACTGCTGCAACCACCCCCACAGGGCATTTGCCACCATCCATGAGTCAGTATAGAGATAAAGTACTGGCCATTTTTCTCGTTCAGCAATGTCCAAGGCCAGCTGAATGGCTTTCACCTCTGCAAACTGACTCGATTCACCTTCTCCTTCAGCAGTTTCTGCGACTTGGTGTATAGGAATCCATACAGCAGCTTTCCACCCCTGATGCTTTCCCACAAGGCGACAGGACCCATCAGTGAACAGGGCATATTGCTTCTCGTTTTCTGGTAGTTTGTTATACAGTGGGGCCTCTTCAGGACGCGTCACCTCCTCCTCTGGGGATATTCCAAAATCTTTGCCTTCTGGCCAGTTCGTGATCACCTCCAAGATTCCTGGGCGACTGCGGATTCCTGCTCGGGCCCGTTGTGTGATCAGTGCGACCCACTTACTCCATGCAGCATCGGTTGCATGATGTGTAGAGGGGACCCTCCCTTTGAACATCCAGCCCAGCACCGGCAGTCGGGGTCCCAGGAGGAGCTGTGCTTCAGTACCAACCACTTCCGAAGCAGCTCGAATCCCTTCATATGCTGCCAATATCTCCTTCTCAGTTGGAGTGTAGCGGGCCTCGGATCCTCTGTATCCCCGACTCCAGAACCCTAAGGGTCGACCTCGAGTATCCCCTGGTGCTTTCTGCCAGAGGCTCCAGGTAGGGCCATTCTCCCCGGCTGCGGTGTAGAGCACATTCTTTACATCTTGTCCTGCCCGGACTGGCCCAAGGGCTACTGCCTGAACTATCTTCCAGTTAATTTGTTCAAAGCCTTGTCACTGCTCAGGGCCCCATCTGAAGTCGTTCTTCTTCCTGGTCACTTGATAGAGACGGCTTACAATCAGGCTGTAATTTGGAAGATGCATTCTCCAAAAGCCCACAACGCCTAAGAAGGCTTGTGTTTCTGTTTTCCTAGTTGGTGGGGACATGGCTGTTATTTTATTGATCACATCCATTGGGTTCTGACGACGTCCATCTTGCCATTTTATTCCTAAAAACTGGATCTCCTGTGCAGTTCCCTTGACCTTACTTTGTTTTATTGCAAAGCCGGCCTTCAGAAGGATTTGGACTATTCTCTCCCCTTTCTCAAAAACTTCTTCTGCTGTGTTGCCCCATACAATGATGTCATCAATGTATTGCAGGTGTTCTGGAGCCTCACCCTGTTCCAGTGTGGTGTGGATCAGTCCATAGCAAATGGTAGGGCTGTGTTTCTACCCCTCTCCTGAGGTAGTCTATGCCAAGGATGCACGGAGCCTCTGGGCCAGTCACAATGGGGTGCTTCTGCCACTCATTCCCGGTTAGGCTCACTTCGGCCTCCAATACAGTTAACTCTTTGGATCCCCCTGTCACTCCAGAAATACAAATGGGTTCTGCCCCTTTATAGCTTGATGGCATAAGGGTACACTGTGCACCGGTGTCTACGAGATACTTATACTCCTGTGGGTCTGATGTGCCAGGCCATCGAATCTACACAGTGCAGTAAACCCAGTTGTCCCTTTCCTCCACCTGGCTGGAGGCAGGGCCCCTCTAGTCCTGGTCATCGTATGCGCTACCCACTTCTTGTAAGTGCGAATCAGAAGTCTCTTTATTAAGATCGGAAGTGGAATCAGCCCTTCTACTCTCTCTGGGGAACTGTTCATTGGAGATTGGAGCAGCAGTTTTCCTGGGAGAACCCCCTTGTGTGATTGTTTTTCCTTGCAACTCACTCACCTGTGCCTCTAGGGTCGAGGTAGATTTTCCATCCCACTGCCTCATGTCCTCTCCATGGTCAAGCAGGTAAAACCACGGGGTGACCCGGGGCTTGTACCCACGATGTCTCCTCTCTTGAGCAGAGGGACGCTTGTTCCTAATGGCTGAGACACTGGCCCGTGCAGGTGGAGAATAGGACATATGCTCTTTGAGTTGCTGGACCTCCTGAGACAGTTTCTCCACAGCAGAGACACAGGCCCGTAGGGAGAAAGAGAGGCTGTCTTCATATTGCCGGAGTTGGCCAGCCAGTTCATCCACTGTTTGTTCCTCTCCGTCTTTCCAGGTCATTATTGCCAATGAGTTTGCATGTGACGCTGGTGCGCTCCGTATAAACTTCCGCCACATGGGTCAGGTGCGTTTGACTTCATCTGGGTCTTTGGATAACTGCTCGTTGTTCAGGTCATCATAAATCACTTCCAGCGTCCCTAATTCCCTCAGGTACTGGATACCTCTCTCCATGGTGCTCCACTTGCCTGGGTGGCATATAACATCTTCCTTGAAGGGATACCTTTCCTTCACACCTGACAGGAGCCGCCTCCAGAGGCTGAGGACTTGCGCCCCTTGTCCAATTGCTTTGTCAATGCCCCCTTCCCTAGAAAGGGATCCCAGCTGCTTGGCTTCCTTCCCCTCTAATTCCAGGCTACTGGCCCCGTTATCCCAGCATCGAGCAGCCAGGTGACAATGTGCTCGCCTGGACGACGGCTGAAGTCTTTTCGCATATCTCGCAGCTCACTCAGGGATAGGGATCTGGTGGTTACCATCTCATTTATGGGTTCTGCCTCTTCCTCCTCCTATTGTCCTGATGGCCCTGGTTCATCTTCATCCCTTACTAGACGAGCTGATTTTCTTGTGCATTTTCTTTTTTGTATAGGGGCGACTGATACCGGTATGGGTTGGTTCCCTGTTGCAGGGGGTGGAGTAGCCGCCGTGCCTGCCGTGGGGGGTGGAGTAGCCACAGGGCCTGTTGTTTTGTCGTCAGATGCAGAGACCTTCTCTTCCCCTTGGGGGTTCTGAGTGGTGTTAAACAGGGCTCGGTAGGCACGGGTCAGGCCCCAGCACATTGCAGTGATTTGCGTCTCCCTAGAATGGCCAGGGTGACAGCATACTTCTTCCAAATATTCTACTAATTTTTCAGGGTTCTGCACTTGTTCAGGGGTGAAGTTCCAGAACACTGGGGTGCCCATCGTCCTAGGCATTTGCCCATGCTATCCCACTCACCCTGCCACTCATAACTATCCACCCTTGGGGCAGATCTCTGGATGACATTCTTGAATTGCTTACTAACCTTGGATAAAACCAAAACAATATTCCCAAGGAGCACCAATAGGTGTATCTTAACTACCCAGGGATGTTCAAGGTACTGACAAGTTATTTTAACAAAGGAGTCAACGTCACAGAAGAAGGTAGTGAGGGTGCCATTCTCTATTTCCTCCATAAAAAACCTCTCATACGAAAAGGTATAATTTCTAATGGTCTCCATGAGGTGGTACCCGAAATACAGTAACGGCTTCATTACAAATCCCAAATACCAAATAACGCTCAGGGCCAGTGTTTTAGTAACAAATCTCCCAGGCAAAACATCATTAATCACTGCAGAGCACAGCAGACTACAAAACCCAACTCCAATCTTTAACAGGTACAGTAAAAACAAGAGCATGGTGCAGATCAAATGAATTAATATGTTAACAGACATAAATTCCTTAATATGCTCTAGTTAATCTGTTGTTATCTCAACCTTTCACTGCCCCACGTTGGGTGCCAAAAATGACTGTCATGGTTTAACCCCAGCCAGCAAATAAACCCCACGCAGCCGCTTGCTTACCCCCCACCTCCGGTGGGATGGGGGAGAGAATCGGGAGGGCACAAGTAGGAAAACTCCCGGGTTGAGATAAAAACAGTTTAATGATGGAAATAAAACAAAGGAGAACAGTAATAATAACAATGAGAACAACAACAATAACAGAATATACAAAGCAGGCAATGCACAATGCAACTGCTCACCGACCGCTGACCGCGTGTCATGAACGGGGAATGAGCCCCTCCACACCCCTGTTTTTTATACTGAGCATGATGTCACATGGTATAGAATATGCCATTGGCCAGCTGGGTCAACCACCCCGGGCTATGCTGCCCCCCCTCAACAGCTTCCCCTGCACATGGCAGGGCATCGGAGGTCGAAAAGAGAAACAAAAAGTCCCTGGTGCAAGCACCACTCAGCAACAACCAAAGCATCAATGGGCCATCAACACTCCTCTCATACCAAATCCGAAACACAGCACGTCCCACAAGCTACTGGGAAGAAAGTTAACTCTGTCCCAGCCAGAACCAGGACAAGGTGGTACAAGATTAAGGCTTTGAGTGCAGTTTAGAAGTGTTTGGCTCTTTGTGGCCTTAAAAGAGCTTGTCAGGGAAAGGATAAGATTGGTTTTTTTCAGCTCTCAGGTGTGGAAGCTGAGGTGTAAAGAGGTCAAGTGACTTTTCTAAGGTCATGCAACAGGTCAATATCAGAGCCAGAAGTAAGGTAAGTAAAGAAGCTGGTAGCAGCTGGCCAGTCTACCCTGGGCCATGGTATCTGGTGGTGTTAGTGATGATGTCTTCTTTGTAGTTGCTTAAACTGACTCGTTTCTTAAAGTTTGTTTCTGTTTTCTCACTGTTACCAGTGCTGTCTTGTTGTTCTCCTTTTGTGTTTTTATGATTTAAGATAAGATCATTGTTGTGTGAAAATGTGGAAATTGACTGTCCAGCCTTTAGGTTTACTGTAGGCTGATAATAGCTAGATAATCAGGAAAGGGCACTGAATATCCCACAATCTTTTTTTTTTTTATGTTTCTCTGTAATACATTAATGGAGAAAGATATTTTGGAGAGTACATGTTTTGAGATAATAAAGCAATGGCACTTCTAGTATCCAAAAGATTTTTGATTAAAGGAGACTCTTCACCGGGTTCTGGTATGGTATGTCTGACCAAGGTATATGGTATCAGATTGAGGCATCTTTTCCCATTGTGAGATGGAGTAGCTCTAAGACAGGTGTTCAGGATTGTGCTGGTTCTGGCTGCGATAGAGTTAATTTTCTTCATAGTAGCTAGTATGGGGCTATGTTTTGGATTTGTGCTGAAAACAGTGTTGATTTGATAACACAGGGATGTTTTAGCTGTTGCTGAACAGTGCTTACACAGAGTCAAGGCCTTTTCTGCTTCTCACACCACCCCACCAGTGAGTAGGTTGGGGGTGCACAAGAAGTTGGGAGGGGACACAGCTGGGACAGCTGACCCCAACTGACCAAAGGGATATCCCATACCATATGATGTCATGCTCAGGATATAAAGCTGGGGGAAGAAGGAGGAAAGAGGGGACGTTCGCAGTGATGGCGTTTGTCTTCCCAAGTAACCATTATGTGTGATGGAGCCCTGCTTTCCTGGAGATGGCTGAACACCTGCCTGCCGATGGGAAGTAGTGAATGAGTTCCTTGGTTTGCTTTGCTTGCTTGCACGGCTTTTGCTTTACCTATTAAACTGTCTTTATCTCAACCCACGAGTTTTCTCACTTTTACTCTTCCGATTCTCTCCCCTATCCCACCAGGGGGGAGTGAACAGAGCGGCTGTGTGGTGCTTAGTTGCTGGCTGGGGTTAAACCATGACATTACATTAATGGAGAGAGATATTTTGGAGAGTACATGTTTTGAGATGATAAAGCAATGGCAGTTCTAGTGTCAAAAAAATTTTGGATTAAAGGAAGCTATTCACCAGGTTCTCGTATGGTATATCTGACGAAGGTATATGGTATCAGATTAAGGCATCTTTTCCCACTGTGAGATGGAGTAGCTCTAAGAAAGGTGTTCAGGATATCAGTTAAGAAACAGGTTGTTACAAGCCTTGTACTACAAATAAGATAAGAAATAGCTGTTAACTGAAACAAAACAATGACTTTTACAGGACTGTTATTTTGACTAGTGTTCACATAGCTAAACAATAATTTAGGCAGATTTTATAGTAAGTGTCCTGGTTTTGGCTGGGATAGAGTTAATTTTCTTCCTAGTAGCTGGTATAGTGCTGTGTTTTGGATTTAGTATGAGAAGAATGTTGATAACACACTGATGTTTTAGTTGTTGCTAAGTAGTGCTTATCATAGTCAAGGACTTTTCAGCTTCCCATGCTCTGCCAGGTGCACAAGAAGCTAGGAGGGAACATAGTCAGGACAGCTGACCCAATAAGGCCAATGGGGTATTCCATACCATATGACGTCATGCTCAATATATAAACTGGGGGAGTTGGCTGGGGGGCAGCGATCGCTGCCTGGGGACGGGCGGGGCATCGGTCTGCGGGTGGTGAGCAAGTGCATTGTGCATCACTTGCTTTGTATATTCTATTATTATTATTATTAATATTATTATTATTACTACTACTACTGCTGCTGCTACTACTATTTTACTTTATTTTATTTCAATTATTAAACTGTCTTTATCTCAACCCACGAGTTTTCTTACTTTTGCCCTCCTGATTCTCTCCCCTGTCCAACTGAAGTGGGGGGAGTGAGTGAGCAGCTGCAAGCTGTTTAGATGCTGGCTACGGTTAAAGCACGACAGTCCTTTTTGGTGCCAAACGTGGGGCTGGAAGGGTTCGAGATAATAACAGATTAACCAGAGCGTATTAAGGAATTTATATCTGTTAACAGTTGCCGGTCACAATATTGATTCATCTGTTCTCGATATTAGTTTATCTGATCTGCACCATGCTCTTGTTTTTACTGTACCTGTTAAAGATTGGAGTTGGGTTTTGTAGTCTGCTGTGCTCTGCAGTTATTAATGATGTTTTGCCTGGGAGATTTGTTACTAAAACGCTGGCATTGGGGGTTATTTGGTATTTGGGATTTGTAATGAAGCCGTTACTGTATTTCGGGTACCACCTCATGGAGACCATTAGCAATTATACCTCTTCCGCTGAGAGGTTTTTTATAGAGGAAATAGAGAATGGCACCCTCACTACCTTCTTCTGTGACGTCGTCTCCTTTGTTAAAATAACTTGTCAGTATCTTGACCATCCCTGGGTAGTTAAGATGCATCTATTGGTACTCCTTGGGAATATTGTTTCGGTTTTGTCCAAAGTTAACAAGCAATTTAAGAATGTCATCCAGAGATCTGCCCCAAGGCTGGATAGTTATGAGTGGCAGGGCGAGTGGGATAGCATGGGCAAATGCCTAGGACGGTGGGCACCCCCAGTGTTCTGGAACTTCACCCCTGAACAAGTGCAGAATCCTGAAAAACTAGTAAAATATTTGGAAGAAGTATGCTGTCACCCTGGCCATTCTAGGGAGACGCAAATCACTGCAATGTGCTGGGGCCTGGCCCATGCCTACCGAGCACTGCAGCTACTCCACCCCCCATGGCAGGCACTGCGAATACTCCGCCCCCTGCGACAGAGAACCAACCCGTGCCGGTATCAGTTGCCCCTATACAGAAGAAGAAAAACAAAAGAAAATCAGCTCGTTTAGTAAGGGATGAAGATGAACCAGGGCCATCACGAGAACAGGAGGAGGAGGAGGCAGAACCCGCAAATGAGATGGTAACCACCTGATCCCTATCCCTGAGTGAGCTGCGAGACATGCAAAAAGACTTCAGCCGTTGTCCAGGCGAGCACATTGTCACCTGGCTGCTCCGATGCTGGGATAATGGGGCCAGTAGCCTGGAATTAGAGGGTAGGGAAGCCAAGCAGCTGGGATCCCTTTCTAGGGAAGGGGGCATTGACAAAACGATTGGACAAGGGGCACAAGTCCTCAGCCTCTGGGGGCGACTCCTGTCAGGCATGAAGGAAAGGTATCCCTTCAAGGAAGATGTTATATGCCACCCAGGCAAGTGGACCACCATGGAGAGAGGTATCCAGTACCTGAGGGAATTAGCCGTGCTGGAAGTGATTTATGATGACCTGAACAACGAGCAGTTATCCAAAGACCCAGATGAAGTCAAATGCACCTGACCCATGTGGCGGAAGTTGGTACGGAGCACACGATCGTCCCATGCAAACTCATTGGCAGTAATGACCTGGAAAGACGGAGAGGAACAAACAGTGGATGAATTGGCTGGCCAACTCCGGCAATACGAAGAAAGCCTCTCTTCCTCCCTACGGGCCTGTGTCTCTGCTGTGGAGAAACTGTCTCAGGAGGTCCAGCAACTCAAAGAGGATATGTCCTACTCCCCAACTGTACAGACCAGTATCTCAGCCATTAGGAGTAAGCGTCCCTCTGCTCAAGAGGGGAGACATCGTGGTTACACACCCCGGGGCACCCTGTGGTTTTACCTGCATGACCATGGATAAGACATGAGGAAGTGGGATGGAAAATCTACCTCGACCCGAGAGGCATGGTTACGTGAGTTGCAAGGAAAAACAATTACACAAGGGGGTTCTTTCAGAAAAACTGCTACTCCAGTTTCCAGTGAGCAGTTCCCCATACACACTAGAAGGGCTGATTCCACTTCTGATCTTAATAAACGGACTTTTGATTCGTACTTACAAGAAGTGGGTAGTGCGTACAATGACCAGGACTAGAGGGGCCCTGCCTCCAGCCAGGTGGAGGAAAGGGACAACCGGGTTTACTGGACTGTGTGGATTTGATGGCCTGGCACATCAGACCCACAGGAGTATAAGGCTCTCGTAGACACCGGTGCACAGTGTACCCTGATGCCATCAAGCTATAAAGGGGCAGAACCCATTTGTATTTCTGGAGTGACAGGGGGATCCCAAGAGTTAACTGTATTGGAGGCCGAAGTGAGCCTAACCGGGAATGATTGGAAGAAGCACCCCATTGTGACTGGCCCAGAGGCTCCGTGCATCCTTGGCATAGACTACCTCAGGAGAGGGTATATCAAGGACCCAAAAGGGTACCGGTGGGCTTTTGGTATAGCTGCCCTGGAGACGGAGGAAATTAAACAGCTGTCCACCTTGCCCGGTCTCTCAGAGGATCCTTCTGTTGTGGGGTTGCTGAAGGTCAAAGAACAACAGGTGCAGATTGCCACCACAACAGTGCACCGGTGGCAATATCGCACCAACCGAGATTCCCTGATCGACATCCATGAGCTGATTCGTTGACTGGAGAGCCAAGGAGTGATCAGCAAGACTCGCTCACCCTTTAACAGTCCCATATGGCCAGTGCGAAAGTCCAATGGAGAGTGGAGACTAACAGTAGACTATCGTGGCCTGAACGAAGTCACGCCGCCACTGAGTGCTGCCGTGCCGGACATGCTACAACTTCAATACGAACTGGAGTCAAAGGCGGCCAAGTGGTACGCCACAATTGACATTGCTAATGCGTTCTTCTCAATCCCTTTGGCGGCAGAGTGCAGGCCACAGTTTGCTTTCACTTGGAGGGGCGTCCAGTACACCTGGAACCGACTGCCCCAGGGGTGGAAACACAGCCCTACCATTTGCCATGGACTGATCCACACCGCACTGGAACAGGGTGAGGCTCCAGAACACCTGCAATACATTGATGACGTCATTGTATGGGGCAACACAGCAGAAGAAGTTTTTGAGAAAGGGAAGAAAATAATTCAAATCCTTCTGAAGGCCGGTTTTGCCATAAAACAAAGTAAGGTCAAGGGTCCTGCACAGGAGATCCAGTTGTTAGGACTAAAATGGCAAGATGGACGTCGTCAGATCCCAATGGATTTGATCAACAAAATAACAGCCATGTCTCCACCAACTAACAAAAAGGAAACACAGGCTTTCTTTGGCATTGTGGGCTTTTGGAGAATGCATATTCCAAATTACAGTCAAATCGTAAACCCTCTCTATCAAGTGACCAGGAAGAAGAACGATTTCAAATGGGGCCCTGAGCAACGACAAGCCTTTGAACAAATTAAACAGGAGATAGTTCATGCAGTAGCCCTTGGGCCAGTCCGGGCAGGACAAGATGTGAAGAATGTGCTCTACACCGCAGCCGGGGAGAATGGCCCTACCTGGAGCCTCTGGCAGAAAGCACCAGGGGAGACTCGAGGTCGACCCTTAGGGTTCTGGAGTTGGGGATACAGAGGATCCGAGGGCCGCTACACTCCAACTGAGAAGGAGATATTGGCAGCATATGAAGGGGTTCAAAGGGAGGGTCCCCTCTACACATCATGCAACCGATGCTACGTGGAGTAAGTGGGTCGCACTGATCACACAACAGGCGCGAATAGGAAACCCCAGTCGCCCAGGAAACTTGGAAGTGATCACGAACTGGCCAGAAGGCAAAGATTTTGGAATATCCCCAGAGGAGGAGGTGACGCGTGCTGAAGAGGCCCCACTGTATAATAAACTACCAGAAAACGAGAAGCAATATGCCCTGTTCACGGATGGGTCCTGTCGCCTTGTGGGAAAGCATCGGGGGTGGAAGGCTGCTGTATGGAGTCCTATACGCCAAGTTGCAGAAACTGCTGAAGGAGAAGGTGAATCGAGCCAGTTTGCAGAGGTGAAAGCCATCCAGCTGGCCTTGGACATTGCTGAACGAGAAAAATGGCCAGTACTTTATCTCTATACTGACTCATGGATGGTGGCAAATGCCCTGTGGGGGTGGTTGCAGCAGTGGAAGCAGAACAACTGGCAGCGCAGAGGTAAACCCATCTGGGCTGCCGCATTGTGGCAAGATATTGCTGCCCGGGTAGAGAACCTGGTTGTAAAAGTACGTCACGTAGATGCTCACGTACCCAAGAGTCGGGCCCCTGAAGGACACCAAAACAACCAGCAGGTGGACCGGGCTGCTAAGATTGAAGTGGCTCAGGTGGATCTGGACTGGCAACATAAGGGTGAATTATTGATAGCCTGGTGGGCCCATGACACCTCAGGCCATCAAGGAAGAGATGCAAAATATAGATGGGCTCGTGATCGAGGGGTGGACTTAACCATGGACGCTATTGCACAGGTTATCCATGAATGTGAAACATGCGCTGCAATCAAGCAAGCCAAGCGAGTAAAGCCTCTCTGGTATGGAGGATGATGGTTGAAATATAAATATGGGAAGGCCTGGCAGATTGATTATATCACACTCCCACAAACCCGCCAAGGCAAGCGCTATGTGCTCACCATGGTGGAAGCAACCACCGGATAGTTAGATACATATCCCATGCCCCATGCTACTGCCCGGAACACCATCCTGGGCCTTGAAAAGCAAGTCCTATGGCGACATGGCACCCCAGAAAGAATTGAGTCAGACAACGGGACTCATTTCCGAAACACCCTCATGGACACCTGTGACGTCGTAAACCCAAGGTATATAACACCGTGTTATCTACCAATAAACGCCATTTGCCGTCCACCACATTGGTGTCTGCGAGTCGATGGCCCGAGCGCCCCGGGGAGGGGGGTCGCCGTGCCGTTCCTGAACCAGGTCGCCACGCCGTACGAAGGCGACAAGTGGTGCCGAAACCCGGGAAAGCCCACCTGGAATCGGGTGAACGGTGGCCGGAGCGGCAGGACCAGCCCGGCGGGGAGGACGCTCCCGGACCAACAAGGAGGATGGAAGCTCTTGTGAAGGTCGTATCGCAAATACATAAGCAGTGGGGTATTGATTGTAGGCCCAAAGATTTTACCCTCGCCGTTGCGAGGCTTTTACACATTGGGACCATTGACCAGCCGGTCGATATCCTTCACCCTGAAGTGTGGGATAAATGTACTAAAGCGTTAGCCGAGGAGACGATGTCCTCGGGTTGTGGGAAAACCCTTAAGTCGTGGGGGAAAGTCGTACAGGCTCTGCAGAAGGCAATACAAGAACAGGAGACTTGGAGGGCGGCAAAGAACTGTTTGCTGGCCATCCCGAAATTGGGAGTCAGGGCAGCCACGCAGACTTTGCACCCCTTAGATGGTGATGATTCTGCCGAGCCTAAAGATCTGAAAGAGGGCGCCATGTCCCCTCAATCCCTGAACCCTGACCCGCTTACGGAGGCGCAAGAGAGAGCTAAATCCTTCTGGGGAGGGCTGGCTGAGGAAGCCAGGGGCGTTACGAAAAGGATGGAGTCTGAGGAAGCCCGGGCTAAACCACCACCCTATACGCCCCAAGATGGCGCCGAGCACAAAGGGGATGGGCGGGCCGAAGATGCCCGCGGCGGGAACTGGGAGGAGGCGCTAGCATTAACAAGCGCACATGAACAAAAAGGGGAGGAGAACGAGAAGAAGAAAGGCGGCGGGAGTGGTCAGGAGGAGGAGGGGAGCGTGAGCGAAGGGCGGAAAGCCAATCAGAGCGACCATCTGAAAAAATGCCCTCAGAGGGCAGACACCCCCCTGAGCAAAGGGTGGGGCGAACCAGCAAGGAGGGGCGGGCCAAGAGGGAGGGAATGGCTCGCCCACAGGAGAAGCGGGCGGGGCTGGAGCCCGACAAAAAGGTATCAGAAACCGGAAGCAGCCGGTCAGTCGAGTTCCGGCTCCGGATCAGACACTAGCTGGGACGAGTGGCTCGTGACTGATCCAAGCTCAGAGGAGGAGGAAATGGGAGTACACACAGTCAAAAGCCAAAACACTTTCATCCAAAATAAAAACAAAAACCTCCCCCTCACCGACTGGAGGAAAATAAAGACTGTGTGTGCCGAGTGGGTTCCATCAGCCAGGCTAGCGTTCCCGGTCCGAGTGACGGACGGGGGACAGAGGGTTTACTCGCCAGTAAACCCTAAAGATATACAAGCGATCGTTAAGTCGATTGCAGATAAAGGGCTTAATTCTGCCATGGTCTCCACCCTCATAGATGGTGTCTTTGGGGGAGACGATATGCTCCCGTTCGATATAAAACAAACTTGTAGATTGATTTTTGATGGGGCAGGGATGATCGTTTTTAAACAAGAATGGGAGGACAACTGTGCGAGACAATTAGCCCAAGTGGCCGGGGCGGATCACCCGCTGCATGGTTCCAGCCTGCAGCGCCTGATGGGTACAGACCCCACCATGATTACCCCCCAGGCGCAGGCCCAGGGCCTGCGGGCCCATGAAATTATGACAACTACCCGCGCGGCTAGAGAAGCCATTCGCACCGCTTCTAAAGTTATTGCCAAGCCGTCGCCGTGGTCCACAATTAAGCAAAATGAAAGCGAGAGCTTTACGCAGTTTGTGGATCGCCTTCAGGCAGCGGTCGACTCCTCGTCCCTGCCCGCGGAGGCGAAAGGCCCGGTTGTTGCAGATTGCTTACGTCAGCAGTGTAATTCGGCAACCAAAGAGATCCTACGATCACTGCCAGTGGGGTCAAATATCGCAGACATGATCAAGCATGTCACAAAGGAAGAGCACTTAGCCCCAATTCAGGTAGCTGTTCGCACTGCGATAGCTAATGTGATGACATGTTTTAATTGTGGTCAGGTGGGCCACGTGGCGGCAAACTGCCCTCGGTTGGGGAACCTGCCCACAGCGCTCCCCCCGCGCCAAAATCGACCGAGAGGACCGTGTTGGGCCTGTGGAAAGAAAGGGCATTTCGCCAAAGACTGCAGATCTAAAAAGCAGGGAAATGGGAAGGGGAGAGGGCACTCGGGCCGCGCACAGCCCTCTCCCACTTGGGACATAATGCGGCCCAGTTATGCCAACCCCGGATGGGGCACAACACCCCCGAACCCGCTGCCCCCTCGAGACACGACCAACTTTATGGCTCAACCGACGATCCATCCGAACCAGTCCCTACCTCAAGGGCAGCAACAACCATCTCCTGGGGGCGAGACCCCAGGGTGGCCCTGGCTGTAAAATGCGATAGCCCGCCAGTAGTGTGGGGCATCTGTTCCCTCTATAATACCCTAGATGACACCACCATTAGTGTCCCCTTTTTGATTGACACCGGAGCAGATGTTACAGTTATTCCCGAGACAAACTGGCCCCCGCATTGGAAATTAGAAAACGCCCCCATGGTGGGTGGAGTCGGGGGGTTAACCCGGGCTCGGAAAAGTGCTCAACTAACAGCAATCACGCTTCACACTGAAAAAGGGCCGGAGAAAACCATTACCCTCTTCCCATATGTTATGTCAGGAGTCCCACCCCTGCTGGGAAGGGACGCTCTAGCCCTTTTGAAAGCCAGGGTGACAAATTTATTGTGAGGGCCACTGCCGCACACCCACTTCCACCTATTAAACTGACATGGAAATCGTCCGACCCAGTGTGGGTCGAGCAGTGGCCCCTGTCAAAGCCTCGAATGGACGCTCTTCTTAAGCTAGTCGACTGCGAGTTACAGCGAGGTCATATAGAGCCTTCCACTAGCCCATGGAACACCCCAGTTTTTGTAATACCCAAACGAACTGGCGAGGGGTTTCGTCTCCTCCATGACCTGCGCGAAGTAAACAAGAAAATTCAACCAATGGGTCCCGTCCAAACACTGCTGCCCATGAACTCTATGATACCAGAAGGACAACCGTGTGCTGTCCTTGATATTAAAGATTGTTTCTTTTCAATACCACTGCATGAGGAGGACAAAGAGCGGTTTGCTTTTTCTGTAGTGTTCCCAAACAGCTCACGCCCTAACCTACGTTTCCAGTGGAAAGTGCTGCCTCAAGGAATGATCAACTCGCCTACTATCTGCCAAATTATAGTGGACCGCGCAGTAGCACCGGTTCGGCACAATGATCCAACTGCGACTATCATTCAATACATGGATGATATTCTAATCGCCGCGCCGACAGAGAATCAGGTGAACCAGCTAGTAACAGCGGTTTCGGAAACTTTAAAAACGAACGGGTTCGAAATCGCAGGCGCGAAAGTTAAAAGGGGACCATGTGTAACTTTCCTGGGGGTGGGGATCACCAGTTCTTACGTAACCCCCCCCCAAATAAAAATCCGTCGGAACATCAAAACACTCCATGATATGCAGCAATTGGTGGGATCCTTGCAGTGGCTCCGTAACATTGTCCTGATCCCTCCTGAAATCATGGCCCCCCTATACGATCTCCTGAAAGGAAAAAACCCCTGGGACCAAAAAGCTCTGACGACGGAAGCAATGAACTCTCTCGACTTTATCGACCAACAGGTATCGTCGAGCACGCTCGCCAGGTGGAACCCAGGTGTACCGCTTGATCTGTATGTACATTTCACGGAGGGCGGGGGAGTAGGGGCATTAGCTCAGGGGCCCCCTGAAAAGGCTCGACCAATACAATGGGTAGTCCTGGGAAAACCGTCACGTGCATTCTCTCCAGGAGTCGAGTGCCTTGGTAATCTCATCATGAAAGGCAGAAAACTCGCCCTAAGACACCTAGGCATCGAACCCGCCAAGATATACCTACCCTTCCGCAAGCAGCTCCCAAAGCAATCAGTAGCGATGTCAGAGTATCTAGCTATAGCTCTTGTTGGGTTTGGCGGAGAAGTCCGGTATGCTACAAAGCCCCCCTGGACTCAAATGCTAGCCATTGTCGACATCGACCTCCCACAGAAGATCATGG
Organism: Calonectris borealis; assembly: GCF_964195595.1. Classification (NCBI taxonomy): domain Eukaryota; kingdom Metazoa; phylum Chordata; class Aves; order Procellariiformes; family Procellariidae; genus Calonectris; species Calonectris borealis. Next base: position 46,683,699 of record NC_134351.1, on the reverse strand, counting down.
ACCGACCCCAACAGGGACCAACGGTCTTTACAGATGCATCCTCAACAACCTCAACCGCGGCGGCAGTATGGCAATCTGGAGAAAAATGGCACTGCATTAAAATGACCGACTGTGCGCTTTCAGCCCAGCAGCTAGAAGCGATGGCCGTAGTGCTGGCGTGTGGACTATTCCCAGAGGAACATCTCAATATCGTGACCGATTCGATGTTCGTGGCCAAACTTTGCTTGGCCATGGCGGGGCCCGGCGTGTCAACATCCACAACAGCCCTGATGCTGGAAGAAGCACTTTTTTCTCGAAAGGGCACCATATCGGTCATCCACGTTAACAGCCACGACCCAATCAAAGGGTTTTTCCAAACCGGTAATGACAAAGCAGACGCCGCAGCGAAAGGGTTGTGGACGCTAAGGAACGCCCGTCAGCTACACGAGTCTCTCCACATCGGAGCTAAAGCGCTAGCGAAGAGATGCGGAATCTCGGTCACTGACGCAAAACATGTAGTAGCCACATGTCCCCACTGTCAGAAAACACCACTGTGGTCCAGTGGAGTCAACCCCAGAGGTCTCAAAGCCTCCGAATTGTGGCAAACAGATTTCACGCTCTGTCAGTTGCTAAAACCCCGAGCGTGGCTAGCAGTAACTGTAGATACATATAGCGGAATGATCGTAGCCACACAACACCTTAAAACCAACTCCAAAGCAACCATCCAACATTGGTTAACGGTTATGGCGTGGCTTGGCATTCCTAAGCAGATCAAAACAGACAACGGTCCGAATTTTGTCTCCAAATCAGTTCAGGCATTTGCTTTGAAATGGGGTATTACCCTGACACACGGCATTCCGTATAATAGCACGGGACAGGCCATAGTCGAACGAGCGAATCACACTCTAAAGTCTAAATTAGAGGTACTGGCAAAAACAGAAGGTTTCACCAGCGCCATTCCCCCGGGAGACCAAGCACGCCTGTTAGCAACTGCTCTTTTAGCACTAAATCAATTTCCTAGGGGGGAAGAGAAAAATAGCCCCACCCAAAAACATTGGGCCACTCGGGCGCTAGAAGAAGGCCCATTGGTCATAGTCAGAAATGAGCTAGGAGAATGGGAACAAGGGTGGAGGCTAGTCCTTACAGGGCGAGGATATGCCGCGGTCAAAAGAGATGGAACAGTTAAGTGGTGTCCGCTTAAGTCCATCAAACCAGACCTCCAGAATAAAACTAATAAAAATTGTGAGTTTTTCTCCACAGAACCGGATTATCGGACGCCCTCGTAATCCGTATGCTCCGGTAGCAGGAGAAGACGACAAATCAGCAAACGTTCTGCCCACACCTGAGAGTTCCGCACCAGCAGAATCCGGACAACGGCGACACAACCCCCATAAGCAGAGGCTACAATGTTTACACCCACAATGTATAATCTTCATTGTAGGGCTCGTCACTATAGGACAAGCAGCATCAGAACACCATCCTCATCGTCCATTTAAATGGTCCCTCATTCGAGTTGAAGATCAGCACGTTATCGCTACTCAGATTACATCAAGTGCACCGAGCTTCACTACCATTCTGTGTCAGCTTGTCCCGATGAACCCGTGCTGGGAATACTCAGAATTTTATATGTGCCCCAGCTCTAATCCTGGGAAAGGTTATTGTAACTACCCTGATCAATATTTTTGCGGTCATTGGGGATGTGAGACCATAGCCCCTACTTGGATACCGGGTGACGGTAAGGATAAATACCTGAAAGTCCGGTGGGGCCCGTATAAGTGTTCCATACACCTGGCAGAAGCAACCCGTCCAAAATGGCAAATCGCTCGCCGGGGACATGCCCCGGTACAAGGGCCAAAACGACCGCATCACCAAGCTTGCTCATTCCTCTTTCTAAATGTTACCAACCCCCGAGAAGACGCTTGGCTTCTTGGGAAAATGTGGGGAGTAAGGTATCTAGAATCAGGGTCAGACAGAGGTGGTTTTATCCTCATAAAAAAGGAGATTGTTCCGAAAGATCCACTGCCAGCAGGCCCCAACCGAGTAATTAAGCCTAACCCGGTTCCTCACCCAAAAATACCTGACCCGACAATACCTGCACCATTGCCACATAGTACTGTAAGTAGTACCGAACATATTGTACACACCACCAGACTTACTGCACAGACCACCGTAATTTCTGACCAACATTCTCTCTGGAAAATGATGCAAGCTAGCTATCAGCTGCTGAACAAAACTAACCCCAATCTTACGGAGCATTGTTGGTTGTGTTACGGAATACGGCCACCCTTTTACGAGGCTGTAGGAGTAAATAACAAGCCCATGCGAGTAAATGGTTCAAATCCAGCCCAGTGCACATGGGACATAGAAAAACAAGGGATTACATTAGCAGAAGTAGTAGGAAGCGGCGTGTGTGTGGGTAAAGTCCCAAACCACAAAAAACAACTATGTGTTAATGAGACACAGGATAAAACTCCTGCAAAGTGGTTAATACCGGCCGACAATACCAAGTGGGTTTGTTCTATTATGGGAGTTACACCCTGTTTGTCGTTGGACAAATTTGATGAATCCTTGGAATATTGTGTCCAGGTAGCTATAATCCCTAAAATCTTTTACCATTCCGAAGACTTTGTCTATGACTCACAGATTACCCCAGCACACCATCTGTCAAAACGGGAACTCTTTACAGCGCTAACGGTAGCCACTCTAATGATCATGGCAGGCACGGGAGTGGGTACAGGAGTAGCATCCTTAGTGCAACAAAATAAAGAATTCAGTGCCTTGAGAATGGCAGTAGATGAGGACTTAGCTAGAATCGAACAATCAATAAGTGCGTTAGAAAGTTCAATTAGATCACTATCAGAAGTAGTGCTACAAAATCGGAGAGGGTTAGACCTAGTGTTCTTACAACAAGGAGGAGTATGCGCTGCGCTGAGAGAAGAATGCTGTGTATATGCCGACCACACTGGAATAGTGAGAGACACCATGGCCAAATTGCGAGAAGGACTGGAAAAACGAAAAAGGGAACGAGAGGCGCAGCAAAATTGGTTTGCATCATGGTTTAACCATTCACCGTGGCTTGCCACCCTGATATCTACCCTGGTAGGGCCAGTAGTAACAATCATAATAGCATTGATCTTCGGACCCTGTATATTGAATAAGCTCGTGTCGTTTGCCAAGAGCTGGCTAGAACAAGTTAACATCATGATGATAGAACGCCGGCAATTGCTCTAAGAATATTCTTGCTTAGAATTTTTTACCTACCTCTAGTTCTACCTCTAATTGCCCTGTTATTCCTTGTTACACCCTAGTTATCCCTTGTATTAGCGTGCCTTATATTTTCTATTCAAGTTTATAGTATATATTTCAACGTTTTTTACCCAAGATTATGATATATATCTTTTTAAGATTTTTACATTTAGCTAGTTTCATTAGGCATAGGGAGGGGGGAAATGTGGGTAGTTAGGATCAGGCGGCCGGAAGATATCGCGCTGTACGGAAAGATAGGACCCCCTCCCCTAATAGCCAGTAGCATTTAGGTGTGAAGTAAGCAGGCGGAAATGACGTCGTAAACCCAAGGTATATAACACCGTGTTATCTACCAATAAACGCCATTTGCCGTCCACCACATTGGTGTCTGCGAGTCGATGGCCCGAGCGCCCCGGGGAGGGGGGTCGCCGTGCCGTTCCTGAACCAGGTCGCCACGCCGTACGAAGGCGACACACCTGGGCCAAAGAGCATGGCATTGAGTGGGTATATCACATCCCCTACCATGCACCAGCCTCCGGGAAAATTGAACGATACAATGGACTGCTAAAGACAACACTGAGGGCAATGGGTGGTGGAACATTCAAGCATTGGGATATACATTTAGCAAATGCCACCTGGTTAGTCAACACCAGGGGATCTGTTAATCGAGCTGGCCCTGCCCAGTCAAGACTTTTACGTACTGTAGATGGAGATAAAGTCCCTGTCGTGCACATAAGAAATATGCTGGGGAAGACAGTCTGGGTTGCTCCTGCCTCTGGCAAGGGAAAACCCATCCGTGGGATTGCTTTTGCTCAAGGACATGGGTGCACTTGGTGGGTAATGCAAAAGGATGGGGAAGTCCGGTGTGTACCTCAAGGGGATTTGATTTTGGGTAAAAATAGCCAATGAACTGAATTGTATGATGTTAATTGCTATATATGTCATCACTTCTATGGTTGCTATATGCCTTATCAATGGTATTGCAGTAAGAATCACCCAGATTAATGAAGAATGAACTTTGATGAACCTGAGCAAAGTGTAGTGATTATGGAACCAGAACTGTCTTCAGCATGCGATGATCCAACACCACATACCATCTCTCCTGCCCGGAAAGACTGTTATGACAGATGGAGTGCAAAGTCATGGATTAAATGAACTCAGTGGACGTTTCAGAGAGATGGCCCATAGACTAAGGGAATGATATTGTATGCTTGTATCAAAAGACAGGAAAAGTGGTAGTGATTAATTGGAATGTATTGCAAAATGTGAGACCTGGGCATGATGTAGATGGTATAGAATAAAGGGTGGATACTGTCCTGGTTTTGACTGGGATAGAGTTAATTTTCTTCATAATAGCTGGTATAGTGCTGTGTTTTGGATTTAGTATGAGAAGAATGTTGATAACACACTGATGTTTTAGTTGTTGCTAAGTAGTGCTTATGCTATTCAAGGACTTTTCAGCTTCCCATGCTCTGCCAGGTGCACAAGAAGCTGGGAGGGAGCATAGCCAGGACAGCTGACCCAATCTGGCTAACAGGGTATTTCATACCATATGACATCATGCTCAGTATATTAACTGGGGGAGTTGGCTGGGGAACAGCGATCACTGCTCTGGGACTGGCAGGGCATTGGTCGGCGCGTGGTGAGCAATTGCATTGTGCATCGCTTATTTTGTATATTCGATCATCGTTATTATTATTATTATTTTCCCTTCCTTTTCTGTTTTGTCTTTAACGTGGATTGAGGTAACTGTCTGTTACTGACATGTTTTATGACATCAACAAATAAGCTATACCTACTTGGAAGGTAATACCTTACTGTCGTGGTTTAATTCTAGCCAGCAACTAAACACCACACAGCCACTCACTCACTCCCCCCGCTTCGGTGGGATGGGGGAGAGAATTGGGAGGGCACAAGTAGGAAAACTCGTGGGTTGAGATAAGAACAGTTTAATAAATAAAATAAAATAAAGTAAAATAGTAGTAGTAGTAGTAGTAGTAGTAGTAGTAATAATAATAATAATAATAAATGAATATACAACTAAAACATTAGCGTGTTATCAATAGTATTCTCATAGTAAATTCAAAACACAGCACTATACCAGCTACTAGGAAGAAAATTAACTTTATCCCAGTCGAAACCAGGACACATGGCAAGGTTTTGGTAGCGGAGGGCTGCTTTTCTTGTATTAGAATATTTATTATAGTTAAATACCACCTGTTGATATTTTATCCATTTTAGTTTATTTAAGTTGCTAGTTCTAAAATATAATTCAGCTGTAGAATTGCAACTCTTCCCCTCCCTCTCAAGAAAGAAAATCTCTAGGAATTGGAACCACATGATATCTCTTGAAGAGATTCAGTAACTGAGAATATAAATTTAGCAGAAGCCACTTGGCTGGTTAATACCAGGGGATCTGCTAACCAGCCTGGCCCTGCCCAAACAAAGCCCCTGCATACTGTGGGAGGAGATAAGGTTCCGGTAGTGCACGTAGGGAACTGGCTGGGAAAGACAGCATGGGTTGCTCCCTGCTCAGGAAAAGACAAACCATTTGTGGGACTGCTTTCGCCCAAGTACCTGGATGCACTTGGGAAGTAATGCGTGAGGATGGGGAAACCTGGTGTGTGCGTCAAGGAGATTTAATCTTGGGGGAAAATAACCCACAATTTGAGTTGTATGTTATAGGAAGTAATGCAGCAGGAACCACTCGAAAAAATGGAGGATGAGTCTCACAAGAAAATGAGTAAGTGCAGTAGTGACCCAACCCGAACTGGTTTTGGTGCCCAACAACCTAACACAACATGCCGCCTCTCCTGTCCTGAGTGACCACAGTAACTGGTTAGAGACCAAGTCATGGACTAAATGAAATGAACCCACTTTTATGGACATTTGAATGGACATTTTTGGGGGATGGCCCATAGACTAAGGGAATTATATCAGTGTATATGTCAAAGGACAGGGAGAGGGGTGGTGGTTGATGAGGATATAGTGGATAGTGTAGGACCTGAGCATGTGTGGTGGGTTGACCCTGGTTGGATGCCAGGTGCCCACCAAAGCCACTCTATCACTCCCTCCTCAGCTGGACAGGGGAGAGAAAATATAACGAAAGGCTCATGGGTCGAGATAAGGACAGGGAGAGATCATTCACCAATTATTGTCATGGGCAAAACAGACTTGACTTGGGGAAATTAGTTTAATTTATTACCACTCAAATCAGAGTAGGATAATGAGAAATAAAACCAAATCTAAAACCACCTTCCCCCCACCCCTCCCTTCTTCCCGGGCTCAACTTCACTCCCGATTTTCTCTACCTTCTCCTCCCGAGCGGCGCAGGGGGACGGGGAATGGGGGTTGCGGTCAGTTCATCACACGTTGTCTCTGCCGCTCCTTCCTCCTCAGGGGGAAGACTCCTCATACTCTTCCCCTGCTCCAGCATGGGGTCCCTCCCATGGGAGACAGTCCTCCATGAACTTCTCCAAAATGGGTCCTTCCCACGGGCTGCAGTTCTTCACAAACTGCTCCAGTGTGGGTCCCTTCCACGGGGTGCAGTCCTTCAGGAACAGACTGCTCCAGTGTGGGCTTCCCACAGGGTCACAGCCTCCTTTGGGTGCATCCACCTGCTCTGGCATGCGGTCCTCCACGGGCTGCAGGTGGATATCTGCTCCACCGTGGACCTCCATGGGCTGCAGGGGGGCAACCTGCCTCACCATGGTCTTCATCACAGGCTGCAGGGGAATCTCTGCTCTGGTGCCTGGAGCACCTCCTCCCCCTCCTTCTTCACTGTCCCTGGTGTCTGCAGAGTTGTTTCTCTCACATATTCTCACTTGTCTCTTCTAACTGCTGCTGGTGTTGTGCAGTTTTTTTTTCCCCCTTCTTAAATATGTTATCACAGAGGTGCTACCACCGTCGCTGATTGGCTCAGCCTTGGCCAGCGGCAGGTCCATCTTGGAGCCGGCTGGCATTGGCTCTATCAGACATAGGGGAAGCTTCTAGCAGCTTCTCACAGAAGCCACCCCTGTAGCCCCCCTGCTACCAAAACCTTGCCACACAAACCCAATACAGCATGACACACATGGTATGGAATAAGGGGTGGAGATTGTACTGGGTCTGCCTGGGATGGAGTTAGCTTTCTTCAAAGTAGCTTGTATGGTGCTGTGTTTTGGATTTGTGGCTAAAACAGTGCTGATAACACACCAGTGTTTTACCTGTTGCTGAACAGTGCTTGCACAGCATCAAGGCTTTCTCTTTCCCACTCTGCCCTGCCCACCCCCCAGCAAGAAGGCTAGGGGTGAGCAAGAAGTTGGGAGGGGACACAGCCAGGACAGCTGACCCAAATTGGAGAAAGGGATATTCCATACCATATGTCATGCTCAGCAATAAAAACTGGGGTAGAGGAAGAAGGTGGGGGAGTTTGGCTTCCAAGGTGGCCGTTGCTCCGAGACTAGCTAGGCATTGGTCTGCTTGTGGGAGGTGGTGAGTGATGATTGCCTTTGCATCGCTTGGTGGTGTTTGTTTTTTGTTTCCTCTTTCCTTCACATTTTCCACTGTCTTTATCTTGATCCACGAGCTTTCTTGGTTTTCCTCTTCTCTTATTCTCTCCCCCATCCCGCTGTCGAGGGGGGGTCTGAGCGAGCAGCTGTGTCAGTGCTTGGCTGCTGGCCAGGGTCAACCCACCACACACATTATATAAATTTGATAAAAAACCCAAACCACCCAGACTGCTACAAAAAGAGAGGTTCTCCTTTCCCTAAAGTCCTCTGCTGTGCAATCCCAGTGCCTACCCCAAAATAGTAAAAAACTGTTACTTTTGTTCCAACTCACCCTATGACTCCTGAGTGGTTAGATTCAACAAAGGGGCAGGTGGAACGGACCAAACCTTCAGCATTATACCAGTCAGGCCACACTAAATATGGCAGGAAACCACACCCTCAGCTTTAACTAGACCTTTCCCAACATTGCAAGTCATACACTCTTAAAAAAAAGCCGCGACTTCAGACCCTTTCTTTCCCATGGGGCATTTATTTTTATTAGTGTCGTGGTTTAATCTGGCAGGCAGCCAAATACCACGCAGCCGCTCACTCACTCCCCCCACCCCCACAGTGGGACGGGGAGAGAATCGGAAGGGTAAGAGTGAGAAAAACTCGTGGGTTGAGATAAAGACAGTTTAATAGAACAGAAAAAGGGAAAATAATAATAATAAATAATGATATAATACACAAAATGAGTGATGCACAACGCAATTGCTCACCACCCGCGCTGACCGATAACCAAGTAGCGATCGGTACTTCCTGGATCACGCCTACCGTTCATATACTAACCATGACGTCACATGGCATGGTGTCCTGGTTCCAGCTGGGACAGGGTTAACTTTCTTTCCAGTAGCTTGGGGGGTGTGCTGTGTTTTGGGTTCGGTGTGAAAGGAGCCTTGATGGCCCATTGATGCTTTGGCTGTTGCTGGGTGATGCTTGCACCGGGAGGGGGGAGCACAGCCGGGGTGGTGGACCCAGCTGGCCAATGGGGTATTCTATACCATGTGACATCATGCTCAGTATAAAAACCAGGTGTGGGGGGGGGCTCGCCCCCCGTTCGTGACACGCGGTTGGCGGTCGGTGAGCGGTTGTGTTGTGCATTGCCTGTTTTGTGTATTCTGTTATTATTGTTGTTCTCATTGTTATTATTACTGTTCTACTTTGTTTTATTTCAATTATTAAACTGTTTTTATCTCAACCCGGGAGCTTTCCTACTTGTGCCCTCCCGATTCTCTCCCCCATCCCACCGGAGGTGGGGGGCGATCGAGTGGCTGCGTGGCATTTATTTTTGCTGGCTGGGGTTAAACCACGACAGTCCTTTTTGGCGCCCAACGTGGGGCACAAAGGGTTGAGATAACGACAGATTATTTAGAGCATATTAAGCAATTTATATCTGGTAACATATTAATTTGTTCTGCACCATGCTCTTGTTTTTACTGTACCTGTTAAAAATTGGAGTTGGGTTTTGTAGTCTGTTGTGCTCTGCCGTGATTAATGATGTTTTGCCTGGGAGATTTGTTACTAAAACGCTGGCATTGGGGGTTATTTGGTATTTGGGATTCGTAATGAAGCCGTTTCTGCATTTCGGGTACCACCTCATGGAGACCATTAGCAATTATACCTTTTCCTCCGAGAGATTTTTTATGGAGGAAATAGAGAATGGCACCCTCGCTACCTTCATCTCCTTTGTTAAAATAACTTGCCAGTACCTTGAACATCCCTGGGTAGTTAAGATACATCTATTGGTACTCCTTGGGAATATTGTTTTGGTTTTATCCAAGGTTAGTAAGCAATTTAAGAACGTCATCCAGAGATCTGCCCCAAGGGTGGATAGTTATGAGTGGCAGGGCGAGTGGGATAGCATGGGCAAATGCCTAGGGCAATGGGCACCCCCAGTGTTCTGGAACGTTACCCCTGAACAAGTGAAGAACCCTGAAAAATTAGTAGAATATTTGGAAGAAGTATGCTGTCACCCTGGCCATTCCAGGGAGACGCAAATTACTACAATGTGCTGGGGCCTGGCCCACGCCTACCGAGCCCTATTTAACACCACTCAGAACCCCCAAGGGGAAGGAAACGTCTCTGCAGCTGATGACAAAGCAACAGGCCCTGTGGCTACCCCACCCCCCACAGCAAGCACAGCGGCTACTCCGCCCCCTGCGACAGAGAACCAACCCATGCCGGTATCAGTCGCCCCTATACAAAAAAGAAAATGCACAAGAAAATCAGCTCGTCTAGTAAGGGATGAAGATGAACCAGGGCCATCACGAGAACAGGAGGAGGAGGAGGCAGAACCCCTAAATGAGATGGTGACCACCCGATCCCTATCTCTGGGTGAGCTGCGAGATATGCGAAAAGACTTCAGCCGTCGTCCAGGCGAGCACATTGTCACCTGGCTGCTCCGATGCTGGGATAACGGGGCCAGTAGCCTGGAATTAGAGGGTAGGGAAGCCAAGCAGCTGGGATCCCTTTCTAGGGAAGGGGGCATTGACAAAGCAATTGGACAAGGGGCACAAGTCCTCAGCCTCTGGAGGCGACTCCTGTCAGGTGTGAAGGAAAGGTATCCCTTCAAGGAAGATGTTATATGCCACCCAGGCAAGTGGACCACCATGGAGAGAGGTATCCAGTACCTGAGGGAATTAGCCGTGCTGGAAGTGATTTATGATGACCTGAACAACGAGCAGTTATCCAAAGACCCAGATGAAGTCAAATGCACCTGACCCATGTGGCGGAAGTTTATACGGAGCGCACCAGGGTCACATGCAAACTCATTGGCAATAATGACCTGGAGAGATGGAGAGGAACAAACAGTGGATGAACTGGCTGGCCAACTCCGGCAATATGAAGAAAGTCTCTCTTCCTCCCTACGGGCCTGTGTCTCTGCTGTGGAGAAACTGTCTCAGGAGGTCCAGCAACTCAAAGAGGATATGTCCTGCTCCCCACCTGCACGGGCCAGCGTCTCAGCCATTAGGAGCAAGTGTCCCTCTGCTCAAGAGAGGAGACATCGTGGTTACACACCCCGGGGCACCCTGTGGTTTTACCTGCGTGACCACGGAGAGGACATGAAGCAGTGGGATGGAAAACCTACCTCAGTCCTACAGGCACGGGTACATGAGTTGCAAGGGAAAACAACCACAAAAGCGGGTTCTTCCAGGAAAACTGCTGCTCCAGTCTCCAGTGAGTTCCCCAGACAGAGTAGAAGGGCTGATTCCACTTCCGACCTTAACAAAGGGACTTCTGACTCATACTTACAATAAGTAGATAGCGAATATGATGACCAGGACTAGAGGGGCCCTGCCTCCAGCCAGGTGGAGGAAAGGGACAACCGGGTTTACTGGACTGTGTGGATTCGATGGCCTGGCACATCCGATCCACAAGAATATAAGGCTCTCGTAGACACCGGTGCACAGTGTACCCTGATGCCATCAGGCTATAAAGGGGCAGAACCCATTTGTATTTCTGGAGTGACAGGGGGATCCCAAGAGTTAACTGTGTTGGAGGCGGAAGTAAGTCTAACCGGGAATGAGTGGCAGAAGCACCCCATTGTGACTGGCCCAGAAGCTCCGTGCATCCTTGGCATAGACTACCTCAGGAGAGGGTATTTCAAGGACCCAAAAGGGTACCGGTGGGCTTTTGGTATAGCTGCCCTGGAGACGGAGGAAATAAAACAGCTGTCCACCTTGCCCGGTCTCTCAGAGGACCCTTCTGTTGTGGGGTTGTTGAAGGTCCAAGAACAACAGGTACCAATTGCTACCACAACAGTGCACCGGCGGCAATACCGCACCAACCGAGACTCCCTGATCCCCATCCATGAGCTGATTCGTCGCCTGGAGAGCCAAGGAGTGATCAGCAAGACTCGCTCACCCTTTAACAGCCCCATGTGGCCAGTGCGAAAGTCCAATGGAGAGTGGAGGCTAACAGTAGACTACCATGGCCTGAACAAAGTCACGCCGCCACTGAGTGCTGCCGTGCCGGACATGCTGGAACTTCAATACGAACTGGAGTCAAAGGCAGCCAAGTGGTACACCACAAAGGATATCAGTAATGCATTCTTCTCCATCCCTTTGGCGGCAGAGTGTAGGCCACAGTTTGCTTTCACTTGGAGGGGTGTCCAGTACACCTGGAACCGACTGCCCCAGGGGTGGAAACACAGCCCTACCATTTGCCATAGACTGATCCACACCACACTGGAACAGGGTGAGGCTCCAGAACACCTGCAATACATTGATGACATCATCACGTGGGGCAACACAGCAGAGGAAGTTTTCAAGAAAGGGGAGAGAATAGTCCAAATCCTTCTGAAGGCCGGTTTTGCCATAAAACAAAGTAAGGTCAAGGGACCTGCCCAGGAGATCCAGTTTTTAGGAATAAAATGGCAAGATGGACGTCGTCAGATCCCAACAGATGTGATCAATAAAATAACAGCCATGTCCCCACCAACTAACAAAAAGGAAACGCAAGCTTTCTTAGGCGTTGTGGGCTTTTGGAGAATGCATATTCCAAATTACAGTTAGATCGTAAGTCCTCTCTATCACGTGACCAGGAAGAAGAACGACTTCAGATGGGGCCCTGAGCAACGACAATCATTTGAACAAATTAAATAGGAGATAGTTCAGGCGGTAGCCCTTGGGCCTGTCCGGGCAGGACAAGATGTAAAGAATGTGCTCTACACCCCAGCCGGGGAGAATTGTCCTACCTGGAGCCTCTGGCAGAAAGCACCAGGGGAGACTCGAGGTCAACCCTTAGGGTTCTGGAGTCGGGGATACAGAGGATCCGAGGCCCGCTACACTCCAACTGAGAAGGAGATATTGGCAGCATATGAAGGGGTTCGAGATGCTTCGGAAGTGGTTGGTACTGAAGCACAGCTCCTCCTGGCACCCCGACTGCCGGTGCTGGGCTGGATGTTCAAAGGGAGTGTCCCCTCTACACATCATGCAACCGATGCTGCGTGGAGTAAGTGGGTCGCACTGATCACACAACGAGCCCGAATAGGAAAGCCCAGTCGCCCAGGAATCTTGGAGGTGATCACGAACTGGCCAGAAGGCAAAGATTTTGGAATATCCCCAGAGGAGGAGGTGACACGTGCTGAAGAGGCCCCACTGTATAACAAACTACCAGAAAGCGAGAAGCAATATGCCCTGTTCACGGATGGGTCCTGTCACCTTGTGGGAAAACATCGGAGACGGAAGGCTCCGGTATGGAGTCCTATACGCCAAGTTGCAGAAACTGCTGAAGGAGAAGGTGAATCGAGTCAGTTTGCAGAGGCGAAAGCCATCCAGCTGGCCTTGGGCATTGCCGAACGAGAAAAATGGCCACTACTTTATCTCTATACTGACTCATGGATGGTGGCAAATGCCCTGTGGGGATGGTTGCAGCAGTGGAAGCAGAACAACTGGCAGCGCAGAGGTAAACCCATCTGGGCTGCCGCGTTGTGGCAAGATATTGCTGCCCGGGTAGAGAACCTGGTTGTTAAAGTACGTCACGTAGATGCTCACGTGCCCAAGAGTCGGGCCAGTGAAGAGCACCAAAACAACCAGCAGGTGGATCAGGCTGCCAAGATTGAAGTAGCTCAGGTAGATCTGGACTGGCAACATAAAGGTGAATTATTTATAGCTCGGTGGGCCCATGACACTTCAGGCCACCAAGGGAGAGATGCAACATATAGATGGGCTCGTGATCGAGGGGTGGACTTAACCATGGACACTATTGCACAGGTTATCCACGAATGTGAAACATGCGCTGCAATCAAGCAAGCCAAGCGAGTAAAGCCTCTTTGGTATGGAGGACGATGGTTGAAGTATAAATATGGGGAGGCCTGGCAGATTGATTATATCACACTCCCACAAACCCGATAGGGCAAGCGCTATGTGCTCACCATGGTGCAAGTAACCACAGGATGGCTGGAAACATATCCTGTGCCCCATGCCACCGCCCGGAACACCATCCTGGGCCTTGAAAAGCAAGTCCTATGGCGACATGGCACCCCAGAAAGAATTGAGTCAGACAACGGGACTCACTTCTGAAACACCCTCATAGACACCTGGGCCAAAGAGCATGGCATTGAGTGGGTCTATCACATCCCCTACCATGCACCAGCCTCCGGGAAAATCGAACGATACAACGGGCTGTTAAAGACAACACTGAGGGCAATGGGTGGTGGGACATTCAAGCATTGGGACACACATTTAGCAAAGGCCACCTGGTTAGTCAACACCAGGGGATCTGTCACTCGAGCTGGCCCTGCCCAATCCAAACCCTTACGTACTGTAGAGGGGGATAAAGTCCCTGTCGTGCATATGAGAAATATGCTGGGGAAGACAGTCTGGGTTGCTCCTGCTTCTGGCAAGGGAAAACCCATCCGTGGGATTGCTTTTGCTCACGGACCTGGGTGCACTTGGTGGGTGATGAGAAAGGATGGGGAAGTCCGGTGTGTACCTCAGGGGGATTTAATTTTGGGTGAAAATAGCCAATGAACTGAATCGTACGATGTAATTATTACATAGTACTGTATGTCATCACTTCTATGGTTACCATATGCCATATTAACAGTATTACAGTAAGAATCACCCAGATTAATGTAGGATGAACTCCAATGAAACTGAGCAAGGTGCAACAATGATAGAACCAGACGAGCGCCCAGAACTGGCCTCCGCATGCAAGAGCCCAACACCACACACCATCTCTCCTGCCCTGCAAGACTGTTATGACAGGTGGAACCCGAAGTCATGGACTAAATGAACTCAACGGACGTTTTAGAGGGATGGCCCATGGACTAAGGGAATGATATCTCTGTGTGCGTATATATCAAAAGGCAGGGAAAAGTAGCGGTGACTAATTGGAATGTATGGGAAAATGTGAGACCTGGGCGTGATGTAGATGGTATAGAATAAGGGGTGGATATTGTCCTGGTTCCAGCTGGGACAGGGTTAACTTTCTTCCCAGTAGCTTGGGGGGTGTGCTGTGTTTTGGGTTCGGTGTGAAAGGAGCCTTGATGGCCCATTGATGCTTTGGCTGTTGCTGGGTGATGCTTGCACCGGGGGTGGGGGAGCACAGCCAGGGTGGTGGACCCAGCTGGCCAATGGGGTATTCTATACCATGTGACATCATGCTCAGTATAAAAACCAGGTGTGGGGGGGGGCTCGCCCCCCGTTCGTGACACGCGGTCGGCGGTCGGTGAGCGGTTGTGTTGTGCATTGCCTGTTTTGTGTATTCTGTTATTGTTGTTGTTCTCATTGTTATTATTACTGTTCTACTTAGTTTTATTTCAATTATTAAACTGTTTTTATCTCAACCCGGGAGCTTTCCTACTTGTGCCCTCCCGATTCTCTCCCCCATCCTACCGGAGGTGGGGGGCGATCGAGTGGCTGCGTGGCATTTATTTTTGCTGGCTGGGGTTAAACCACGACATATGGAATACCCCATTGGCCAGCTGGGCTGGCTGTCCTGATTATGTTCCGTCCCATCTTTTGTACCTAGCTCAGTCAGTAGGCACGGGAGCTGTCCTTGGACTAGGAGGGCACTTAGCAACAACTGAAAACATCAGTGTGTTATCAACATTCTCCTCATACTAAATCCAAAACACAGCACTAGGAAGAAATTTAACCCTATCCCAGCCGAAACCAGGACAAAAACAAAGCAAGGTCAAAGGACCTGCACAAGAGATCCAGTTTTGGAGAATAAAATGGCAAGATGGATGTCATCACATCCCTATGGATGTGATCAATAAGATAACAGCTGTGTCCCCACCAGCTAACAAGAAAGAAACACAAGTTTTCCTAGGCCTTGTCGGATTCTGGAGAATGCATATTCCGGGTTACAGTCACCTTGTGATCCCTCTCTATCGAGTGACCTGGAAGAAGAACAGTTTCGAATGAGGCCCTGAGCAACAGCAGGCCTTTGAACAGATCAAACAGGAGATAGCTCGTGCAGTAGCCCTTGGGCCTGTCCATACAGGACCAGCTGTGCAAAATGTGCTCTACACTGCATCCGGGGAGCATGGCCTCACCTGGAGCCTCTGGCAGAAAACACCAGGAGAAACCCGAGGTCGACCTCAAGGGTTTTGGAGCTGGGGGTATTGAGGATCTAAGGCCCACTACACCCTGACTGAAGAAGAGATACTAGCAGCATATGAGGGGGTTCAAGACGCTTCAGTAGTAGTCAGCACAGATGCTCTTGGCACCACAATTACCTGTGCTGCACTGGATGTTCAAAGGGAGGGTCCCCTCTACACATCACACAACTCACGCTACGTGGAGTAAGTGGGTAGCGTTGATCACTCAACCGGCTCAAAAGGGGAACCCCAACGGCCCAGGAATCCTGGAAGAGATCATGGAGTGGCCAGAAGGCAGAGATTTTGGAGCATTGCCCGAGGAGGTGGCTCATGCCCAAGAGGTGCCACCATACAATGCGTTATCAGAAGATGAAAGGCATTATGCTCTGTTTACCAACTGATCCTGTCGTGTTGTAGGAAACCATTGGAAATAGAAAGCTGCTGTGTGGAGTCCCACACGACAAGTCGTTGAAGCCGTTGAAGGAGAAGGTGAGTTGAGTCAGTTTGCAGAAGTGAAAGCCATCCAGCTGGCCTTGGATATTGCTGAACAAGAAGTGGCCAGTACTCTTATCTTCATACTGACTCATGGATGGCGGTAAATGCCCTGTGGGGGTGGCTGCAGCAATGGAAACAGACCAAGTGGCAGCACAGAGGTAAACCCATCTGGGCTGCTGCATTGTGTCAAGACATCTCTGCCTGGATAGAAAACATCACTCTAAAGGTACGTCATGTAGATGCTCACATGCCCAAGAGCCATGCCACCCAAGAACATCGAAACAATGAGCAGGTGGAGCAGGATGTCAAAACTGAAGTGGCTCAGGTGGACCTGGACTGGAAATGTAAGGGTGAGCTATTTGTAGCTCGGTGGGCCCATGAAACATCAGGTCATCTAGGGAGAGATGCAACATACAGGTGGGCTCGTGATCAAGGGGTGGACTTGACCACTGAAGCCATTGCACAGGTTACCTACAAAAGTGAAACATGCACCATAAGCAAGCAAGCAGTCTCCCTGAAATAGAGGGCGGTGGCTGGGATATCGATATGGGGAGGCCTGGCGGATCGACTATATTGGACAACTGCCACAAACCCACCATGGTGAGCACATAGCACTTGCCGTGGAGGGTTTGTGGGAGTGTGATATAATCAATCTGCCAGGCCTCCCCATATTTGTATTCCAACCATCGTCCTCCATACCAAAAAGGCCTTACTCGCTTGGCTTGCTTGATTGCAGCGCATGTTTCACATTCATGGATAACCTGTGCAATAGTGTCCATGCTTAAGTCCACCCCTCGATCACGAGCCCATCTATATGTAGCGTCTCTTCCTTGATGGCCTGAGGCGTCATGGGCCCACCAGGCTAAAAATAATTCACCCTTATGTTGCCAGTCCAGATCCACCTGAGCCACTTCAATCTTAGCAGCCTGGTTCACCTGCTGGTTGTTTTGGTGTTCTTCAGTGGCCCGACTCTTGGGTACGTGAGCATCTACGTGACGTACTTTTACAACCAGGTTCTCTACCCGGGCAGCAATATCTTGTCACAACGCGGCAGCCCAGATGGGTTTACCTCTGCGCTGCCAGTTGTTCTGCTTCCACTGCTGCAACCACCCCCACAGGGCATTTGCCACCATCCATGAGTCAGTATAGAGATAAAGTACTGGCCATTTTTCGCGTTCAGCAATGTCCATGACTCCATACAGCAGCTTTCCACCTCCAATGCTTTCCCACAAGGCAACAGGACCCATCAGTGAACAGGGCATATTGCTTCTTGTTTTCTGGTAGTATGTTATACAGTGGGGCCTCTTCAGCACGCGTCACCTCCTCCTCTGGGGATATGTCAAAATCTTTGCCTTCTGGCCAGCTTGTGATCACTTCCAAGATTCCTGGGCAACTGGGGTTTCCTATTCGGGCCCGTTGTGTGATCAGTGCGACCCACTTATTCCACGCAGCATCGGTTGCATGATGTGTAGAGGGGACCCTCCCTTTGAACATCCAGCCCAGCACCGGCAGTCGGGGTGCCAGGAGGAGCTGTGCTTCAGTACCAACCACTTCCGAAGCAGCTTGAACCCCTTCATATGCTGCCAATATCTCCTTCTCAGTTGGAGTGTAGCGGGCCTCGGATCCTCTGTATCCCCGACTCCAGAACCCTAAGGGTCGACCTCGAGTCTCCCCTGGTGCTTTCTGCCAGAGGCTCCAGGTAGGACAATTCTCCCCGGCTGCGGTGTAGAGCACATTCTTTACATCTTGTCCTGCCCGGAATGCCCCAAGGGCTACTGCATGGACTATCTCCTGTTTAATTTGTTCAAAGGCTTGTTGTTGCTCAGGGCCCCATTTGAAATCGTTCTTCTTCCAAGTCACTTGAGAGAGGAGGCTTACAATCAGGCTGTAATATGGAATATGCATTCTCCAAAAACGCACAACGCCTAAGAAAGCTTGTGTTTCCTTTTTGTTAGTTGGTGGAGACGTGGCTGTTATTTTGTTGATCACATCCATTGGGATCTGACGACGTCCATCTTGCCATTTTAGTCCTAAAAACTGGATCTCCTGTGCAGGACCCTTGACCTTAGTTCGTTTTATGGCAAAACCAGCCTTCAGAAGGATTTGAATTATTCTTTACCCTTTCCCAAAAAATTCCTCTGCTGTGCTGCCCCACACAATGATGTCATCAATGTATTGCAGGTGTTCTGGAGCCTCACCCTGTTCCAGTGCGGTGTGGATCAGTCCATGGCAAATGGTAGGGCTGTGTTTCCACCCCTGGGGCAGTCGGTTCCAGGTGTACTGGACGCCCCTCCAAGTGAAAGCAAACCGTGGCCTGCACTCTGCTGCCAAAGGGATTGAGAAGAATGCATTACTGATATCCTTTGTGGTGTACCACTTGGCTGCCTTTGACTCCAGTTCGTATTGGAGTTCTAGCATGTCTGGTACGGCAGCTCTCAGTGGCGGCGTGACATCGTTCAGGCCACGGTAGTCTGCTGTTAGTCTCCACTCTCCATTAGACTTTCGCACTGGCCACATGGGACTGTTAAAGGGTGAGCGAGTCTTGCTGATCACTCCTTGGCTCTCCAGTCGACGAATCAGCTCATGGATAGGTATCAGGGAATCTCGGTTGGTGCGGTATTGCCGCTGGTGCACTGTTGTGGTAGCGATTGGTACCTGCTGTTCTTCAACCCTCAGCAACCCCACAACAGAATGGTCCTCCGAGAGACCGGGCAAGGTGGACAGCTGTTTTATTTCCTCCGTCTCCAGGGCAGCTATACCAAAAGCCCACCGGTACCCTTTTGGGTCCTTGAAATACCCTCTCCTGAGGTAGTCGATGCCAAGGATGCACGGAGCCTCTGGGCCAGTCACAATGGGGTGCTTCTGCCACTCATTCCCGGTTAGGCTCACTTTGGCCTCCAACACAGTTAACTCTTGGGATCCCCCTGTCACTCCAGAAATACAAATGGGTTCCGCCCCTTTATAGCTTGATGGCATCAGGGCACACTGTGCACCGGTGTCTACGAGAGCCTTATACTCCTGTGGGTCTGATGTGCCAGGCCATCGAATCCACACAGTCCAGTAAACCCGGTTGTCCCTTTCCTCCACCTGGCCGGAGGCAGGGCCTCTCTAATTTTGGTCATAGTAGTCGTTACTCACTTCTTGCAAACGCGAGTCAAGAATTTCTTCATTACAATCCAAAGTAAGATCAGCCCTTCTACTCTGTCTGGGGAACTGTTCACTGGAAACTGGACCGTCGTGAGACAGGTTTTTTCTGAAAACTGGAGCAGCATTTTTCCTGGGAGAACTCCCTTGTGTGACTGTTTTTCCTTGCAACTCACGTACACGTGCCTCTAGGGTCAAGGTAGGTTTTCCATCCCACTGCCTCATGTCCTCTCCGTGGTCACACAAGTAAAACCACAGGGTGCCCCGTGGTGTGTACTTTCGATATCCTCCCTCTTGAGCAGAAAAACGCTGGCTCCTAATGGCTGAGATACTGGTCCGTACAGGTGGAGAATAGGACCTATCGTCTTTGAGTTGCTGGACCTCCCGGGACAGTTTCTCCACAGCCGAGACAAGGGAGGCGGAGACAGTTTCTTCGTATTCCCGGAGTCTGCCAACCACGTCATCCACCGTTGGTGCTTCTTCCTCTTTCCAGCACAGTACTGCCAACGAACTGGCATATGACGCTGGTGCGCTCCGTACCAACTTCCGCCACATGGGTCGCGTGCACTGGACTTCATCTGGATCTTTGGGTGTTTGGTCGTTGTCCAGGTCACTATAAACCACCTCCAGCACACCTAATTCTCTCAGGTACTGGATACCTCTCTCCATGGTGGTCCACTTGCCTAGGCGATATATAACATCTTCCTTGAAGGGATACCTTTCCTTCACGCCTGACAGCAGTCGCCTCCAGAGGCTGAGGGCCTGTGTCCCTTTTCCAATTGCTTTGTCAATGCCTCCTTCCCTAGCAAGGGATCCCAGCTGTTTGGCTTCCTTCCCCTCTACTTCCAGGCTACTGGCCCCATTATCCCAGCATCGGAGCAGCCAGGTAACAATATGCTCGCCTGAATGATGGCTGAAATCTTTCCGCATATCTCGCAGCTCACTCAGGGATAGGGATCGGGTGGTTTCCGTCTCGTTTATGAGTTCTTCCTCTTCCTCCTCCCCTCCTCGTGATGGCCCTGCTTTTCCATCATCCCTTTCTAAATGACCTGACTTCCGCTTCAAAGATTTCTTCTTCTGTACAGGGGCGACTGATACCAGCAAGGGTTGGTCCTCTGGTTCAGCTGTAGTGCCTGTTGCTGGGGTTTGGGTAGCTGCAGTGCTTGTCGTGGGGTTGGAGTAACTGTAGTTGTAGTTGTAGTTGTAGCCATCGCACAGGTTACCTACAAATGTGAAACATGCACCATAAGCAAGCAAGCAGTCTCCCTGGAATAGAGGGCGGTTGCTGGGATATCGATATGGGGAGGCCTGGCGGATCGACTATATTGGACAACTGCCACAAACCCGCCAAGGCAAGTGCTTATGTGCTTACCATCTTGGAAGCGACTACTCACTGGCTGGAAACGTACCCTGTAAACCATGCCACCGCTAAGAAACACCATCCTGGGACTTGAAAAACAACTCCTGTGGTGACACGGCACGCCAGAAAGAATTGAATCAAACAACGGGACTCATTTCCGAAACCACCTCATAGACACCTGGGCCAAGGAACACGGCATTGATTGGGTGCATCACATACCCTATTACCCACAAGCCTCCAGAAAGATTGATCGATATAGCGGACTGTTAAAGACTATACTGAGAGTGTTGGGCACTGGGGAATGAAATCAGAAAGAGAATTTAATTAAGAAGCTGTAGTTTTTTGTCATTTCACACTTTAAAATCTCTGTTGCCAAGATGATATTGAACATGTATGAGAAAATGAAGCTATGTATTAGTCATGCTGCATCATTACGAATATCCATATTTTTGTTCAAAATGAGATTACTGATGCATTTTCCTTTCTTGGATCTTGTCAGATTTTTTTATATCAATCTTTATTTTCCTCAAGGGAATTTCACTTTTATAATGACACAGCAGACATATTAGCTGCATTTTATTAAGAAATGAGATCTCTGCAAGTGAAGAATCATATGTCAACATCTGGGTAGAATTTTGCAGACTGCATTTTTAGTACACGTTAGATACTACCTTTTTGATCAGATCTTGTGCTTACTGCATAGCCATTTAATTTCATAGTTTAAAATCAAGGTCATAATTTCAGTATTGACAGTTTGTGCTTTTGTTGGGAATGGTTGAATCTTGCAGGCACTAAGGTCAAAGGGACATACCTGAGATCACCTCATGGTATTACTCAGAAGTGGAAAACCAACAGAAGCATTTCAAAATTAAATTGATCTTCCCCAAGTCAAGTCTGTTTTGCCTGTGACGGATAATTGGTGAGTGACCTCCCTGTCCTTATCTCAACCCATGAGCGTTTCATCTTATTTTCTCTCCCTGTCTTGCTGAGGAGGGGGAATGAGAGATCGGCTTGGTGAGCATGTGGCGGCCAGCCAAGGTTTACCCACCACAAAGGAGAAGAACACTTACATGAATAATGAGAAGCGAGCTCGGCACTAACTAAAAACTTCGAGCGTATGGTTAGATATCTCTTCTGAAATAAGTTAATCTCTAAATATTGCAAAGAAATGCAATATAAAAGCAGATTTTCCACATCTGCCTACTGGGGGCTTCTTGAATTGTTCTCAAAACTAGCTTGTGTTGGCCACCATCTGAGACAGAAGAGCACTAGTGGTCCTTTCCTCTGCTCTAATTCTGTTTCTATGGTGTTATTTATTTGTCTATAGTATAGAAGATGGCTGTTGTTTTAAAAGTAGCATAAGCTTCTTTCTGGATAAAACCAGGCTCACTAGAGAAGAGCCTAGGGGTGGCATGCCAATGTTGGGGGAGAAATCGGTAGCCCAGCTCAAGTGCATCTACACCGACACACGCAGCATGGGCGGCAAACAGGAGGAGCTGGAAGCCATTGTGCAGCGGGATAGCTATGACTTAGTTGCCATCACGGAAACATGGTGGGATGAGTCTCACGACTGGAGTGCTGCAATGGATGGCTATAAGCTCTTCAGAAGGGACAGGCGAGGAAGGAGAGGCGGTGGGGTGGCTCTGTATGTTGGGAATGCTTTGACTGTCTAGAGCTCAATGGTAGTGATGATGAGGTTGAGTGCTTGTGGGTAAGGATGAGGGGGAAGGCCAACAAGGCAGATATCCTGCTGGGAGTCTGTTATAGACCACCTAGCCAGGATGAGGAGGCAGACGAAATATTCTACCAGAGGATCGCAGAAGTCTCACAGTCGCTAGCCCTTGTTCTCGTGGGGGACTTCAACTTTCCAGACGTCTGCTGGAAATACAACATGGCAGAGAGGAAACAGTCGAGGAGGTTCCTGGAGTGTGTGGAAGAGAACTTCCTGACGCAGCTGGTAAGCGAGCCTGCCAGGGGAGGTGCCTCGCTTGACCTGCTGTTCACAAACAGAGAAGGACTGGTGGGAGATGTGGTGGTCGGAGGCCGGCTTGGGCTTAGCGACCATGAAATAGTAGAATTCTCGATACTTGGTGAAGTAAGGAGGGGGGTCAGCAAAACCGCTACCATGGACTTCCGGAGGGCAGACTTTGGCCTGCTCAGGACACTGGTCGAGAGGGTCCCTTGGGAGACAGTCCTGAAGGGCAAAGGGGTCCAGGAAGGCTGGACGTTCTTCGAGAAGGAAGTCTTAAAGGCGCAGGAGCGGGCTGTCCCCATGTGCCGCAAGAAGAATGGGCGGGGAAGACGACCGGCCTGGCTGAACGGGGAGCTCTTGCTGGGACTCAGGGAAAAAAGGAGAGTTTATCACTTGTGGAAGAAGGGGCAGGCAACTCAAGAAGAGTACAGGGATCTCGTTAGGTCGTGCAGAGTGGAAATTAGAAAGGCAAAAGCCCAGCTAGAACTCAACCTGGCCACTGTCGTGAGAGACAACAAAAAATGCTTTTACAAGTATATTAATGACAAAAGGAGAGCCAAGGAGAATCTCCATCCTCTATTGGATGCGGGGGGGAACGTTGCCACCAAGGATGAGGATAAGGCTGAGGTACTTAACGCCTTCTTTGCCTCAGTCTTTAATAGTCAGACCAGTTATCCTCAGGGTACTCAGCCCCCTGAGCTGGAAGACAGGGACAGCGAGCAGGATAAACCCCCCATAATCCAAGAGGAAGAAGTTAATGACCTGCTATGCCACCTGGATGCTCACAAGTCTATGGGGACAGATGGGATCCACCCGAGGGTACTGAGGGAGCTGGCGGAGGAGCTTGCCGAGCCACTCTCCATCATTTACCAGCAGTCCTGGTTAACTGGGGAGGTCCTGGACAACTGGAGGCTTGCCAATGTGACTCCCATCTACAAGAAGGGCCGGAAGGAGGATCCAGGGAACTACAGGCCAGTCAGCCTGACCTCGGTGCCGGGGAAGATCATGGAGCGGTTCGTTTTGAGGGCGCTCACAAGCCATGTGCGGGACAACCAAGGGATCAGGCCCAGCCAGCACAGGTTCCTGGAAGGCAGGTCCTGCTTGACCAACCTGATCTCCTTCTATGACCAGGTGACCTGCCTAGTGGATGAGGGAAAGGCTGTGGATGTGGTCTACCTGGACTTCAGTAAAGCCTTTGACACTGTCTCCCACAGCATTCTCCTGGAGAAGCTGGCGGCTCACGGCTTAGACAGGTGTACTCTTCGCTGGGTAAAAAACTGGCTGGACGGCCGAGCCCAGAGAGTTGTGGTGAACAGAGTTAAATCCAGTTGGTGGCCGGTCACGAGCGGTGTTCCCCAGGGCTCAGTTTTGGGGCCGGTCTTGTTCAATATCTTTATCAATGATCTGGATGAGGGGATCGAGTGCTCCCTCAGTAAGTTTGCAGACGACACCAAGTTGGGCGGGAGTGTTGATCTGCTCGAGGGTAGGAAGGCTCTGCAGAGGGACCTGGACAGGCTGGATCGATGGGCTGAGGCCAACTGTATGAGATTCAACAAGGCCAAGTGCCGCGTCCTGCACTTTGGCCACAACAACCCTATGCAGTGCTACAGGCTTGGGCAAGAGTGGCTGGAAAGCTGCCCAGAGGAAAAGGACCTGGGGGTGCTGGTCGACAGCCGGCTGAACATGAGCCGGCAGTGTGCCCAGGTGGCCAAGAAGGCCAACGGCATCCTGGCCTGTATCAGAAATAGTGTGGCCAGCAGGAGCAGGGAGGTGATGGTGCCCCTGTACTCTGCACTGGTGAGGCCGCACCTCGAATCCTGTGTTCCGTTTTGGGCCCCTCACTACAAGAAGGACATGGAGGTGCTGGAGTGTGTCCAGAGAAGGGCAACGAAGCTGGTGAAGGGCCTGGAGCACAAGTCCTATGAGGAGCGGCTGAGGGAACTGGGACTGTTTAGCCTGGAGAAGAGGAGGCTGAGGGGAGACCTCATCGCACTCTACAACTACCTGAAAGGAGGTTGTAGCGAGGTGGGTGTTGATCTCTTCTCCCAAGTAACTAGCGATAGGACATGGCCTCAAGTTGTGCCAAGGGAGGTTTAGATTGGACATTAGGAAAAATTTCTTTACTGAAAGAGTGGTCAGGCCTTGGAACAGGCTGCCCAGGGAAGTGGTAGAGTCACCATCCCTGGAAGTATTTAAAAGACATTTAGATGTGGCGCTTAGGGACGTGGTTTAGTGGGCATGGTGGTGTTGGGTTGATGGTTGGAGTCGATGATCTTAGAGGTCTTTTCCAACCTTAACGATTCTATGATTCTATGATTCTATGATTCTTTCTTATCAAAGTTATTGGAGGGAGAAGAAGTCATGTGTCTTGTAGAATCAAATGGGGCTTGAAAGCCATGGCTACCACTACTTTTTTCAGTTTTTGTTCATGCTGAGGAACCTAAAGATTGTCAGGATTTCTGTGGGTTTTGGTGGTCCGTACTGTCTGGGTAGACAATACGAGGGAGTGAACCTTGCATCCTTGGCTAAATGGTGCAGACTGGTCACATCTACAGTGTTGCACACAGCCCAGACCTTCTCCTTTGGGGTTCGTTTGAAGTCTGCGTGATGCTGAGAGACAATCTTGTGTGTGTATGGTTTGTTTGTTTATTCAATATGTCAGAATAAAAGAAAGAGCTGAGTCTCAGACCATCATAATGCTGATTTTCATAGCATGACACTGAGGTGTGGGTGATATGTATCAGAGTGCTTTTTGAAGGTGCATGGTGTTTTGCACCAGGGGATACTACTGGTCCATTGTGATCCCCGTAAGAAAGGCACTTAGACTCTGTAAAGCATAATTCAAAATGCTATGTATTAGAGCTAATACTATAAAAAAGAGAGAATAGTGTAGATAATCTCACATCCCTTCAGATGCTGGGAAACCCATTTTGTGCAGCGTCGAACGGGCCTCCAATCCATGCACAGCATGCTGTGCAGATCCCATCCGTAGAAAGGGTTACCCCATTTCAGTCATTTGAGCTATTATAGGATTTCCTTACAAGGAAACAACTTTATTCATCCTTTCTACTGTCAAAACAGAAAGGATGTTCACATGGGAACAACTTGCTGCACTCCTAGATAAAGGCAAGGCCATGCAGGTGGTACCAGGTGGGAGCTGCCTGCAGGCTCCTCTGTTACAATGAGCTGGTTGAGTTTATCCTGCAGCCAAGGAATCTGTGCAACACATCGCAGGCCTGAAGGCCAAGCTGTACGTGTAGCATAGTGCAGCATAGTGCAGCATAGTGCAGCACAGGCCTGGCCCTACTCGGGTTAACTGTTATGTGGATCACTAACTCCTTGATGTACAATGGTCTTCTGGTCAAGACCACTACACATGGGTTGTTAGATAATGTTGAAGACTGCCTTGAGTGACTGAAACCAAGCTGTTTATCTTGGGCACCATGCAGCAAATGATCCTGACAACCGCCTGGATCTTCTTTCAGAAGAAATTAGGACACTTTAGAAGGGAGCATGGGAGAAAGGTAGCTTAAGTTCAGTATAGGTGATCAGGAGACAAAGGCCCTAGGCAAATCAAGGAGACACGCACATTGATAGCATGGTTACACTTGCAAAAAAACTTCTCATGTTGTTGTTTCCTCTAGAAGAAGGGAGGAAAGTCACAAGACCCTGTAATGGAACCTTTCTGAAGAGGTATTTGAATGTCCTGACTTGCCCTAAGCTTTTTAGGTTTCATTTGCATTGGCTGCTTTGGGGAGGGGAAGAGGGAGTTGGCTTAAAGGTGTTTTTTTTAAATAATATTTTCAAGATGGAATAAAGCACATAAGTTCAAAAGAACAAATATTTCGCTTCTGTTTCGAAGTAACGTCAGATTCTTCAGTCATGTTTTTTCCCTTATTCTTTTTTCTTTCCAAAAGTCCCTCAGCAGGACCTAGATGTTCTAAAACATGTGCCTTTTCCTTTCATATATACCATTTAGGTTGGCTGAACACTTTAGTTTTCTTTTCAGCATGTGCTTTCTTCACCTGCAGCATAGCAAGCTCTAAAGCTGTGGGAACATATTTGGAAACCAAAGCTTTTGGTCTCCTTTGAAGATATCATGCTTATTCTGGACTATTTTGAGTAGTCTTTTGTTCTTCTGTGTAAGACTTGAGAAATTACAGGGTCTTTAAAATCTTATCTACGAACCGTCTTTGTCTGAAAATAGAGATCTGTATTCTCTGCTCTCCCAACCCTCCAAACAGGTGTTAATTTGCTATTAAAATGCTCTTGGCCTTATGATTCCTTCAATTGTTAGTCTATCCCTGGGCTGTTCTGGCAAAAGCCAGTTCTCTTCCTCAGAACAGTGATTTGGTAATAACATTTCTTTTTCTTGTGAAAGCAGTAGTGAGGTAGCAAAGCCTTTCCCTGATTTGGGAATACTTGAAATCGAGAACCTGGTTTCAATTCCGATGAATATTCCAATGAATACCTGGTTTGGTGTGATTTGGTATTGACTTCAAGAGGAAACAAACTGAACCTGCAAGCAGGCTCAATTAATAAATGGTGAGACTGAAAAGAAAATCTGTTAGATCTTGCAGAGCAAAAAAACGTTTATGACTTCTGCTGCTTTGTAATAGGTGAAGACAAGTCAGCCTGGATGGTGAGAAAAATAATAATTTATTTTTTGTGTGTGTGTCTGTACATGAACTGGAGGGATTTTGGTGAAAGAAAGAAGGAGGAAGGAGGATCCGGGGAACTACAGGCCTGTCAGCCTGACCTCAGTGCCGGAGAAGGTTATGGAGCAGATCATCTTGAGTGCCATCACACGGCACGTACAGGACAACCAGGCAATCAGGCCCAGTCAGCATGGGTTTATGAAAGGCAGATCCTGCTTGACTAACCTGATCTCCTTCTATGACCAGGTGACTCGCTTAGTGGATGAGGGAAAGGCTGTGGATGTTGTTTACCTGGACTTTAGTAAAGCCTTTGACACCGTTTCCCACAGCATTCTCCTGGAGAAACTGGCTGCTCATGGCTTGGACGGGCATACGCTTCGCTGGGTAAAAAACTGGCTGGACGGCCGAGCCCAGAGAGTTGTGGTGAACAGAGTTAAATCCAGTTGGTGGCCGGTCACGAGCGGTGTTCCCCAGGGCTCAGTACTGGGGCCAGTTCTGTTTAATATCTTTATCAATGATCTGGATGAGGGAATTGGGTGCTCCCTCAGTAAGTTTGCAGATGACACCAAGTTGGGCGGGAGTGTTGATCTGCTTGAGGGTAGAAAGGGTCTACAGCAGGATCCAGACAGGCTGGATCGATGGGCCGAGGCCAACTGTATGAGGTTCAACAAGGCCAAGTGCCGCGTCCTGCACTTTGGCCACAACAACCCTATGCAGTGCTACAGGCTTGGGCAAGAGTGGCTGGAAAGCTGCCTGGCGGAAAAGGACCTGGAGGTGTTGGTCGACAGCTGGCTGAACATGAGCCGGCAGTGTGCCCAGGTGGCCAAGAAGGCCAACGGCATCCTGGCCTGTATCAGAAATAGCGTGGCCAGCAGGACTAGGGAAGTGATCATCCCTTTGTACTCTGCACTGGTGAGGCTGCACCTCGAATCCTGTGTTCAGTTTTGGGCCCCTCACTACAAGAAGGACATGGAGGTGCTGGAGGGTGTCCAGAGAAGGGCAACGAAGCTGGTGAAGGGCCTGGAGCACAAGTCCTATGAGGAGCGGCTGAGGGAACTGGGACTGTTTAGCCTGGAGAAGAGGAGGCTGAGGGGAGACCTCATCGCACTCTACAACTACCTGAAAGGAGGTTGTAGCGAGGTGGGTGTCGGTCTCTTTTCCCAAATAACAAGTGATAGGACGAGAGGAAACAGCCTCAAGTTGCGCCAGGGGAGGTTTAGATTGGATATTAGGAAAAATTTCTTTACCAAAAGGGTTGTCAGGTACTGGAACAGGCTGCCCAGGGAAGTGGTAGAGTCACCATCCCTGGAGGTATTTAAAAGACATGTAGATGTGGCACTTAGGGACATGGTTTAGTGGTGGACTTGGCAGTGTTAGGTTTACGGTTGGACTCGATGATCTTAGAGGTCTTTTCCAACCTAAATGATTCTATGATTCTATGATTCTACGAAAGATGTTTGGGGGGAGGAATCTATAGAATGTCAAAAGTTCTACAAAACTTCCTTTCTTTTGTTATAAATCTTTGCATAGATGTTTCCTGTGCACGTTTTTGTAACAGCCCTAGATTTTTAATTTAGCATGCAGAAACTCCAGGAGGAGGCAGAAGTCCCATAGGAAAGCATGCTTTTGATTTGGCCTTCTTTCTTTGTTGAAAGGAAGGTTTGACTGGGGGAGGGAATTTAGCCAGTGTCATTGAGTTCACTGAAGATGAACCAAAAATAGTGTGCTTTTCATTATAGAGTTGCGTTTTTTTTTTTCTCCTGTTACATAGTCTGTATCGGAGCCTGTGTCATTTTCTACTCTTAATTTTTTTTGTCCACGATTATTGCATAGGTCAGGGCTGAAGCTTTGCAGTAGGGCAACATCAAGAAATACTTCTGCTGCTGTGTGACATATCTGTAGTGTGCATATAGAAATCTCCCTCTTAATCCAAAATTTTTCATAAACAAATAACGCGCTCAAAGAAACTCCAAAGTCAAAAGGATAAGTCAAACTTTCTTCTGTTTTATTTAATCTTACCATGTGCCTTTTCTTGCTGATGTTTCAAAACAGCTATTTTCTTAAACTCCTGCCTCTACTGAAGTTTAAGCATGCACTTGAAAAGTCACAAAAGTACAAGCCAGTATTCCTTATTACATTCTCCTATCTTCTGAAGTTATATGAATGTATGCTGTACCCATCTCCATATTCAACTTGAGGTGATTATTTTGCGTGTGTTTTTGCATCTAATCCACCAGTGGATTGATGTAATTCTATTGAGTG
Organism: Calonectris borealis; assembly: GCF_964195595.1. NCBI lineage: Eukaryota > Metazoa > Chordata > Aves > Procellariiformes > Procellariidae > Calonectris > Calonectris borealis. The sequence continues at coordinate 46,654,004 of NC_134351.1, read as the reverse complement.
TGGTGGATTTTTGTTTCTGTCTCTGCCAACAGTGGATTTGTTTTTTCATCTTAATATGCATTTCTTCCTACATAAGTCTCACTGCGTAGAGCAGAGCAGACTCAGTATTATTATCTGTAAGAACAAGGACATCTAACAGACTGCTCCCTATTATCTAGTTTCTCAAGCTTAATGTGATTCATATTCCTTTTCTTGCACGCAGAAGGAATATGGGATAAGAAAATCCAGTTGAACTGTAGAAAATTTAGAACATTGATTTCTGAGTATGCAGAAAACACAGTAAAAGAATATATTCCAACAGTCAATTACAGGAGCTAGCAAAGTGTAAAGTGCCTTTAAGAAGCAGATATTTGCTGTGAAGTTCACCATGCATGCAAACGTGTTTCCTCCTGTACAAAGTTAGTGCTCAAGTTTTTATAGACATTCAGGGTATGCATAAATTTATAAAGGTGATTGTTTTAGTCATGATAGCGCTTGAGCACACCAAAAACCCATCAAAGTACTCCACCGTCGTGGTTTAACCCAACAGGCAGCCAAACACCACACAGCCGCTCGCTCACTCCCCCCAACCTCAGTGGGACAGGGAGAGAATCGGAAGGGTAAGAGTGAGAAAAACTCGTGGGTTGAGATAAAGACAGTTTAATAGAACAGAAAAGGAAGGGAAAATAATAATAATAATAATAATGATGATGATGATGGAATATACAAAATGAGTGATGCAAAATGCAATTGCTCACCACCTGCGCTGACTGATAACCAAGTAGCGATCGCTACTTCCTGGATCACGCCTACCATTTATATAATGAGCATGACGTCACATAGTATGGAATACCCCGTTGGCCAGCTGGGCTAGCTGTCCTGGCTATGCTCCCTCCCAGCCACTGAAGAGTCCTTGACTAGCAGGGTACTTAGCAACAACTAAAACCATCGGTGTGTAATCAACATTCTCCTCATACTAAATCCAAAACACAGCACTAGGAAGAAATTTAACCCTATCCCAGCCGAAACCAGGACAGTATCCACCCCTTATTCCATACCATTTACGTTATGCTTAGGTCTCACATATTTCGATACATTTCAATTAATCACCACCACCTTTCTTGTCTTTATATAGATATATATGTATACACACACAGATATCATTCCCTTAGTCTATGGGCCATCCCTCTAAAATGTCCAATGAGTTCATTTCGTCCACGACTTTGGGCTCCATCTGTCATAACAGTCTTTCAGGGCCGGAGAGATGGTGTGTGGTGTTGGGCTGTTGCATCCTGAAGCCAGTTCTCATTTCAGTATTACTGCACTTGTCCAGTTCTATCATCGTTGCACTTTGCTCGGTTTCATCAGAGTTCATTCTTCATTAATCTGGGTGATTTTTACTGCTATACCATTGATAGCAACCACAGAAAAAATTATATACAATATCATATAACAATCAACATCATACAATTCAGTTCACTGGCTATTTTCACCCAAAATCAAATCCCCTTGAGGTACACACCGGACCTCCCTATCCTTTCGCATTACCCACCAAGTGCACCCAGGTCCTTGAGCAAAAGCAATCCCACGGATGGGTTTTCCCTTGCCAGAGGTAGGAGTAACCCAGACTGTCTTCCCCAGCATATTTCTTATGTGCACGACAGGGACTTTATCCCCCTCTACAGTACGTAAGGGTTTTGATCGGGCAGGGCCAGCTTGAGTGACAGACCCCCTGGTGTTGACTAACCAGGTGGCTTTTGCTAAATGAGTATCCCAATGCTTGAACGTCCCACCACCCATTGCCCTCAGCGTAGTCTTTAGCAGTCCATTGCATCGTTCGATTTTCCCAGAGGCTGGTGCATGGTAGGGGATGTGATAGACCCACTCAATGCCATGCTCTTTGGCCCAGGTGTCTATGAGGGTGTTTCAGAAATGAGTCCCGTTGTCTGACTCAGTTCTTTCTGGGGTGCCATGTCGCCATAGGACTTGCTTTTCAAGGCCCAGGATGGTGCTCCGGGCAGTGGCATGGGGCACGGGATATGTTTCCAGCCATCCAGTGGTTGCTTCCACCATGGTGAGCACATAGCGCTTGCCTTGGTGGGTTTGTGGGAGTGTGATATAATCAATCTGCCAAGCCTCCCCATATTTATATTTCAACCATCGTCCTCCATACCAAAGAGGCTTTACTCGCTTGGCTTGCTTGATTGCAGCGCATGTTTCACATTCATGGATAACCTGTGCAATAGCGTCCATGGTCAAGTCCACCCCTCGATCACGAGCCCATCTATATGTTGCATCTCTTCCTTGATGGCCTGAGGCGTCATGGGCCCGCCAGGCTAAAAATAATTCACCCTTATGTTGCCAGTCCAGATCCACCTGAGCCACTTCAATCTTAGCAGCCTGGTCCACCTGCTGGTTGTTTTGGTGTTCTTCAGTGGCCCGACTCTTGGGTACGTGAGCATCTACGTGACGTACTTTTACAACCAGGTTCTCTACCCGGACAGCAATATCTTGCCACAATGCGGCAGCCCAGATGGGTTTACCTCTGCGCTGCCAGTTGTTCTGCTTCCACTGCTGCAACCACCCCCACAGGGCATTTGCCACCATCCATGAGTCAGTATAGAGATAAAGTAGTGGCCATTTTTCTCGTTCAGCAATGTCCAAGGCCAGCTGGATGGATTTCACCTCTGCAAATTGGCTCTATTCATCTTCTCCTTCAGCAGTTTCTGCCACTTGTCGTATAGGACTCCATACAGCAGCCTTCCATCCCCGATGCTTTCCCACAAGGCGACAGGACCCATCAGTGAACAGGGCATATTGCTTCTCGTTTTCTGGTAGTTTGTTATACAGTGGGGCCTCTTCAGCACGTGTCACCTCCTCCTCTGGGGATATTCCAAAATCTTTGCCTTCTGGCCAGTTCGTGATCACCTCCAAGATTCCTGGGCGACTGGGGTTTCCTATTCGGGCCCGTTGTGTGATCAGCGCGACCCACTTACTCCACGCAGCATCGGTTGCATGATGTGTAGAGGGGACCCTCCCTTTGAACATCCAGCCCAGCACCGGCAGTCGGGGTGCCAGGAGGCGCTGTGCTTCAGTACCAACCACTTCCGAAGCAGCTTGAACCCCTTCATATGCTGCCAATATCTCCTTCTCAGTTGGAGTGTAGCGGGCCTCGGATCCTCTGTATCCCCGACTCCAGAACCCTAAGGGTCGACCTCGAGTCTCCCCTGGTGCTTTCTGCCAGAGGCTCCAGGTAGGGCCATTCTCCCCGGCTGCTGTGTAGAGCACATTCTTTACATCTTGTCCTGCCCGGACTGGCCCAAGGGCTACTGCCTGAACTATCTCCCGTTTAATTTGTTCAAAGGCTTGTCGTTGCTCAGGGCCCCATCTGAAGTCGTTCTTCTTCCTGGTCACGTGATAGAGAGGACTTACGATCTAACTGTAACCTGGAATATGCATTCTCCAAAAGCCCACAACGCCTAAGAAAGCTTGCGTTTCCTTTTTGTTAGTTGGTGGAGACATGGCTGTTATTTTGTTGATCACATCTGTTGGGATCTGACGACGTCCATCTTGCCATTTTAGTCCTAAAAACTGGATCTCCTGTGCAGGTCCCTTGACCTTACTTTGTTTTATGGCAAAGCCGGCCTTCAGAACGATTTGGACTATTCTCTCCCCTTTCTCGAAAACTTCCTCTGCTGTGTTGCCCCACACGATGATGTCATCAATGTATTGCAGGTGTTCTGGAGCCTCACCCTGTTCCAGTGTGGTGTGGATCAGTCCATGGCAAATGGTAGGGCTGTGTTTCCACCCCTGGGGCAGTCGGTTCCAGGTGTACTGGACGCCCCTCCAAGTGGAAGCAAACTGTGGCCTGCACTCTGCTGCCAAAGGGATGGAGAAGAAGGCATTAGCGATATCAATGGTGGCGTACCACTTGGCTGCCTTTGACTCCAGTTCGTATTGAAGTTCCAGCATGTCCGGCACGGCAGCACTCAGTGGCGGCGTGACTTCGTTCAGGCCACGGTAGTCTACTGTTAGTCTCCACTCTCCATTGGACTTTCGCACTGGCCATATGGGACTGTTGAAGGGTGAGCGAGTCTTGCTGACCACTCCTTGGCTCTCCAGGTGACGAATCAGCTCATGGATGGGGATCAGGGAGTCTCGGTTGGTGCGGTATTGCCGCCAGTGCACCGTTGTGATAGCAATTGGTACCTGTTGTTCTTGGACCTTCAACAACCCCACAACAGAAGGGTCCTCCTAGAGACCAGGCAAGGTGGACAGCTGTTTAATTTCCTCTGTCTCCAGGGCAGCTATACCAAAAGCCCACCAGTACCCTTTTGGGTCCTTGAAATACCCTCTCCTGAGGTAGTCTATGCCAAGGATGCACGGAGCCTCTGGGCCAGTCACAATGGGGTGCTTCTGCCACTCATTCCCGGTTAGGCTTACTTCGGCCTCCAATACAGTTAACTCTTGGGATCCCCCTGTCACTCCAGAAATACAAATGGGTTCTGCCCCTTTATAGCCTGATGGCATCAGGGTACACTGTGCACCGGTGTCTACGAGAGCCTTATATTCTTGTGGATCGGATGTGCCAGGCCATCGAATCCACACAGTCCAGTAAACCCGGTTGTCCCTTTCCTCCACCTGGCTGGAGGCAGGGCCCCTCTAGTCCTGGTCATCATATTCGCTATCCACTTCTTGTAAGTATGAATCAGAAGTCCCTTTGTTAAGGTCGGAAGTGGAATCAGCCCTTCTACTCTGTCTGGGGAACTCACTGGAGACTGGAGCAGCAGTTTTCCTGGAAGAACCCGCTTTTGTGGTTGTTTTCCCTTGCAACTCATGTACCCGTGCCTGTAGGGCTGAGGTAGGTTTTCCATCCCACTTCCGCATGTCCTCTCCGTGGTCATGCAGGGAAAACCACAGGGTACCCCGGGGTGTGTACCCACGATGTCTCCTCTCTTGAGCAGAGGGACGCTTGCTCCTAATGGCTGAGACACTGGCCCGTGCAGGTGGGGAGCAGGACATATCCTCTTTGAGTTGCTGGACCTCCCGAGACAGTTTCTCCACAGCAGAGACACAGGCCCATAGGGAGGAAGAGAGACTTTCTTCATATTGCCGGAGTTGGCCAGCCAGTTCATCCACTGTTTGTTCCTCTCCATCTCTCCAGGTCATTATTGCCAATGAGTTTACATGTGACCCTGGTGCGCTCCGTATAAACTTCCGCCACATGGGTCGGGTGCGTTTGACTTCATCTGGGTCTTTGGATAACTGCTCGTTGTTCAGGTCATCATAAATCACTTCCAGCGTCCCTAATTCCCTCAGGTACTGGATACCTCTCTCCACGGTGGTCCACTTGCCTGGGTGGCATATAACATCTTCCCTGAAGGGATACCTTTCCTTCACACCTGACAGGAGTCGCCTCCAGAGGCTGAGGGCTTGTGCCCCTTGTCCAATCGCTTTGTCAATGCCCCCTTCCCTAGAAAGGGATCCCAGCTGCTTGGCTTCCCTACCCTCTAATTCCAGGCTACTGGCCCCGTTATCCCAGCATTGGAGCAGCCAGGTGACAATGTGCTCGCCTGGGCAAGGACTGAAGTCTTTTTGCATATCTCGCAGCTCACCCAGAGATAGGGATCGGGTGGTCACCATCTCATTTACGGGTTCTGCCTCCTCCTCCTCCTGTTCTCGTGATGGCCCTGGTTCATCTTCATCCCTTACTAGACGAGCTGATTTTCTTGTGCATTTTCTTTTTTGTATAGGGGCGACTTATACCAGTATGGGTTGGTTCTCTGTCGCAGGGGGCGGAGTAGCTGCCGTGCCTGCCCTGGGGGGTGAGGGAGCCGCTGTGCTTGCAGTGGGGGGTGGAGTAGCCACAGGGCCTGTTTCTTTGTCATCAGCTGCAGAGACGTTTCCTTCCCCTTGGGGGTTCTGAGTGGTGTTAAACAAGGCTCGGTAGGCGTGGGCCAGGCCCCAGCACATTGTAGTGATTTGCGTCTCCCTAGAATGGCCAGGGTGACAGCATACTTCTTCCAAATATTCTACTAATTTTTCAGGGTTCTGCACTTGTTCAGGGGTAAAGTCCCAGAACACTGGGGGTGCCCATTGCCCTAGGCATTTGCCCATGCTATCCCACTCGCCCTGCCACTCATAACTATCCAGCCTTGGGGCAGATCTCTGGATGACATTCTTAAATTGCTTACTAACCTTGGATAAAACCAAAACAATATTCCCAAGGAGCACCAATAGATGTATCTTAACTACCCAGGGATGTTCAAGGTACTGGCAAGTTATTTTAACAAAGGAGATGACATCATAGAGGAAGGTAGCGAGGGTGCCATTCTCTATTTCCTCCATAAAAAATCTCTCGGAGGAAAAGGTATAATTGCTAATGGTCTCCATGAGGTGGTACCCGAAATGCAGAAACGGCTTCATTACGAATCCCAAATACCAAATAACCCCCAATGCCAGCGTTTTAGTAACAAATCTCCCAGGCAAAACATCATTAATCACGGCAGAGCACAACAGACTACAAAACCCAACTCCAATTTTTAACAGGTACAGTAAAAACAAGAGCATGGTGCAGAACAAATTAATATGTTACCAGATATAAATTCCTTAATATGCTCTAAATAATCTGTTGTTATCTCAACCCTTCGTGTCCCACGTTGGGCGCCAAAAAGGACTGTCGTGGTTTAACCCCAGCCAGCAAAAATAAACTCCACGCAGCCGCTCGATCACCCCCTCCTCCGGTGGGATGGGGGAGAGAATCGGGAGGGCACAAGTAGGAAAGCTCCCGGGTTGAGATAAAAACAGTTTAATAATTGAAATAAAACTAAGTAGAACAGTAATAATAACAATGAGAACAACAACAACAGAATACACAAAGCAGGCAGTGCGCAACACAACCGCTCACCGACCGCCGACCGCGTGTCACGAACGGGGGGCGAGCCCCCCCCCACACCTGGTTTTTATACTGAGCATGATGTCACATGGTATAGAATACCCCATTGGCCAGCTGGGTCCACCACCCCGGCTGTGCTCCCCCCTCCCGGTGCAAGCATCACCCAGCAACAGCCAAAGCATCAATGGGCCATCAACGCTCCTTTCACACCGAACCCAAAACACAGCACACCCCCCAGGCTACTGGGAAGAAAGTTAACCCTGTCCCAGCTGGAACCAGGACAATATACAGCCAGTAAGGTGCTACATACCAAAACTCCCAGAACAGATCCAACAACTCTGAGAGCAAATAAACCTCATTGTGACCAGCAACTACTAAACTGATATAATGAATGCTTATAACAAATTTGTTTTAACCCGTTTGGGTCAGATGTGTCGTTATCTCAACCCTTTGTGCCCCACGTTGGGCGCCAAAAAGGACTGTCGTGGTTTAACCCGGCAGGCAGCCAAACACCACGCAGCCGCTCGCTCACTCCCCCCCACCTCAGTGGGACGGGGAGAGAATCGGAAGGGTAAGAGTGAAAAAAACTCGTGGGTTGAGATAAAGACAGTTTAACAGAACAGAAAAGGAAGGGAAAATAATAATAATAATAATAATAATAATAATAATAATAATAATAATAATAATGATAGAATATACAAAATGAGTGATGCACAATGCAATTGCTCACCATCCGCACTGACCGATAACCAAGCAGCGATCGCTACTTCCTGGATCACGCATACCATTCATATACTGAGCATGATGTCACATGGTATGGAATACCCCGTTGGCCAGCTGGGCCAGCTGTCCCGGCCATGCTCCCTCCCAGCCTCTTCCAGAGCATGGAAGCTGAATGTCCTTAGCAACAACTAAAACCATCGGTGTGTTATCAACATTCTTCTCATACTAAATCCAAAACACAGCACTAGGACGAAATTTAACTCTATCCCAGCCAAAACCAGGACATCCACAAACAACCAACACAAAGCCACGCCCTGCCCCAGAGAGTTCTCAGTCTAGGGCTGAAGCAATACACAAGTGAGCAAATTGACAAATGTGAGAGAAGAGCAGGTTAGGATGGAGGAGAAAAGAGGACAACTTATCAGTTCAGGGAATATTGTTTCTATGCAGTTGAATAGCTGATTAGTCTAGGCTGTTGTTTTGGTAATATAAATTTATAGTGTTCTGCTGTGGGCAAATAGCACCAGGCATCTGCCCCAAATTATAAGTATATATGACAGGTAACTCTGGACTGATCTGCATCCAGTTCTCGTATGGGTATCACAATTTTGATTAAGGGTGTGATATTTTTATCTCAAAATATTTATAAAGGTAAACCAGCATGGAAACAGTTTAAACTGACACAAATAATTTCATAGAATAATAGAATCATAGAACAGCCCAGGTTGGAAGGGACCTCAAAAGATCATCTGGTCCAACCTTTCGTGGGAAAGGGAGCCTAGATGAGGTTATCTAGCACCCTGTCCAATTGCATCTTGAAAACCTCCAGTGATGAGGACTCTGCCAGGTCCCTGGGGAGGTTGTTCCAGTGAATGATTGTTCTCACTGTAAAAAATTTCTTTCTTATTTCAAGATGAAACCTCTCCCAGTGCAACTTCTACCCGTTGCCCCTTGTCCTCTCCATGTGGCTCCTTGTGAAGAGAGAGCCTCCGTCCTCTTTGTAGACGCCCTTTAAGTACTGGAATACTGTGATGAGGTCCCCCCGAACCTTCTCTTCTCCAGGGAGAAAAGACCTAACTCCTTCAGTCTTTCCTCATAGGGCAGGCTCTCCAGCCCTTTGATCATTTTCGTGGCCTTCCTTTGGTCCCTCTCCAGTCTGTCCGCATCTTCCTTGAATTGTGGGGATCAGAACTGGACACAGTACCCCAGGTGTGGCCTGACAAGCGCTGAGCAGAATGGGATGATCTCGTCTCTATCTCTGCTAGTAATGCCCCTGCGGATGCAGCCCAGGATCCGATTTGCCTTTGTTGCTGCAGCGGCGCACTGCTGACTCATGTTCGGCTTGTTGTCCACCAGGATCCCCCAGGTCCCGTTCAGCAAAGCTGCTCCCCAGCCACACAGATCCTAGCCTGTATTGGGCTCTTTGGTTATGTCGTCCCAGGTGCAGGACCTTGCACTTGTCTTTCTTAAACTTCATACAGTTCTTGCTAGCCCGCTCCTCCAGCCTGTTCAGGTCTCTCTGTAAGATGGCTCTCCCTTCTGATGTGTTCACCTCACCACCCAGTTTATTCTCATCAGCAAACTTGGTGAGGGTGCTTTCAATCCCATCATCCAGGTCATTTATGAAGATGTTGAACAGCGTGGGGCCCAGTATTGATCCCTGGGGGACCCCACTTGTGACAGGCTGCCAGCCTGAGTAAAAAAAAGTGATCATCACCCTCTGAGTGCCACCTGTTAGCCAATTTCCTACCCATCTCGCAGATCACCCATCCAATCTGTATCTTGCCAGTTTGTCCAGGAGAAGGCTGTGGGAAAGAGTGCCGAACGCTTTGCTGAAGTCCAGGTAAACAACATCCACTGCTCTCCCCATGTCAACAGAAGATGTTATTTTGTTGTAGAAGGTGATCAGGTTAGTCTGGCATGATTTGCCCTTGGTAAATCCGTGCTGGGTTTTCCCAATCACCTGCTTCATTTCGCTTGTGATAGTTTCTAGGAGGACTCGTTCCATTACTTTCCCAGGGACTGAAGTAAGACTAATGGGCCTGTAGTTTCCTGGGTCATCTTTTGGGCCCTTCTTGTAGATGGGTATGACATTTGCCCTCTTCCAGACATCAGGGATATCCCCTGATCTCCACGGCTTTTCAAAGGTTATAGCCAGTGGCCTTGCAACAATGTCAGCCACTTCTCTCAACGCCCTGGGGTGGATTCCGTTCGGGCCCATAGATTTATGTGGGTTGAGCCCTTGCAAGAGGACACAGACCAGTCCTTCCTCCACTGCTGGTGGGTCGACACATGCATTGTCGTAGCTACTTGATCCTGTGATCTGGGGTCCAGCTATGCCGATAAAGACAGAGGCAAAGAAGGTATTGAGAACCTCTGCCTCGTCAGCATTATTAGCGACTACTTTCCCTGCCCTGTTTAGTAATGGGCCTATGTCTTCCCTGTACTTGCTTACTGCTCACGTACCCAAAGAACCCTTTCTTGTTGTTCTTGACATCTCTGGCCAATTTCAGTTCTATTTGAGCCTTAGCCTTCCTGACTGCATCTCTGCATGCCCTAGCAAGGTGTGGTGGTGCATTCCCCCCCCCGCCCCGGGCCGCTCTATGATCTCAGAAATTCCCGTTAGGCCTTGGCCTTTGTGTAATGAGTTAGGCGGTGAAGCGTGCCTCGACCATACCAGGAACTCTTGCATGGCTAAGGTGGGGAATAGCACTGACCGTACCAGGAACTCCTGCTGCCTGGCCAAGGTGGGGAACGAGAGCAGGGATAATTCGTCATCCCCTGACATCCTTATCTGAATCGTAGCTCAAGTGGAATGGTATCATTGTTACTGGAATCTTGAGAATTCTAGTAACTACCACCTTGGACTGTGGCCAGGATGGAAGTTTACGGATGACTAAAGCCAATCATCTTGCGAACCTATAAACAGCGGTCCTAAGTGAGACCCTTTGAGCTCTCCTGGACCGCAGCGGGCTGCGACCAGCATCTCCCTCTGAGTAGGACGCCACTCAGAGCTCGCGAACTCTCGAGTTTGCGATATTTGGAGGACCGTCGACGAAAGCTGACGACAGGACCTGGGCTGAAACACTCCTCGAGGTTCAACCCCTCGCCCGTTGAGAAATGCCAAAACATTTGACGTGAATATTTCACTGGACTCGAGGGGAATTTTTAACAGGTATACATTTGTATATTTATCTATCTGTGTCTGTGTGTGTGTGTGTGTATTGATGGAGGGACCCGATAGCAAGTATAGTATAAATATTACCATCTCGAATCTGTAATTCACTGTTGTGATTGTAGTAGACTCTACTAACTTACTTTGTAAATGTTAAATTAGTCAATGATTAATTGTTGCTAAAATCTTGTGATTCACCGTAAAACTGTGAATGAACCTTAGACTGCTGCTAGACACATATAATCCCTTAGACATAAACCATTGACCAAGTCTGGGACTAGGAGTGGATCCAGCTGCACCTAAGCTCCATCAGGAGTTTAGAAAGCAAGGGGGTCTTCTCTGAACCTCGTGACTCAATGGGAGGGCCTCCCTTACCCTTTTACATCTTCGGTCTCTGAATAAATCATTCTAGCTCGATTCTAACTCGATTTTCCTTTGTATATTTCACCCATGTAGTAAGTGATAGAGTGAACCTTGCCATCGAACTTTGTTAAGTCGCACTTTTATAAATTTCTATTAAAACCACTTTTTGCTAATACCTTTGACGGTGATTCTTTAAGCAGCCTCTAAACCACTCATTCGCGACAAATTGGCGTAGTCAGCAGGATCCTAAATCAGGACTCCACGACAAATTGGCATAGTCGGCAGGATGGCAAGTAGTATCACTGATTACTTACGAAAGCATGGAATAAGTCCGAGTCCCAAATTCTCAGAAGAATGGGCTCATGATAATTGGCATGATTGGGAAGCTGTGGAAGAACAGCTAAAGGTGGCCAGGGGCCATATAAAAGATGGAAAAGGAAAAGGAATTATTTGCAAAATGTTAGGCACCTGCCTAGAAGCCGCTTGTCAGTTTAGGAAGAATAGCAATAAAAGGGACCTGGACCAAAAGGAAGAAATAGAAGGCAGAAAGGCAGCTGAATTAATACTATCCTTGAAAATTGAGCAGCTGCAGAAACAGTTACAGGAAGAAAACGAGGAAAAACAAAAGTTGGAAGAAAAGGTTGAGATGATGCTTATGCGGGCTCCCAATCCCCCTGACATTGTACAGATTAGAAAATTAATTGTATCCCCTGAAGAATGGGATGGAAACATATGGGGTGACCCTGACGATAGCGAACTGGGGGAAAATAATTCTTTATCTCCTTCAAATCCCCCTGAATATGAAGCCAGACCCATTATAAAAACAGAAGAAACTACTGGACCTTGGGGTGGAGCGGGAGATCGTACCCAAAAAACAACCCCATTCGATCCAATTCAGATGGCTAATTTTCAAGAACGCTATGGCCGTAAGCCAGGCGAAACTGAAACTGAATATTTATGGCGAGTATGTCTAACTGGGGGAGATAGAATCTTACTAAATGGCGACAAAGCCAATGGATTTTGGGGTCCTGGTGTCTTTTTAAATTGTGGCCCTGAACCCCCAAACGATCCCCACTCGATAACAAGTAGGGTGGCATACTGGGCTGGCGGAATAGATATATTGGAGAGAGGAGACCCTCTATTAATACCCATTAGATCCTTGAACGAGCTCTCCACAGCTATTACAAAAGCTGCCTGTATCCAGGCCATGCATGAGCGCAGCCCACTTAATGTTCCCATATCAGCAACTGTGAATCATGACATGCTAAAGCCATTAATTAAGGGAGCCCCTGCTGTACTCAAACCTTACCTCAGTGCAAAACGAGATGAAATTAGGAAAGACACAGACTTCAATGCCCTATTGGCCATAAGGGACGTTGCCGACGATCAGGAAGAAGCCCTAGTGCACAGAAATCTCCCCACCTGGGCAACATTGATGCATGACATCATAAATCATGGACAAGAAATGGGATGGAGTGATTTATCTAATGAAACCAAAAATTCAGGTTGTAATGTCAGACAAATTAAACAAGTACACCAAAATAGTTCCCAGGAACCGGAACCCATTGATTGGCAACCCAGAACTCAGAGGTGGAGAGAACTATATAATCAAGCATTAGCATTAGGCATTCCGAGAGCTACAATTCAGAGACAACCTGCCAACAACATCCAGAGTCTAATTCATGTGTTTCAGAAATGCGATGATGACAAAAGGAAAGAGTGTATTCCAAATGCTCAAGTGCCATCGCCAGCTCCAAGAAAGAGCGATAGCCCTTCTTTATGGTCCCCTTGCAGGAAAAGGATAAAGAGAAATTTGCTTTTACTTGGGAGGGGATACAATACACCTTTAACAGACTCCCACAGGGGTATAAACATTCACCCACAATTGCTCATGCTGCGCTTGCTGAGCTTTTACAAACAGTCTCACTTCCCCAGAATGTGAAACTGTACCAATATATAGATGATATTCTAATCGGAGGAGATTCCTCTGAAGAGGTAGGGGAAGCAGCAACAGCAGTGTGGCAAGCGTTACATAAAGCAGAAGTTGAAATCCCACCTGAGAAATGTCAGGGACCAAGTAGAGAAGTAAAATTTTTAGGCACTTAGTGGATTGCAGGTAGTGCAACAATTCCACCGGACACCCTAAGTAAAATAGAACAATTGCAGATGCCCCAATCTAGAAAAGAATTACAACAGCTTATGGCTACTTTGGGATATTGGAGAAAACATGTACCTGGATTTTTTATCATTGCTTGCCCACTATATTCACTTTTACGAAAGGGAAAACTGTGGGAATGGAATTCAGAGCAGGAAGAGGCAGTCAAAACTCTCATACAGGAATTAAAAACATATCAGTCATTGGGACCAGTACACCCCCACGACCCTATTATAGCAGAATGGGGTTTTGCAGAGCATGGTACTTATTGTAACCTGTTCCAAACTGGCCCTGACGGACCAAAAAGATCTTTGATGTTCAGTTCGACTGCACTTAAAGAGACAGAACAGAGATATTCCGAGTGGGAAAAGGGACTTTTGTCTTTAGTCCGAGCAGTGAAACAAGCTGAGAAAATACACTAGGAACAACCTGTACAAACCAGAGGTCCGTTTAATTTACTAGAAGCAGTTCTAAAGGGGACTGCTCCCCCAGAAGGACTTGCACAAAAACCTACAATTAGGAAATGGTATGCCTATTTGACAGGAATTGCAGAGGAAATAAGATTAACTGAAGGACACACTAAACTTTCCAAATTACAGATGCCTATAAATGCAGACCCATTAGCGTTACAACAACCTTTTAAACCCTCACCTATTTTAAATGCACCTCCCCTCACCGAGGGAACACCAACAGAAGACATTTGGTTCACTAACGCCTCAGCAAAAAGAATAGATGGCAAATGGCAATATAAGGCTGCTGCATTAAACATCAACACTGGCAAACAAATTATAGAAGAAGGTGAAGGTAGTGCACAAGTAGAAGAATTAAGGGCAGTTGTTCTAGCAGCACAAAATGGAGCAAAAGTTATCTATGTCAGCTCCTATGTTGTGTGGGCAGGTGTCACACAATGGCTTTGTCAATGGGAAGTCCTGAACTGGGAAGTAAACAGATCTCCAGTTTGGAGAACTCAAGATTGGCAACTATTAAAAATAGCCAGAAAACCTCAATTCAAGATGGGATGGGTGAAAGCTCACGCCAAAGATAATAAGCCAGCCACAAACTGGAACCAAAAAGTAGATGAATTGACAAAGATTAGGAAGATAAAAATAGGAGATTCCTTAAATTGAGTGGTATCGATTGGGGGAATGGCTACATCAAAAATTAGGTCACACAGGCAAAGAAGCACTTTAATTTGCTGCACAGAGCAAGGGTTGACCCCTGGACAGGAAAACTTGTGAAGCTATTCTCACAGAATGTCCTCAATGTAGATTAAAATTACAAACAAATCACCCTGCTAAGGCACCACCCCTACATATAAATCAAGGAAAAACTTTGTGGTCTACATGGCAAATTGATTATATCGGGCCATTCAAATCTTCTGCAGGTTATCGATATATTTTCACAGGAGTAGAAATAGCCTCCGGCTTGCTTATGGCAACTAAGTGTTGAAAAGCCGATGGACGAAATACAGTACGAGGACTATCTTCTTGGTTCTCAAGTCTACCTACTCCTGATACTATCCAAAGTGACAATGGCTCGCACTTCTTATGCAAGGAAGTGCAAGAATGGGCAAAACAGGAAGAAATTCAATGGGTATTCCATACCCCCTACTATCCTCAGTCAAATGGGATGGTAGAAAGAGCTAATGGCTTATTAAAAAAGAGCCTTAAGCCACACGAGACCCAGTGGGATACTCGACTTTCCAAAGTACTTCATCAATTAAATAATCGGTATGGACCCACTGGAAGCCCTGTGAGCCGAGCATTCTTTACAAAAGCTGAGCCTAATACTCCCCCTACTGATGAAAGAAAATGTCTGCTAACATTACAGCCAGGACAACCTGTTATGGTAAATTTACCACAAATTGGAACTGTGCCTATGACTCTGACTAAACCTCGTGGCCCACTTGCTTGGGAAGCTACTGATAGCAGTGGTGCAAAACATAGAATCAGTACTAGATGGATTTTTCCTTCTTTCTAAAAGGGGTAACCTGTTCGGCCTTCCCCACCGAAACATCATCTTTCTTTTCTTTAACAGGAGAAAATGAATCTATATCGATGGCAAAAACAACAATGGCAGCATGCCCCCAATCCAATTTCATTTTTCCTCTTAATCGGGACAAGTATAATCCTTCCAGTTCAGACACAAAATCCTTGGGACCATGCACTACTAAATTATACTGGAAGTGTTGGAATCCTACCAAAAGATAAGACAAACCTGAACCTTGCTATTTTGGTTATACATGGAAACGAGGCATATCTAAAGGATGAATGGAGATGGGAGACACTATACCAAAAGGGAATTAAGATATCTCACAATAATGATAACATTCATGAAATATTATCACTTCAAGCCACACCAGGGGAAGAAATAAAAATAGGGTGCTGGGCAATCAATGGATCTACCCACGAAAAACCCACCGAAAATAAAATATACTACACCAATTTTTCTAAACCCAAAACCAACGAGAAATCTTGCTATAAGATACCAGAACCAGATTGTTGGTACAATTTCACTTTTACACAACCTGTACTTGCATTTTGCTTCTGGGGTAATCGTGGTGTAGAACTATTATTTGATTTTATGATTATCGAGCGCAAAATGTGGAATTTGTGTATGACAGGGTGGCCATGGGTTGATGCATACGTACTTTTTGACGTACCTACACCTACATCTAAATTTATCTGCAATAGCACTACACAATAACATCACCTTTCATAGGCAGGAATGGATTATTAAAGATGAAAATGAAAATCAACAAATTCCATCCTTAAAGGGAACCAAAGGAGACACCATTTCGATAGGATGCCAAATTGAAAATCACACTAAATGTATGACAGCAACCTTACACATTGTTGTAAACTATGTCGAAGGAAAAGACAACATACATACCTGTCCTTTTAAACATGAATGCTGGTATACTTTTACTATATCCCATTCAGTGCTCATAACATGTCTTTGGACAGGCCCCAACTCTCGTTCCAGCCTAGGTCTTCAATTCAAGATTGATATCGAACTACCATATTCACCAACTCAGCCTCCTATCAAACTGTCTCCTCACATTTATAACATTGGTCCTTACCTAATTAAAAACATAGGACAACAGCAAGTGCTATTTAATCCATCATGGTCTCTCAAACGAGTGGAACTATCAATGCAGGTTAATATCTCTGCAATTAAACCTACCTGCTCCCCATTCCTGAATACATCTTTTACAGGATGGTTAGCATGGTTGCATGGTTTCCAAAACGATCAAGGAGAGATGTGATTGGCATTCTGGGAACGGGAATAGGAATATTGAACAGCATAGACGCTGAAGTTTTAGCAAACAAAATAAGCTCGGCAACAAGTGATTTACATAAATTAGAACACCCATTACGATCATCTTTAGAATCGTAGAATCATAGAATCATTAAGGTTCAAAAAGACCTCTAAGATCATCAGGTCCAACCGTCAACCCAACACCACCATGCCCACTAAACCATGTCCCTAAGCGCCTCATCTACACGTCTTTTAAATACTTCCAGGGATGGTGACTCCACCACTTCCCTGGGCAGCCTGTTCCAAGGCCTGACCACTCTTTCAGTAAAGAAATTTTTCCTAATGTCCAATCTAAACCTCCCTTGGCACAACTTGAGGCCATGTCCTCTCGCCCTATCGCTAGTTACTTGGGAGAAGAGACCAACACCCACCTCGCTACAACCTCCTTTCAGGTAGTTGTAGAGCGCGATGAGGTCTCCCCTGAGTCTCCTCTTCTCCAGGCTAAACAGTCCCAGTTCCCTCAGCCGCTCCTCATAAGGCTTGTGCTCCAGGCCCTTCACCAGCTTTGTTGCCCTTCTCTGGACACCCTCCAGCACCTCCATGTCCTTCTTGTAGTGAGGGGCCCAAAACGGAACACAGGATTCGAGGTGCAGCCTCACCAATGCCGAGTACAGGGGCACCATCACCTCCCTACTCCTGCTGGCCACACTATTTCTGATACAGGCCAGGATGCCGTTGGCCTTCTTGGCCACCTGGGCACACTGCCGGCTCATGTTCAGCCGGCTGTCAACCAGCACCCCCACGTCCTTTTCCTCTGGGCAGCTTTCCAGCCACTCTTGCCCAAGCCTGTAGCGTTGCATGGGGTTGTTGTGGCCAAAGTGCAGGACGCGGCACTTGGCCTTGTTGAACCTCATACAGTTGGCCTCGGCCCATCGATCCAGCCTGTCCAGGTCCCTCTGCAGAGCCTTCCTACCCTCAAGCAGATCAACACTCCCGCCCAACTTGGTGTCATCTGCAAACTTACTGAGGGAGCACTCGATCCCCTCATCCAGATCATTGATAAAGATATTGAACAAGACCGGCCCCAGTACTGAGCCCTGGGGAACACCGCTCGTGACCGGCCACCAACTGGATTTAACTCTGTTCACCACAACTCTCTGGGCTCGGCCGTCCAGCCAGTTTTTTACCCAGCGAAGAGTGTACCTGTCTAGGCCGTGAGCCGCTAGCTTCTCTAGGAGAATGCTGTGGGAGACAGTGTCAAAGGCTTTACTGAAGTCCAGGTAGACCAGATCCACAGCCTTTCCCTCATCCACTAGGCGGGTCACCTGGTCATAGAAGGAGATCAGGTTGGTCAAGCAGGACCTGCCTTCCAGGAACCCGTGCTGGCTGGGCCTGATCCCCTGGTTGTCCCACACATGGCTTGTGAGCGCCCTCAAAACGAACCGCTCCATAATCTTCCCCGGCACCGAGGTCAGGCTGACAGGCCTGTAGTTCCCCGGATCAAAGGGCACTTTGACGGCACTAGGAATGGGTCAATGGCTTTTAGCTAATATATTGCCTAAATGGGAAAGAATTAGTGAAAACGACCACCGACTAATCATAGATGCATTTGGCATAACCCAAAATAATGTTTCTCTAACTCTTAGCTGCATCCAAGCTCAACTGTGGATTCAATCTACCGTGGCAACAATTATAAGGGAAAGTGGTGAGGGCGCCTTGCCCACTGAAATCCAAAAGGTAATTTGGGACAATGCAACTAAATTTGAAAGGGAATTCCAGTCCTGGTGGCATCTAGTCAATTTTACTTATGAGCCCACCGACAGTAAAGCCACAGCTTTTGTCTTGACAATACGCAATGCTTCGGTATACACCATATACCCAATCATTGCACTGGGATTAAATCACAATGGAACTGTCCTCTATCCGTTAGAACATAGAGTATGGGCCCAACAAAATGGGAACAAATGGCAAACTATTGATGTTAATGCATGTTTTGTACAGGAACGACAGGGATTTATTTGTGAAAGCAATACCATTAAGGCCCAAGACATTTGTCTTGACACTGAACAAAATGTTTGTCATTTTGAAATACATCCTGATGAAACCCCTGAAACTGTACTTATATATGTTGGAAAATGATGTGTTTGTATGAGAACCCTTTGTGATTCTATACTTACAGACAACACCACTGTGGAGACATATAATCACTCAAATATCTGTATTTGTAATTTTACCAAAATTATGGGATGCAACTTTAACTATTCAGCTCCTGTCACAACCCATCAGCTGCTACAATTGAACTATACATCTTATCAAGATTTACCACCATTTATTCCCATTGGAATGAATCTTACATTGGTAAGAAAACTGTTGCAACATGATGACCTGAACCAATTACCAAAACGAATCCAGACCAACGGACAAAGAACTCTGATTACCGTCCATCATGATGCAGAGAAGATACACCATATCCTAGAAAGAGTGAAAAAGGATGGAGAACATCACTGGTGGGATACCTTATTTGGATGGTCGCCAACAGCAACAGGAACTTTGAATCAGATGTTACATCCCATCGTAATTTTACTAATTTCTGTTGTATTATGCTTGTTGTTGAACATTGGTTTACATGTTAGAGTGTGAAGGATGGCTAGAAGGGTGGCACTGTTACCAAAACCACTTTTATAAATTTCTATTAAAACCACTTTTTGCTAATACCTTTGGTGGTGATTCTTTAAGTGGCCTCTAAACCACTCATTCACGACACAAGGTTCTTGTAGTCCTCAATGGCTATTTGGCTGCCTTTCCATAGCCGATATGCTTCTTTCTTTACTTTTAAGCACACCCAAAAGCTCTGTGTTAAGCCAGGGTGGTCTCTTGTTCCACCTTCTTCCTTTCCCTTTGTAGGGGATGGACTGTTCTTGTGCTTCCAGGAGGCTGTTCTTGAATAACTCCCAGCAGTCACAAGCTCCTTTGCCCTCCATGGATGCTTCCCACGGAATCCCTCGCAGCTGGGCTCTGAGCGTATTGAAGTTGACTCTTCTAAAATCCTGGGTCTTTGTCCTACTACTGGTCTTCAGTGTGCTCAGCAGGATCTTAAACTCCACAATGTTGTGATTGCTGTATCCAAGGCTACCATTGGTAGTTATGTTGTCAAGTAAGTCTTGTTGGTTTGTGAGCAGTAAATCTAGCAATGTGCTGTTCCTAGTCGGCATGTCCAGCATCTGTAGCAGGAAGCAGTCCTCAATGCATTCCAGGAACCTGATGGATGACTTGTGCACCGCTGTGTTGTTTTCCCAATAAATGTCTGGGTAATTGAAGTCACCCATGAGGACCAGGTTCTGTTGGCCCGAGACTTCCTTGAGCAGCCGAAGTAAGGTTTCGTCGGCCTCGTCATCCTGATTGGGAGGTTGGTAACAGATACCTACCATAAGATCCCCCTTGGTGACGATCCCTCTAATCTTGATCCAAAGGCATTCGATAGAACTTTCGTGGTCTCCATAGCTCACCTCCATACACTCAAATTTCTCTTTTACATAAAGTGCAATTCCACCTCCTCTTCTTCCCTTCCTATCTTTCTGAAAGAGCTTGTAGCCATCCATTGTGGTCTTCCAGACATGTGAGTTTTCCCACCAAGTTTCTGTGATTCCTACGACATCATAACTCTCAGACTGGGCACGGAGCTCCAGTTCCTCCTGTTTGTTGCCCAGACTACGTGCGTCGGTATACATGCACTTGAGGTGGCTGGACTTAGGGTTCTTGCCTTTGGAGAGGGTTGGGGAGCATTCCTCACTACTCTGGTAGGTGCGCTCATCCACCCTGTTGCTTATGAATATGCAGGTGTCACAGCTTTGGACCCTACCCCCTAAGTTTGTTAGCTTAAAGCACGACTCACTAAGTCAGCCAGTCTGCTAGTGAAGATTCTCCGGCCTCTTCTAGAAAGGTGGATCCCATCTCTCCCCAATAGGCTGTATTCGTCAAAGAATGTCCTGTGATCGTAGAAACCAAAGCCCTGCGACACCAGCCACAAAGCCAGGTATTGATCTGCATTATCTATACTATTATCTCCTTATAATGTTAGCTCAAATTGTGGTGGGTTAACCTTGGCTGGCTGCCAGGTACCCACCAAGCAGCTCTATCACTCCCCCTCCTCAACAGGACAGGGGGAGAAAATAAGATGAAGCAGCTCATGAGTTGAGATAAGGACAGGGTGGTCACTTACCTATTACCGTCACAGGCAAAACAGACTCGCTTTGGGGAAGATTAATCTAATTTATTGCCAATTAAAATAGAGTAGGATGTTGAGAAACAAAAACAAAACTAAAAAAAAACATCTTCCTCCCACCCCGCTTTTTTCCCAGGCTCAAATATACTCCTGACTCTTCTACATTCTCCATCCCCCGAGCGGCGCAGGGGAAGGGGAATGGGGGTTGTGGCTAGTTCGTAACCGTTCCTCTCTGCTGCTCCTTCTTCCTCACACTTGCCCCCTGCTCCGGCATGGGGTCCCACCCACGTGATACAGTCCTTCAGGAATGGACTGCTCCAGCGTAGGTCCCCCACAGGCCACAGTTCCTGCCGGAAAACCTGCTCCAGCACAGGCTCTCCACGGGGCCGCAGCTTCCTTCAGGGCACATCCACCTGCTCTGGCGTGGGGGTCCTCCACGGGCTGCAGGGTGGATATCTGCTCCACCATGGACCTCCATGGGCTGCAGGGGGACAACCTGCCTCACCATGGTCTGTCACCACAGGCTGCAGGGGAATCTCTGCTTTGGCGCCTGGAGCACCTCCTCCCCCTCCTTCACTGACCTTGGTGTCTGCAGGGTTGTTTCTCTCACATTTTCACACTCCTCTCTCTCTCACAGCTGCTGCACAGCATTTCATTTTTTACCCTTTCTTAAATATGTTATCACAGAGGCACCATCAGCATCGCTGATTGACTCAGCTTTGGCCAGCGGTGGGTCTGTTTTGGAGCCAGCTGGAATATGCTCTGTCTGACATGGGGGTAGCTCTTGGTCTTTTCAGATAGAGGCCACCTCTGCAGCTCTCCCCCACTATCAAAACCTTGCCACGTGAACTGAATACACAAATAAATAGCATTTTCAATTATACCTTACAGAGTCTGAATTCCTTTCTTACTGGGATCATAACAGACCAGCACTCCTGGTGTAGTTGGCAGGATCCTGTGAGACATGCCTTTCTGGAGAAAGAACAATGAAGAGAGAAACAGAGTGCCTGGGTGGCCCTCGCACACAGCTGTGGAGGGTAGTTGCAAGGCATTTAGTCCAGGTGGTTTCCCTGGTGAATTGGGAAACTGAGGAGGAATTGTCTGAATGCTCCACCCCAGATGAAGTATTATGTTGTCTTAGCAAACAGGGGTTAGGGAAAGGAAATTAAAGGAAAATTTGTACTGTCTTTGTTTTTTGCTGACATGCTTGAAATGGATATGGCGGCATTTAGAGCTGATGCAAAAAGAACTGAAAACACTGCAGGTGCAGCTCCGCTCTGCAGACCCTGGGCAGCAAGCAGAGGTGCAGACACCCGCAGTGCAGGGGGGGTGCACAGAGCAGCCTGGGAAGGCCACCACTGAGGTATGAGCTATTTGCCGGAAGGATGAATGGTGGGACGAGGACCCTTGGTTCTCTGGTAAGGATGACTGGACAGAGGGGTTGGAGGATGAGTGCGGCAACAGCATTTCTGTCCGGCCATTAGCGATTCACAAAGCAAAGGGGCCCCCAGGGGCACCCCAGCACACAGTCTGGGTGTGCAATTTTACACAGCCTGAGTTGCAAGATTTAGCAAAAGCCAGGAGAAAGGCTGACACACTGGCTGTTGTGAGTATGGGACTTTGGAGGAAATACTGTACTTTTAAATCCTAAAGAATTAATGTGTTTGGGTGTTATCTCGCAAAAGCCTATGATTACCCAGTGACTAAGAGGAGCACAGGGTAATGTATCCCACTCCCTGCGGGAGCTTTAAAAGTAGAGTATCCCTTGCCTACTGACTGGGAGGATAAATCAGCATCCTGGAAAAGTATAGCTGAGGCTGGTCAGTATTTACGGGAACTGGCCACATGACAAGGCATGTATCCTTTTTAGGTCCTGATATGGAAACTTTTACACCCGTCATGAACACCCGAATATTAGAGGGTGCCCCATTTGCCTTGAAAGGGACAATAATTTCCTTGCTAGGGGCTGCTGCAGGAAAACCAGTGAGGGATGTTATTCTATCACTAGGACAACTTGGCGATTATCAGAGTGAAAAAGAGGAGACAGAGCCTGAAGCATTTCAAATGCAACAACTCAAGGGAAAGGTTACTCAGAAAGAGGTGTTTGTGGCACTAATACAGGCAGGAGTGCCTGGGGAGCAGATAGATGGCAAACTCACTCCTTATTTGTAGAGTTTGTATAAGAAAGCAAAAGCAAAGGAGAAGGGGCAGAGGGCCCACACCAGGCAACGGGGGCATAGGGGTTGAGCAGTCAGTTACCCCAGTGATTACGGGGACAGCAGAAGCAGGGATTACTCTACCAAGGAATGGACTGAAGGGTCCGAGGATGAAAGTGGTAGACCAGTCCCTGTATGCCCTTTAGTTATTAACAAAGAAAAAGACCTGCTGGAGCGTCGCAGCATACAATATCAGTGCAAGATTACACTCGGACAGAGCTGCAGAGTGTGGCAGATTTGTATGGGCAAAAGCTGGGAGAGAGATTAGGACAGTGGTTACTGCAAGTGTGAGACCAAGGAGGGGACAGTGTACAACTGAGCCCCCAAGAAATGATGCGTCTGGGAGCAATTTCTCAATATCCAATGGTGACACAATGCTTAAAAGGGGTCCGGGCAAACGGAAACGTGATTTATTCTCTTTGGGAATGGTAAAGCTACAGCACACACACACCCCACACCCCCCCCATCTGGTTGGAATGGCAGAACAGTGACACGGAGGTTTAGAGATGGGGGAGGGGGGCAGTATTTGAGAGAATTGGCTATTCAGCAGGGTGTTTAAAACGCTGCCTTCACTAGCCACAACTCAGAGGTATTCGCCTCAGGCTGTTGGCCAGAGCGCCTTTTCATCTTAAAGGGACCATCACATTGCTCCTGAGAGCTGCCCAGGGGAAAGCAGTCGGGGATGTAATTCTCGTGTTAGGGCAGTTAAGAGAATACCAAGCTGAAAGGGAAGAGAGGAGATTACGCTTTGTGGATAAACCGCAAAAGAAAAACGTTACCCGAAAGGAGATGTTCGTAGCTTTACTCTGGTCCAGAGTCCCAAAAGACAAAATCGATGGGAAATCTACCCCCTGTTTAATATAATATATTATATTAATATAATAAATATATAATATATAACAAATAAATTATATTATATTAATACAATATATAATAATATAAGCAATTAAAAGGGAAAAAGAGATCACAAAAGGAAATTAGGATGATGGATAAACTGATTACACCCTCTGCTCCCCTCTCTTCAATGAAGAAAGGGAGAGTACGCTGGGACCAAAAAATTACCCCGATCTTGCCTCGGTGGCTCCACAAGGGGTGAAATCTTCAGGATATCTTTAGTGGTCCTAGCCCTAATATCATTGTTGTTCTACACTTATTTTCACAACCAGTATTTGTTTTACTTGTCATTATTCTTGTATTATTATTATTCGCAGTGACCGCTTTGTATATAAGAAACTTTCTATTAGCTAAACCGCTTACTTGTCGTGGCATGCATGCACAGCCCTTATCATATCAGAGCAGCCCTACCATTACCATATCCATATCCATATCCATATCCATCCCCCTCTCTCCATTGCCTCTCTCTCTCTCCATTGCCCCTCTCTTATATCTTCCTTCCGGCAATGATCACATGTCTGCTCACAATTCCCTTCACCTGTTTCTGCTCTTGAATCAGCTGGTACTCATTAGGCCACCTCTTAATTCTTCTCTACATCTCCCCCTTTTTTGTTTATGATTTTGTAGCATTGCCAAAGTCCTATCCGAAACTCCCGATTCCAGAATTCTTCTCCACACTTACTAGTAAAATCTGTAACTTATATCTTTAAGAAAGGTCAACTGTATGTGGACCAAGGGGTGGAATTTCGTGATCCTGACCAGAAGACACCATTGTACGTCGAGGAGTTGGTAATCCACATAACAGTTAACCTGAGTAGGGCCAGGCCTGTACTGTGCTGTGCTGTGCTGCACTATACTGCACATACAGCTTGGCTTTCAGGCCTGTGTTATGCTGCGCAAGTCCCTTGGCCACAGGATAAACTAAGCCAGCTCATTGTAACAGAGGAGCCTGCAAGCAGCTCCCACCTGGTACCACCTGCATGGCCTTGCCTTTATCTAGGAGTGCAGCAAGAAGTTCTCGTGAGAACATCCTTTCTGTTTTGACAGTGGAAATGATGAATAGAGTTGTTTTCTTGTAGTAAATCCTATAACAGCTTGAATGACCAAATGGGGAGAACCTCTTCTATGGACGGGGTCTGCCCAGTGTACTGTGCATGGATCGGAGGCCCGTTTGATGCTATACCACCTGGGGTTCCCACCATCTAAAGGGACATAAGATTATCTATACTATTCTCTCCTTATAGCGTTAGCTCTAGTAAATAGCATTTTAGATGATACCTTACAGAGTCTAAGCACCTTTCTTACTGGGATCATAATGGACCAGCATCTCCTGGTGCAAAACAGCCACTATCTTAAAAGAAAGTGGAATCAGTCTGTAGAAATGTCCACTATAAACATATTAAAACTTCCAATAAAAAATGGAAATTTAACTTCTAGTGGCCATTTCACCTTGTCTGTTTCCCAACTGGAAAACAAAACTCAGTTTTAACTGTCCCTTATCTCTCCTTCCGACAGAATGCTTTCCAAAATTTATTTATATTATTATAATATAATAATATTTATATTATAATATAAGATGCATTTCTCAGTTTTTAACACATGCCTGTAAAGTCCCCCCTCCTGGAGGTTTGACTGCTGGGTCTCAGGACCAATACAGCCATAGTGCAGCTGAGGGTTGCTCCCTTCCTCCTGGTAACCTTGGAGAGAGGCTTCCAGGCAGTGCTGTGGGGAGGCCTCAGCCAGGGCTAGACACTGTCCCGTGGGAGCCGCTTTCAGCTGAGGCTCTGGTGTTTGGCCCCTGCCTGAACTCCAGCTCCTTCTGCATCGCAGCCCTGTCTCTGCCTGGCCATGGGCCCTGTTAATCTGGACCTGGACCCTGACCTGCGGGCTGAATTCCCAGACTGACCCTGGCCCTGCCTCATCACTATGGACCTGCCTGGTGATTACTGGGCTGTGTCTGACCCTGGTTCCCCTCATCAGGTCTGATCCTGAACCCCACCTGCAGTCTGATGTCCCTTGGCCTGTCCCCATCCCCACAGAGATACCTGATGACCTGAGCTGGGGGCTGCCCCAGCTGCCTGCCCTGGCCTGCCCTGCTCCCTTGTTTGGGACAGTGGGACAGGCCCTGGCTACTGAGGCCCTGCCCTGCTGGATCCTTAGTCCCCAGGGAGCAGCCAGCCCTCCTGGGGTCCTGACAATTCCAAGTGTTTAAACTACTGTGTGAACTGTAGTAGGTTAGTGTCTTTCTTTCAGAGTTTCAAATAATGTTGTGATACAGTGATCAAATCAAAGATAAATAGATATACTTTGCTTCCTAATACACTCTTCTATGATAAATGTCCACTGTAAATTACTGATTATTATATGACCTTAAGTAAATGAATCGAGTAAATGAAGGAAGCTTTGCTACCACACAAAACTTTTCACTAAGCTTATCAAGAAACATCTTGACTCTAACCATATAATTTTTTCCTCAAAATTTGCCACCTGTATGAGTGATGTAGTTGTATTCCTGGGGGTTTAGTTCAGGCAGTTTTCAAAGATTTTTCCAAAATACTTGTGCTGGTTTTGGCTGGGATAGAGTTAATTTTCTTCACAGTAGCTAGTATGGGGCTATGTTTTGGATTTGTGCTGGAAACTGTTGATAATACAGGGATGTTTTCGTTATTGCTGAGCAATGCCATGCTGGTTTTGGCTGGGATAGAGTTAATTTTCTTCACAGTAGCTAGTATGGGGCTATGTTTTGGATTTGTGCTGAAAACAGTGTTGATAACACAGGGATGTTTTAGTTACTGCTGAGCAGTGCTTACACAGAGTCAAGGCCTTTTCTGCTTCTCACACCACCCTGCCAGCGAGTAGGTTGGAGGTACACAAAAAGTTGGGATGGGACACAGCTGGGACAGATGACCCCAACTCACCAAAGGGATATTCCATACCATACGACGTCACACTCAGCAATAAAACTAGGGGGGAGGTTGGCGGGGGAGCCGCTGCTCAGGGACTGGCTGGGCATCGGTCAGTTGGTGGTGAGCAATTGTTTTCATTTGCATCACTTGTCTTTCTTGGGTTTTATTTCTCTCTCTCTGTGTTATTTTCCTTTTCCTTACAATTTATTTATTTTTTTTCCAATTATTAAACTGGTTTCATCTCAACCCATGAGTTTTCTCACTTTTACACTTCTGATTCTCTCCCCCCATCCTGCTGGGGGGGAGTGAGTGGGCAGCTGTGTGGTGCTTAGTTGCCGGCTGGGGTTAAACCACGACAACACTGCTTAGAGAGACTATGGTTATCTGGAAGTTTACATCAGCACTGTAAATATTGTTACTACCAGTGGACTAATGATGATAGACTTTCAGAAAGAATGAATACCTAGTGTAGAGATGGCCATGGGTGTAGCCATTTGACCTCACTGATACTGACACATTAGTTTAAATGGAGTTATATCTGGCTTAGATCTGGTAATTCAGGCCCCAGAGCTTTTTTTCCAAGGAAACAGATAAAAATCACACAACTGAGAGGACACTGATGATAGTAACAATCAGAAATGTCAAAATTTCAAATTACAAAAGTTATGTCCTTTACACAAGATCATCTACTTGTGTAGATACTTGGATAGCTTGCTAAATGTTTTTGACTTTTATTATTTGCATTAATTTCTTGCATTATTGTATTGTGTTTTATTATGTACTGACATATGAGATGATTAATATGTTTTCAATTAAAAATTAGATATTTAAGTCTAAGTTGGTTTGTCTAGATTCCCTTTATAATTAGTGGAAAAAAACAGGTAACTCTAGAGGGTAATTTATCTTAAATGTCTAAAATAAGTTAGATGAATTACCCCATGGGGTATCTTTGATGTGACTTCAGATGTCTGAAATGAATCTTACCCAGGGTGTCCAAAACCATGTCCTATCCAAACAGCAAACTGTATTATCTGCCATATTTATTTGAATTTCACAGATATTAAGGCTTAATATGGATATAATTACTACAATATGTACTGGAGTATAAGCATGCAAACACTGAAAAGTATTGCTCCATTCCTCTCTTCTCACTGACCTGCTGGATTGACTGCTGGAGGAGGGTTCCAATATGTGGAGAAAGGGGATACACTATGATAAATCTCAATTTAGGCACTCTTCAGCTTCCATACCTCATTGCGTGTGTGTATGTGTCTTTTTCTGCCAGAGCGAATTAGCTTTTTGTAGCCTATCTGTCCTCCACCTGACAGTACTTCATTCTCCATAACCAAGTCATGCAACCCTTCAGGGATTACTTATGTTTTGCTGTGTGGTGGGTTGATCCTGGCCAGCAACTAAGCACCCACCAGCTACTCATTCCTGCAGCAGGATGGGGGTGTGAAAGCAGGATGGGGGGGTGAAAAAGTCAGTTCTTTGCTGGTCGAGGAGAGAGGCAAGGACGCTTAGCATAGAATTACCAATGGAATTTATTATTTTATATTTTAGCTATGCGCATAGCAGTGCCCCAGCCTAATGCATGGGGGACCCCAATACAGAGGAAAGCAGTGTTTATATATGTTACAATACAGTTGTGTAGACCAATCAAATTACTCATGTTCGGGGGTGGGCTAATCAGTTACTATTGCTCACGTAATCAGTATGTACTTGTCCCGTGCAGGTGGTACAGACGTATGGTCAGTGGTGTGTTAATCCTCATTGTTCTAAACCGATATCCCGTGCAGGTGAGGGGGTTTATCCTGGATTCTCATCGATTGCAGTTCTGGCCATGGTTATATGCCTGGTTCCATTGAAGGGTTAATCTTCTATTGTTTTGTCATTGGTATGGGGTGTTTCAGCTGGCAAGAGCTGGCTTAGGTGGCATCTTCTGGTCATATCGACCCTGAGGTAAAAGCTCATAGTCCCAGGTAGAGTTAATTCTTCTAAGCAAGTTGTATTGCAGTTAGCATCTTGTCTTTCACAGGGGAGAGAATCGGAAGGCAATCACTCACAACCTCCCACAAGCAGGCTGATGCCCAGCCAGTCTCTGACCAACAGCTACCTTAGAATACAACACCCCCCCCTCCCCCGCCATTGTTTTGTTGCTGTTGTGGTTTGTTTGTTTGGTTTTGTTTTTTTTTAATTCAGCTTGAGGTTATTGGTATGGAATATCCCTTTGACCAATTCAGGTGAGCTGTCACAGCTGTGTCCCCTCCTAACCTCTTGCCCACCCCCAGCCCACTCGCTGGGGGCAGGGGAGCGGGGTGGGTAAAATGAGAAACAGAGAAAGCTTTGACGCTGTGCTAGGACTAATCAGTAATAGCCAAAACACTGGTGTGTTATCAACGCTGTTTTAGCCACAAATCCAAAACACAGCACCATACAGGCTGCTATGAAGAAAGTTAACTCCATCCCAGCCAGACCCAGTACATGCTGTTCCTATTTGATTACTGTTTAGGGCTCTCACCGTCTAGCAGCTTTGCCCTGCCGGCCCGGCCCGGCCCAGCCCAGCCTGTGTACCTCCAGATCTCCCTGTGAGAAAAGGAGCTCGCCGCACTCTGCTCCTGCTCCTGCTCCACGCCACAGCCAGAAGCCGCGAAACCCTGCCACACCCTTCGCAGCAGGTGTGTGCCAAGAGAAGGGAGCAGGAGTTAAGGCCCTCGCGCATGCGCGCCTCCGCTGCAGAAGCCGGGGTTCCCTTCGTTGCCTGCGTGCGCATCGTGGGCAAGATGGTGGTGGGGACATTAGTCCGAGGAAGTGAGTGAGGGGGTGTGTTTGGGGCGTTGGGCTCGTGGGTCTTGGCTCGCGTGTGTCTGAGGGATGCTATTGGCGGGTAGGGGTTGAGCCCACATAGAAGTTGGTGAGGCGGCCGGGGCTGTCCGGAGCCTGTTGGAGGAATGAGGAGCTGGGGAGACGGGTCGGGGACCATCCCTCGCCGATGAGGAAGGGGGGTGGCTGCTGGGCCCCTGCTCCTTGTGCGCGCCCGGGCCCCCCCGACCGCTACTTCACGCCGCCCTGAGGGGCGCCGCCTTTGGCTTTGTGGGTCCGTGGCGGTGGGAGGAGTCGGAGGAATCATCATCGTGGTGGTGGTGGTGGCGGCGGCGGCGCTGGCGCTGCTCTGCTGCAGCTGCAGCAGCTACTGGATGGGGAGAGTGCGGCAGGCAGGTGAGTGTCTGTCGGTGGAAGAGCTGGCCCCTGATGGACACCGCCCGCTTCGCCGGGCAGCAGTCCTTCCCCCTTTTTTCTCCCGGGCAGTACCCGCCAGTGGCAGCCCCCATCCCGGCCCTGTCTCTGCTTCGGCCGTCCCTTGCTTCGGACTTATACTGTGACTGTCCTTCCCGGGTGCACTGGCTGACAGCACAGTAGTTCTTCGCTAAATGGCCCCTTCAGAAAATGGGCGAGCGAGCTCGTCTCCGCGGTAGCAGCCTTGGGGATGCTGAACCGTGAGGCAGGACGGGGGAAGGATGGGTTTGAACCAGGCATCAGTCTGGCAAAGACTTGTGTGTGCTTCTTCCTGAAGCCTCCTGCTCCTGTCCCTTGCCTTCTGTTTTTCTGTGGTCTGGCTAGATTGTCACTGCTCTGGGATAGGGGCTGTCTCCTGTGGGCACTGCCTCTCACGTAGTAGGAGTCTGATCTTGTAGGTGTTAAATAATAAAGCTATTGCTAGCCTTTTAGCTGTAAAATGTGAGTTGACTTTATTTGATGCTTTTATACTTTAAAATCAGACCAAAAGTTTGCAAATATTTGATAGCTAAGATACTGCTGGAATACAAAGGCAATAGTAGTAAGGCACACAAACTAGCTTCTTTTTTCTGTGAAAAGATATTTATATTTAAAGTCCTTGACCTGCAAAACCTTTCTGTAACTGTTAGATTAGCCTTTGACTTTAAAGCTCTCTATTAGTAGGGGTTATTTCTTCTGTTATGTTTTCTTTCTAACCTCTTGTAATGAGGAGTGGATCTGTACAGGTGTGTCTGACTACACCCTCAGTTTCTGAAGTCATTCTTGCCTCAAGTGCTATTTATAGCTTCAGAAGTGATTGAATGTAAAGCAAAATAATTCAGAATTCTATAAAAGTTAGTTTCATTGTGGAGCTACAGGGGAAGGGAGGAGTGAAGATGCAAGTGTACTAAACTATACAACTGACTTGTTTGTTGTCCTCCTGCCCCCAATAATAATTATGACCTCTATGACAGTAGTGGCTTGTAAAACTGGGAAGACAGGCCTATTGGTAAAACTGTGACAAAAACTTTTAACTTTCCTAAAAATAAAATTTCTGCAGAAAGCACATATTTGAAAGCTTTGCTTCAGGAAGTTATGTCTGAATTGATATCACTACTAGAAATAATGCTTTGGTAAGTTAGGACTACTGCAAGGGTTGATTAAGATTGTCACTAATTGAAATGATAAAGAAACAAAACTTTTTCTCCTATTGTCTTCAGATGCTGTAATCTTATTTTTAAACTGTTTGACAAAAATTGTATGCCAAATGGTTTCATCCAATCCTAAGCACTCAAGAAATATTAGTCTTGTTAAAGTGAATGTCATGAGGTTGTTGTAATGCTTCAGCTTCAACTTCCTTGTTATGATGAAGGCTATTTATAGAATATCTCTGCTCAATGAAAAGGACTTTGCAATTACAACTACTTACTCTCCTTGGATGTTTTAGGTTCCAAAATATAAATGGGTTACTTGGTAAAAAGTATTTATACTTAGTGGTATAATGGGAAGGGGGGGATGAACTAAACTCAGGAAACCCAAATGGTGGTACAGATGATTTTTTTTCTTTATTATTATTATTTCTAAACAGTGCAGTAGCAAACACTCTGGAGCATAAGAATGTGTCTTAGCAAATGTAATGAAATACATGCTCGCATATGTGAAGTTTTGGTACCTAGATATCTGTTACACAATGCTTGTCAAGTAACTAAGATAAAGTTTCCTTAGAATATCAAACTGACACCCTTGAGGATGTGCTGTGCTACCATGTGCATAAAACTTTAGATACTGTTTTGGTCAGTACTAGTACTAAACTAATAGCTGTTAGTCCAAGTGAACACCTGTATCTTGCACTTACAGTACCTTGTGGATGCTTTCAAAAGATTTTTTTTTTTATATATATATATACACACACACATGCATGTGTATATACTTTTTTACTTTTGTAAAGGCTTCTAGATTACTTCTAGAGCCTTCTTATATCTACTTAATCTTTTGGGTGAGGGAATTGTGTCCTTCCATGATAATATCAATACTAAATAAAACTTTTTTTTTAATCCTATAATGATCAAGTGGGGAAAAACTAGATCTGGCTAACTTTATTTTGGCTAGACTCTGAAAATTCTTACTTTGAGTAAAACCAAAATAGTTTGGATTGTTTTATATTAGTTAACTTGTCCTGTTTGTTTCAGGCAGCTCAGTAACAATAGAATTATTCATGCAGGTGTTATACGTGCTTTTTGAAATACTTTATGGTAGCAAGTTGTTATGAAGTATCACGACTGGCATGCGAGAGCATACAATTGGTTTAGTATAGCGTGCAAATTACTGTTTTTCACCACTATGCTATAGAATTTTTCATAGCATTATATGGTAGAAATTCATGAATTCCAGGAAACTCACCCCATCTGAAACTGAGGCCTCACCATTCTTCTTTGAGTTGTTCCAATTTAATTTGGACAGTAGAAAGCAATGTCTCTTTTCTGTTTCAAACTACCATGTTTTCACAGTGTATTTCTAGTAGCTTGTATGACAATGACTGAATGAGTAATGAATGAATGGACTGAGATTAGATAGCTAAACAACTTGGCAAGTAAAACACATCACTAATCTCATTTTAATGAGGATATCAGTATTTTGAATGGTAAAATAAAATTCTGTGATGCACCTGAATTTAGCTTTTAATGAAGTCTCTATTGTAGGTTTTAAAAAAAGCAACCTGACCTTACTAAATGAGTGTAGGAGGACTCAGCTTGGAAATGGCAATCCAGTAGTTATAACTGATCTTTAAATGGATCTTCTAGTAGTTTGCTGTTTGAATTCATATTATCTTCATTTATTACCAATAATAGGAAGGCAAAAGCACTGTATAAACTTAGATTTGACCCCTGATTCACATACTCAACTTCTAGTGTTCTGCTATTTAATACCCCACACTGCTGTGTGTGTGTTTGGACTTTTTTTGGTCCTAATTAATTTGGATTATGACTTATAGTCGTGAATGAGTGGTTTAGAGGCCGCTTAAAGAATCACCATCAAAGATATTAGCAGAAAGTAATTTTAATAGAGATTTATAAAGGTGCGACCTAACAGAATTCGATGGCAAGGTTCACTCTATTACTTATTAGACGGATGAAACATATAAAGGAAAATCATCTAAGGGTTTATATTTCAGGGACTATATGTGTTTGGCAGCAGTCTAGGTTTCATTCACAATTTAGCAACACTTAATTATCAACTAATCATTTACAAACTTTAGTAACGCTTAATCATTAACTAATTCAATATTTGCTAAGTGAGTTAGTAAGTCTACTACAATCACAACTTAATTACAGATTATGCTTACTATCAGTCCACACACACACACATATAAAAAAATATACAGAAGGTATACCTGTTAAAAATTCCCCTCGATTTCAGTGAAGAAATATTCACGTTGAATGTCTAGGCATTCCCTCTCAATCGGCGAAAGGGTTGAGCTTTGAAGGGGACTCAGCCCAGGACCCAACGGTCCTCCGAATATCGCAGGCCCGAAAGATCGCAAGCTCTGAGAGGCGTCCCACTCAGAGGGAGATGCTGGGTGCAGCCCACTGCGGTCCAGGAGGGCTCAAAGGGCCTCACTTAGGACCACTGTTTATAGGTTCACAAGATGGTTGGCTTTAGTCATCCGTAAATTTCCATCCTGGCCACAGTCCCAGGTGGTAATTACTAAAAAATTCTCAAGGTTTCAGTGTTGTTCTACTGGACACCTGGGCCAGGCAGTAGGAGTATGTTCCCAGCCTCAGCTATGCAGAGTTTCTGATACAGTCAAGGAGCCCTCAACTGCCAGACTCAATACACCAAGGCTGAGGTTTCATGGACATTTCTGAGATCAACAAGCAGCCCAGATCAACAAGTGGCCCAGGGAAGAAAAGGGGGGGGGTATGAATGCACCACCACACTTATAAATACCAGTTTGCTAAAATAGTGTTAAAAACCTGTGATAGTGACTTTAATAGCAACTGATGCTGTGCTGTTGTAGAATTCTATTTTAATTGTTGGATGGTAATCATTGAGTTTTAGTTGAAAGCTTGCATCAGGTGTAGCTGGAGGATGAAGCCACTAGGCAATAAGCATTCACTCAATGTCAGAGGCCCATACTGAGTGGGCGTGCTATTTTCTGTTAAAGCTTATGGGAGAGGTAGGCAGTTGGAAAATTTAAAGAACAATACTTGCTTTGTCTTATCTGTGTGTGCTATTATAATAGTACCTCTGATATTATTTGCTGGACATAGTCACAAGGCTAGTCTATGCTAATTTGACTTGACAGTGAAAGATTAATAGGGTTCCATGAGTATGCTTGTCTTCATTAGAGGATGATTGTTTTAATATTAATTATTGCTAGTGGAAGTAAGAAATTTCAAAAGTATGAACACTTTGAGACTATAGATAATTTTTTTTTTGCCTTTGTCATGTGGATTTTCAGAAGGTGAGGAGTAAAATTCAGTATACAAGAACATCTTTTTGAACTAGTTAATATAGTTGTATTAGAGCATGAATAGTTTGACTCCTATTGAAATGGTAAGCTAAAACACTAAAGTTTGAGGCTAAATAGCATTTTGAAGTATTGTTCATAGGTGTAATGCTATTTTTTTAGGGATGCATTTTAATCTCAAACTGATAGAACTATTAATCTCTAATAGAAGAATAGACCTTACTTAGGTGGATTTGATAATTCAGCTTAAAAAGGATTTAGGTTTATGTGATATAGGACAATATTCTGTTAATGCTGTGAGTTTATCTTTTTTTCTTAAGATATGAACTCTCTATTCTTATCCTGTAGTAGAATGCCAGTGGCACAATAAAACATCACTCAAGGCTTAGTTAATGAGATTAAATTGTTTGTGTGAAAGTTGCACGCTTCCTGGAAAGCAGAGATCAACGAAATCTTTATTTGTGCGGTTAATGCTATGAGTGTTGCTTCCTTCAAATAGATTCTGAAAGGTGCTGAGTTTCACAAAACTGAATTTGGCTGTTAGTAGATTGGCCTTTTTGTAGTAACTGGTGTGTGGGGTGAACTGGAAGGAAACTAGAACTTCTCATTGTTGTATGACAGGAATGCAAAGAAATCATGAAAGCATAAATTGTGAGTTGACTCTCCCTTTATTAATGGAAAAGGTTCTTGGGGTCACACGAGCTTTTTTTCCTCTCCAAAATCCCTGCTGTGGTGATCCCACATAGCTGATGCCCTTTAAGTGGAAGAACAGCAGTTCAGAGTCTGTTTAAACTAAGCAATGTTTTTCTTGGTCATTTATATAAATAAAAATATACATGAGAGCTTGGTGTGTTTAAATTTTATATAGAAATTTAGTTACCTTGCACATGTTTTCATCAGCTCCCCCTGGCTACCCCCCCCCTTTAAGCTAAGTCGGTCATATAAAGAGTTTTATGACTTCATCATGTTTGGCTGCTATTTCTTGGAGTAAGATTTCTCAGCTTTTTTGGTTATACTGTAAATTGAATTAAATTGATCAATAACAAGCATTTCCCTCAAGTGCGCCCCCCCCCCCCCAATTTGTTTTGTTACAGGCTCTACTGGAGTTTGCATTCGTATTGCAAACTTACTGTTTAGGTAGTGGGATGACTTTTATCAAATACAATTATTTGAATGCCTGAGTAAGTGTGTCAGATGGGACTTACAGCTACTACATGGAAACAGATTCCTCTTCCTTGTTTTGGTTTGTCTCTTCATTTGAGTTTCTTTTTTTGCTATACAAGAGTGTGTTTCTCAATTGATTTTTTGGGAATATGGGAATATAATTATTAGAGGAGGTAAATATGTTGTGGACTGAGGCGCTCTGGTTATGTAAACAAGAACTGAGGTTCAAGCATGGTGGTGAAAATCAAAAGTACTGTAATATTAAACATACCCCTATAGCTTTAGTAGAAACCTGTTTGGTTACAGACTTTGTATTCTGGTATATATACTTGAACAGATCTCAATCCATATTGCTACTTCTGTTATCCTTGGAGAAATAATAATCTTGAGTCATAGGAACAAATTGTTACTACATGAGAACTATTACTAGGAGTCTGCCTATCTTAGTAGCTTTATGTAAAATGGCTTTGTATTGTAATTATTTCCACAAAACTGTAGGGTATTAATAAAAACAAGGAAATATGGCACATAGTGAGCAGAGATATTTTAGATACTTTGTTGCAAAGAGGGTTTCTTGTTTGTGGTTTTTATGAGGTTTTTCATAACTAGTCTTCATAATAAATTTGCAGCCTTCTCTGTTTAGGATAATTGATAGTTTTCTTCTCTATAATATAACAGTTATAACTATGGTTCCCCTGTCTGTTAAAAGTAGCTGTTACTGCACTGTGGGTGTAGGGTTCTTGCTCACAATGTCTTATCTTGCAGCTGTTATCTGCTCTCAGAGAACAGATTGATTTGCCATCCTTGTGCTGTTTGATATGAATAATGTTACCTTTCATGCCAGTTGTGCTTGGATTTGGAGGAGAATATAAGGAAAGCTATTGATGGTTAAAGGAGTAGTTTATATGCTGTAATTAACAGAAACAGAGGAGCGTGCTGCAGAATAAGCTATATTGAAAAGTTGAGGGGAGTGAATATCTGTACTTATATCAGTGGTTTCTTGGTTTTGGGGGTTTTAGTTATTCCTTCTTCAAGGTAGACCCAAAGGCCAAACTTAATACTGCTCCTTTATAAACTGTATGAGTACATGCTATTATAAGAGGACTATATAGTGAAATTACTCTGTTCACATATGCAAGTTCTGTGTTGCAGAATTGGATAATCTTTTTCCATGGATATTCTGTACTTTTTTTATATATAAGCTACTTGCATATTAAATACAAATTCTAGGAAGTCCTTATTGTGTAGTTAACACTAATGTACCTTTGTTTGGACATGTGTGAGAGCATATGAACAATGTCTTGGGAAATAAATTTACTGTGTTGATCCCCACTTAGTTGCCTTGGAATTCAGTAGTTCAGAGACAAGACTCATAGTTCCTAACTTTTACAAGAAATTTTATTTGGACACAATAACAGTACTGTCCTGGACTGTAGTAACTTCCTTATTTTAGGAATGAAGCTTTTCTGAGGGCTATGATATGAGAATTTGAACAGGTTATGTTCACGTTGTACAAGAATCAATCATGTGACTTGTTATACTAATAGATACTTTAATGATCAAGGTTTCCTTCAATAGTGTGGAATAACAGCTTTTATTTGAATAACTGCTTGAAATACAGAAACATTTTTTGCATTTAAAAAGAAAAAACCTTCTAGAATAAAAAAAAAAAGCCGTATTTCTGATTTATTTAATAATGCAATCCATTCCTTGCTGACTTGAACCATCTGAAAAGAGAATATTAGAAAGCGTAATTTTTAACTGTAGCAGTGTTAATTGGCACCTCTGTTGGCAACAGTTACCTCCACTGCTTTGCATATGTATAACATCCCTTGGAATAGGGTAAGACTTACTCAACTATGAAACAAGACATACCTTCTGAAAATGCAGCAAAATAGTTTATCAAACAAGTTCAAAATCTTCTGTTTAGTGTGTACAGTATCTGAATAAAAACAGAGTTAATCAGTGGCTCCTTCTTGGAGACTGGTCATAACAGGGCTCTCTTAAAGGATTTAAATTCTGATGAGGCTTGCAAAGAATTTCCCCTTTGCCTCAAGTTGCTAACATCTCAATATAATATTGTTGATGTTTATTTGCCTTGGTTTATGCTAATCAGAATAAATATCTCTTCTGTAGTTTTCAAAACCCCGTGTCAATATCGATGCATTTTGAAAATTAAACATTTTTTGTTTTTGCAAAATTTTTTTGGTCCTCACCTTGGTGTTGATGGCTGCAAAGGTAGTGGAAGTCACAAATTTGAATCACTAGCAGTTATAAACTATTCAGTAAAATTCCATAGAATCATTTAGGTTGGAAAAGACCTTTAAGATCACGGAGTCCAACCATAAAACTAACACTACCCAGTCGACCACTAAACTATGGTCCTAAGCGCCATATCTACATGTCTTTTTTTTAACTACCTCCAGGGATGGTGATGGTCGTGGTTTAACCCCAGCCAGCAAATAAACCCCACGCAGCCGCTCGCTCACCCCCCCCTCCCCCCCCCTCCGGTGGGACGGGGGAGAGAATCTGGAGGGCACAAGCAGGAAAACTCCCAGGTTGAGATAAAAACAGTTTAATAATTGAAATGAAACAAAGTAGAACAGTAATAATAACAATGAGAACAACAACAATAACAGAATATACAAAGCAGGCGCTGCACAATGCAACTGCTCGCTGACCGCATGTCAGGAACGGGGGGCGAGCCCCGCCCCCCCCCCCCCCAACCCAGTTTTTATACTGAGCTTGATGTCACATGGTATAGAATACCCCATTGGCCAGCTGGGTCCACCACCCCGGCTGTGCTCCCCCACCCCTGTTGCAAGCACCACCCAGCAACAGCCAAAGCATCAATGCTCCTTTCACACCAAACCCAAAACACAGCACACCCCCCCCAAAC